>NC_141136.1:149716321-150046321 GCF_053477565.2 Lygodium microphyllum | reverse complement strand
TCTTTCCTATGGCTAGCTAGCCTTGGGCTACTTTTCTCTCAGTAGATGTATCAGGGGGCTGCACTTCTGCTTGTTGTGGCTGAGGGGTGGTGGAACGTATTCCTCCTCCTGAGGTCCCAGATCGAACTCCTGTTCACCCCCTTCTGCTTGCACGTCTTCTTGTGCATTCGCCTCTGTGAAACCAGGTTCATCTATTTCCTGCGCCGTCAGGCCTACCTGTGCAAGATATCTTCTTTGCTCCTCTAGGCTCTGCGGCGGGCCTCCTAGCTGCAGTGGCACATGCAGGCTTGCTGTTAGAGCTCTGCATGCAATGGTTAGCTTCTTCTGCAACAATAGCTGATCATCGGCTTCGTTTACTTCCGGTTTGGTGGAGTGGAGCAGTGTATTGAGGAAGGTGTGCTGTTGGGCTATCATGGAGAGCTAGGCTGCCTCTACCTGATTCTCAGCCAGCACCCTATCTCCTTCGGCTTTGGCTAGCCAGCGTGCAAAATCCCGTATTCTCCCCTCATTGTGATTAGCCCATTATTTTGCTCTTTTTTCCATATCTTCCAGGCTCTCCCCCTGATGGAGGGTCATAGCCATGAGTTGTTGCTACTCGGCCTCGAGCTCACGGTGCAGGCGAGACTACTCCTAACATTTATCGGTGTCTGTGCATTGAGCTGGTCCAGCTTCACCTGCATTTTTTGCACCTGCTCTTCCCTTAACTGTTCCAGCTCTACAGCCTCCTATTTGATCTTGTCAAGCTGGCTTTGTGCTTCCAGGTTGACTGTAGATAGTTGATCATTCTTGTGCCAAAGGTGAGCATTGGTCTCCCTCTCCTTGTTGAGACGCTCCATCAAGATTTTTCTCCTTCCTTCCCAAGCAGCGTCACGCTCCTTCAGGGCCTTTAATTCCTCTGCCTCCTTAGTGTTGGCTTCCTCCCTAAGTACAGCGATCTCCCTTTGGTATTTTGTTATTTGCTTTGTTCTCTCCAGCTGGAGAGCGGCTCCTGATTCTCGTTCTGCTGCCAGCTCCTCCATGGCTGTCCTCCTTTCTTCCCTGGCCCTTTCTAACTGTGAGAGCAACTCCTTAACATATTCGTCGTATTGGCCTGCTGGAGGTGGGGGGTGGGGCATGGTGGTGGTGGTGACAACATCTTCTGTTTTCTGCTTCTTCAGCTCCGGCCTTGGCTCTAGTTTAGCTGTGGCTGCCCTTTTGACTCCTGATGCTGGGGTGGCCACGACCGCTTCTCTTGCCAACTCAAGTTGCACCAAGAATTGTAGCCAACTGACCACGTTGCTCTCATTGACTTTTGGGGTGGAACCTTGGGTGGCGGTGGCAGGGGTGTCATCATGATAGGAGTGGCTGGCATGGAAGATATGAAGAGGGGGAGAGTTGGCATCATCGGATCTTTTTCTTTTCCTTCTGCTGGGGGCAGGGGTGCAATTTCTGGCACACTAGTACTGGAACCAGGTGCCTCCGTTCGGTGTGAGATCTCTCTACCTTCCTCGTCCCTCTTGTGCTACTAATCGATGGAGTGACAGGTGGCCAGCTCTATTTCTTCATCTTCCTTTCTTCTCAGCTCCTCTTCGATCTTCTTTTTTCTCTCCTCCTTATCCTTGACTGACTCCCTTCGAGCCCTCTCCAGATCTTCATTTTCTTTCTTCTTTCGCTCCTCTTCCCTTTTTCCATGCAGGGCTTTGGTTCGTTATTCCGCATGCCTCTGTGGGGTGCTCTAGGATTCTCCCTCTTCATCTGCGTCCATCTCTGTTTCATCTGATGACCTTCGCTACTCTTCTGTGTGAGGTGGGGATTGTGACGCTGATTCGTCACTTCCTTCGTCGCCTCCCTTCTTGTATCCTCCTTCTTGTCCTTGCCCTAGTGCTTCTTGGATTATGGTTGTAAGGACACCTCCAAACCCTATGGTTGTGGCTTTGAAGGATGATGCCTTGCGGGTTGATCGGAAAGATGGGGACTCCCCTCCAACGGCTCTTTCTCCTGTTGCCAAGGCCTTAGCCGAAGCCTCTATTGTCTTCCTCACAAACCATTAAGGTTCACCTCATCCAGCGATTGCGCCAAAATGTTGTTGAGCAAAGGTACATTGATTCGGCTCATTATGCTGTTGTACCTCTGGCTTGAGAACAATGCGTGCACCATCTTTGCATGCAGCTGAATTTCTAGGTTGGAGATGTCCGCCAGGCTAATTCCATCATTGGTATGGACCTTCACCTTGTCCATTCCCAACATGGCATAGATGTCTCTTCTCGGCTTCCTTTCCACCTTATTTGGCGGTCCTAGTGCCCTTTCCACCAACTCAAGGGTTAGCTCGATCTGCACCTATCTGGTGGCCTCATTGTCGCACACCGTGATGTTGCCCCTGCTCCTATTGAAGGTGCGTAAGAAGTCAGTGCACTAGGTGTAGTCCACCCTCCGGCCCACTGCGTCCAAGTACTTCTGCAGGTGGCACTGATCTATGATTTGGCATACTGTCGGCTCTTCGATGGCCATGTCTTCAAGGTTGAAGACGTGATGGAACTTCAACTAGTTGAAGGCTCTCGTCTGCACCGTAAGGCCGTACTTCGCTTGCTCCTCCTCCGAGAAGGGGAGCTTGCCCGCTTTGTCCTGGCTTGCCATGATCGCTACCTGCAAGTTCAACCATTTCCACTTTTAGTGCTTTTTGACAACTAATTTTCTGGGGGAATAAAAGCGTGGCAGATTTTATTGAACATAGCCTTAACTTTGCTTTTAAGACTTTTACCATCACATCTTACCCTTGCATTTCAAATTTAACTAACGTTTCATACTTGGTTTACTTTCTAGATTTCCCTTGTTTATTTTTTACGTTCCACCTTATTACCCCCTTCCCCCATGGAACAAGAAGAATCCGTCCCATGATTGGAGGTTGAGAGGCCAAGGGCATTCAGCATAAAGGGCATCAGTCTATTTGTGAAGGAGCTAGGTGTAGAAGTTGGGGTCATACTTTAGCTGAGCTTCCCTGTCTAATTCGAATGGGTGGATAGCGACATGCATGATGTATGTCAGAACATTAGTTAGGAGATTGCAAGAATCGACCCTACTTGCAATGTGGAGCTCTTCCTTTGTTAGGAGGCGGTCAAGGTAGGGGTGCCACTTGATGTGCTCATCCATGGATTGCCCACGAAGAGTGGTTAACACTCTACATGAGGTAGGCGAAACGTAAGTGGGATCATACTCGACTGTTTTGATGGCTCGGCGTTGGTCATTATGTGACATCCGTCAACCTCCCATTGCAACCTAAGAGTGTACCACTGCCTCAAGAAGAGTGATCCAGTATCAGCAAGGTGGGATAACCTTGCAATCTCTTGGTTAGTGATAGCAGAAGTGGTCTATGGATCGTATGACGTAATGAGACTTTGCTTAATGGCTTGCTCTTTGGAGACCTTGCTACCGAGCAACTCGGCAGAGCAGAGTGAGAAGCCTCTGGAAAGGCAAATTCAAAAGTCTCCCAAGAGCAAGGCATATTGCGCACTTCCATTGCAAAGGGTTCCTCCAATAGACCCAAGTCCAAGCGGTCATAGCTGAGGGCTAGCGACACGAAGGTAGCATTGAGCTATTTGATACAGTCCACCACATCATCTCGGGTGTCCTCCGTAAGCTCAGCGATGGCTAGTGCTAGAAATGAATTCCGTTCACAGGAGGGCGTAAGGCCGACGGGCGGTTGAGGTTTGCTAGAACTAGAGGCTTTGACAGTACATAGTTGCGATTGAGAGTTTTCTTGAGCTTGTAACTGGGCTGTTTGGAAAATGGGCAGGTTAGGGTCAGTCACAACAACTGGGTTGCTGCAGTTGACTTTGCTGCGGAGAATCGAATTGACTTGGTCAAATGATGCCACCTGTGACGGTGGCTGGTACTTGGGCCGATAGGTTTGCGCGACTCTCTTGGGCGGAAGTGTAGATGAGTCGGATGGTTGGGGCTCTGGAGAGCGCTGCAGCCTATGGTCTTGAGGTGTTGGGGGGCATGGGTTGATCAAGCTTGAGGGTGGCATATGACTAGTGCCTTTAGCCGTGGGGGCCTTAGGGATCCATAGTGAGGCATTTCCCTCATAGTAGCCTTGCGTGCGCAAGAGGGTTTTAGGGACCCATATTTGCTTAATCACGCGGCGCTTCCGGTGACTCCGTCTTGGCCTCCTAGGTTTAGAGTTCTGGGCCTTATGCAGATAGGTGCGTCGACTCCTAGGCGGCTGTTTAGGCACCCACATTGAAAGTGAGGTTGTTGGGTCCTTGCTTTGGTTGTTACGGGCTATGGTTTATGGAAGTCAGGGAGCGGCGGACGCGCACTACCCCCCTCCTTAATCTTGCCTACGGATGTTTCTATCGGTGGTTCTGCCGGATGGTGATGGTGTCGCGCAGCCCTTGCTGAAAGCTGTGACAATGCACACGTTGCCGATTGCTAGGTGGATGCGCTGCGACTCATAATCAATATTGCAGTGAGTCTTCTTTTTGAAGGTTCGCCTGAGTAGCGACTCCATGCATGCGCCTGTAGCACTAGGTAACACGTAAAATAGCATTGGAATAGTCTCAGACTCGATAGAAACGGCGACTCTACACTTGCCGAGAAGTGCGTAAGATTGAGCCCCATTTGGGCTTAATTTGGCAGTTGTGGGTTGAAGTAGTGGTTTGCCAAGTTGGATCCAATGCTTGTGCGTTAAGACATTGAAGTCTGCTCCCTCATCAATCAAGGCATTGAAAGTGCATGTTTGCTTGGCAGTGACTGTGACACGGAGGTAAGCGGGTTCTACAGCTTCCTCATCATCTTTGTTGATTTCAGTGATTGTGGCTGCTTGTATTTTGACCGGAGGTTCTAACATTGGTTGCTCATGCAAAGGATGAGTGGGAGGGAAGTACTTCTTGATACGACTGCCATTGAAGAAGCCTATTCCTTCACCGTCCACTGTCTCAAGCTCAACATTACCAGTTCGGCTGATCGCCCGAACCTTGAAGGGTCTGAGACCTCTGAATTTCATCTTTTGCTTATGTCACTGAGTAGAGGAGCACTAAGTCACCCTGTTCAAACTCGCATTGCTTGACATTCTTGTCAAACCAGTTGTTTCATCGGGCTTTCTCGCAGATAAGCGCGTGGGTGGCTAGAAGACAAGTCTCTAATATGAGTTCCAACTTGACCAGGCATTGCGTCCATGCTTCCTTCCCTTCCCATCATTCTTGGAGGGCTATTCTCAGGCTAGGGACGAAGAATTATAATGGTAGAATTGCCTCAGTTCCATAGGTCAGCCTAAAGGGGGTTTGGCCGACGGCCGTTTTATACACTGTGTGGTAGGCCCACAAGGCTGCCATTAACTTGTTGTCCCAGTCGCTTCGTGAGGCTGAGACTACTTTAGTCAAGATGTTGATAAGAATTTTGTTAGTTGATTCTTCCTGGCCATTAGCCTAAGGTTAGTATGGTGAGGATATGCGATGGATGATAAGAAAGGTGGATAGGAGATGTGCTATCACTTCGTTGATGAAGTGTGTGCCTTGGTCGCTAACCAGTTCGATGGGGAAACCGAAGCGTGAGATCACTTGCTCCCATAAGAACTTGGCAGTCGTCCTAGCATCGTTTTTTCTTATGGCTCTTGCCTCTACCCATTTCGTGAGGTAATCCATGGGCCACCACAATGTACTTGGCTTGTGAGTACTGCGCCGCGGGGCTGATGGGTCCTATGAAGTCAATTCTCCATTTTTCAAAGGGTTGGCAAGCAATAATTGGGGTTAACTCCATTTGATTCTTACGAATCGGGACTTTTGTTCATTGGCACTCGTCACAATGGTTGACGAATCGCTTGGCATCGTGGAAAAGTGTGGGCCACCATAGTTGGGACTGCAGCACCTTCCGTGTTGTCATGTCCTCGCTAAAGTGTCCTCCTGCAATGCCATTGTGTGCCTCTGAGAGCACATCGTGCATCTCATGCTCACACACGCACCTACCCAGCAATCCATCTTTCCCCAGCCTATAGAGTTGGCCTGCAATCAACTTGTAGGGCTGGATTTTCAGGGTCAGGCACCTAAGTCGTGCCTTTTCTATCGGTCACTCAGGTAGTCCGTGCTCAAGCACTTGGACTATGTCATCTGCCCAGTATGGCATTAGATCAGCCTTAAAAAGATCTCTCTCGCTGGACAGGTGGAATAAGTGGGTGTCAGGTAACTCGTCAATGATGCCTTGTCCAGCGACTTCTCCTGTGGGTATACGAGACATGTGATCAGCCATGTAATGCTGTTTTTCCTTTCGTATCACCACGGAGAAATCGAACTCTAGGAGCAGGAGGAGCCATCGAGCTATGCCTCCTGTAGCACAAGGTTTGTTCACTAAATAGAGCAGGGCTTGATGGTCCACGAAGAAGGTAAAAGGTGTGGCCAATAGATAATGCTGGAATTTCTTCACGGCGAACACCATGGCTAATCCCTCTCTTTATGTTTGTTGAATAATTCATCTCCATCTCATTGAGTTGTCTGCTAGCAAAGCTCACTGGGTAATCTAAGTTATGCTCACCAGGTTGGCACAACACTGCCCCCATGGCAAACTTAGAAGCATCGATGTGTACGTGGAAGGTAATGGTCCAATCTGGGGCTCGTAGATTTTGTGCTGTTGTTAGAGCCTTTTTCAATTCTTCGTATGCCCATTGGCATGCCTTGGTCCACTCGAAGACAATCAGCAGCTTGTACAATGACCTGGCGATCAGCATGTAGTTCAGCACAAACCATCGATAGTATCTTGTGTGACCTAAGAAGCATTGAACTCCCTTGTAATTAATTGGGGGTGGAAGGTCAACAATAACCCTGACCTTCGAGAAATCTATGGCAATGCCATTCTTCGACACCACGTGTCCTAAGATGCATCCGTGCTTCACCCAAAACTGACACTTCAAGGGGTTCAAGGAGAGATGATATAAGCGGCACCGTTCAAGGACTGTGTGGAGTTTGTTTAAGTGTTCGGTCCAGGTCGAATGGACACACAGATCATCGACAAAGACCTCTAACTCCTTGCGAAGCATGTCCTTAAAGATGGTGCACATGAGGCATTGGAAAGTGGCGGGGGCATTGGGCAACCCAAAGGGCATGACTATGTATGCAAAGACGCCCCACTCAGTGGCAAAGGCGGTGTCTGCAGGATGCACTTGCACATGGTTGTACCCTGAGAAGCCATCCAGAACATTGTGAGCTTCCTTGCCTGCCACCCTCTCAAGCATGTGCTCGGTATACGGCAAGGGATAGTTGTCTCTCTTCGTAGAGCGTTCACCTTCTTGTAATTGATGCACACTCGAATTTTGCCATTCTTCTTCATCACAATAACTATGGGTGATACGCAGTATGTGTGCTCAATTTCGTAAATGAATCAAGCTCTCATCAACTTGTCAATTTCCACTTTGACAGCATGAGCGTGTTTTGGATTCATAGGGTACGGTCGCTGCTTGACCGGCGTTGCATCCGACATTATGGGTATGTTGTGAGTCACAACACTCGGATCTACCCCCGTAGCTCTTCTAAGGACCAGGAAAATATGTCTATGTACTCCCGCAAGAGAGCGACAAGACTCAACTCTTCTTTACTAGTCAAGTCATCGGCAATGAACACTGGTCGGGGTGTCTCCCCTTCCAAGGCTAGATTTACCTCCTTGACCTTGGCTGGTCCTTCAATTGGTTCGCTCATCTACCCTTGACGCTTGGCACCTAACAGGACCACTACCCTATCCCCTTTTTTGAATTTAGTGAAGTGTTTAGGGTGATCCTAAGGTTTCCGTTGTTCTTCTGATCGTGTATCCCTGGGGTGCTTTGCCTTATCCTGCCTTAACCGTCTGCACCTCAGGTGGACGTGTAAGTCCCCCTTGGTGCATCTGGTCATGGGTGGCCTAGGGATCTCTGTGTCACTATCCAAAGTAACTTCCGATTCAGAGTCAAACCCTCCATCTTTGCTGGAAGAGGTGGTTTCCCCTGGTGGCCGTAGTTCGGATGGCGATTCGGTTCTAAGTATTGATGTCGTTCCTGGTTGGGTTAGGCCTGCTTGCTCAAGGTCTATGGCTCCTATGCATTCCAAAAAAGCACAATCACATTTCATGCGCATGACTCCTTGCTCCATTTTAAGGGCCTGCCTTTTTTGCGGCTTGGCGTCTGCTCGTATCTACTCAATTTCTCATCCTTTAGTGTCGTATTCTATGGTATCCACTTCTCCCTCGCTCTCATCACTGAAGGATTGGCAGTCTTCATATTCATCGCAGGAATATTTTTCATTCGACTACTCATCGTCTCCTAGGTCTTACTATGCGTCGTGTCGTTGGTCAGGAACCAGGGCCCAGTTATACATGAGGTTCAACTTGTGTACCCTGGTCCATTGCCACTTGGAATCCTCTAAGAGATCCTGGAGTGGTTTGAAGTTGGCAGCTGGGTTGCCAGCTAGCCAGTCCATTAGGTGTTCTAGTACCCCCTAGAGTTTCCTTTTTTTGGATGGTACTTGGAAGGTGATAGGTTTAGGCTTTCCATGGAGGCTCGCTGCCATCATGTAGACTGGTGTAGAGAGTGTTTCGTTGGTCTTGCTGATCATTTTGATGGCCTGCTCATATGCCTCATGATTTGAGAATGGCAGGTCAATTGTAGCGAGGATATGCATCCAATCCCGCTCATCCTCTATGCATGGGATATACTTGGTCAAGGACCCATAGGGCTTCTTGACATGAGTGTTCCCCTTGAGCATGGCATAGATGGCATCTAGGTCGACTGTTGAGGTCTTCCAAGTGTCCATCTCTATTCTTACGGCGTCCATTCTATTGCCAAGGAAGATCAAGCCGTTACCCCAATCTTCAATGACTCTAGCGTTGCGCATCCAGGGTCGGCCTAATAGGACATCGTAGTCCACTCCCTTCATGACTATAAAGTCGACAGAGAACTGGACACCTGCGATCTTCACTGGCAAATTCTTTAGTACCTCGAATGGCTTCACTCTCATACCGTTTGCTAGCATGACGTTAAACCTAGCAGCTTCGACAAGCGGGTTTCCCCAAGTCTAAAGCACTGCGTGGCTAAGCACACTAACCTCGGCTCCTGTGTCTATGATTCCCTTCCTGGCTGTGTCACCCAGGGCTAGGGCCGATAGGACTGTGTGCATCTCAGATCCTTCCCAAAAGGTGTTGATGTGCAAAGTTTTAGGCACGAAGTGCAACGTCAAACTTGGCAGTTGTGTTTTTGCATCCTGGTCTCGAGGGTCTGCCGTGACCTGCTCTTGTGATCCTTCGACCCACTGCTTAAGGTCTTGCCGCAGGGCAAGGTGCTGCTTAAGCAGATCTCCCAGGCTAAGTGTTACAAGGGTGGTCGCTAGCGTGGTTAGGATTTCGTTAGATACTCATCCTTCCTTTAGCCTAGACTGTCCGGGCCAATGGTCGGGCTGATCTGTAGCTGTGTTGTGTCTAGGCTTGGTCTCAGCGGCACTGCTTGTGGCATAGTTGCTTCGGCCTATGAGGCAGTGATATTGGTGTGCTTATGCTGGAGAGATCATGGATCTCGTCCTCTATGATGGGTTCAGCGTCTTTGAGATGCTGTTGAGCCTCCCTCACCCATTCCTTCACCTTTTCTATGGCCTCTAATTGTCGCTTCGGATGCGGGTATTCCCCTACCTTAGCGCTTCCCTTTTCGGTTGTCTTAGGGGTTGAAGTCTCTGCCTCCGCATCTGAGACTTTCTTTCCTGTGGGTAGAGTCATAGCACTCTTGGTCTTTAGTGCAACCTTAGATTCCGATCTCTTCTTTTTCTGCCTGGGGCTTTTCTTTCCTATCGAGGTTGTGTTAAGATTGCTAAGTCTTGGCAGAGAGATGTCGACCTACTTCGTTTGGGCTCGGGTCATAACTCGCAAGGGAATAGGTGTGGCCTCCCCATTGGGGTTTTCGACACCAAATAGCCCCAATGGGATGGATGGAAAATTGGCTGAGCTAGAGGGTGGCTTTTGCTTTGGGCAGTCTATGAAAAGATGGGTGAATCCACACTCTGCGCACCTTTGATCAGCCTTGTCCCTGTTTTGCTGCTCTCTTTCAGGGCAGCGTGATGAGACATGGTGGGGTGTCCGCAAGTCCAACAAGTGACTGGATCCTGTGGATGCCCTCCTAGACCTCTACCTTGTCCTCGTCCTAACGCCATCACCGGCACGGGTTGATAATCCATGAGGACCGCGTTGCCCTCTTCGTCATGGGAGACGTAAGGGTCTATGTAGGTCTCTTCATCATTGGGCTCCTCCACGTAGTGTATTGGAGCGTCACTTGGTGGGTGGGTCGTATAAGGACCAGGGGGTCTAGGAATGCCTGTAAGATTTATGCTCATTCTAGGGACGGCTGGTTTCATATCATTAGGCGTGGGTAGAGCCAATGGGGCTCCCCTTTTGAAGAATGGTTGTGGCCTGTTAGCTAGATAAGGCTGGCCGTAGGGTTGCGAGTATGAAAGACTTCTTGGTAGTCTGCAATGTGCAATATCGTGGCCAAACCTACCATAGTTAGTGCAAGGTCTTGACCTAGGGTCTTGAAACTTGGCCGGCAAGTGGTTTCCACCATTGTACACACATTGGATGTGCGGGCGCGTTGGTCGTCTCAACATGTCTTGTATCTTGGCTAATTCCATCTTGACCTCAGCCAAGCCTTGTTCTGTCTCAGCGGCCTTTCCCTTATCTTGGGATGATGGGATTGACCGCTCACTAGAGGCTAACATTCTCTCTAAGCTTCACAGGTTGGTCTCTTCTAGATTTGAGCTCTTAGAGCTCCGCTCTTTCAGCTAGTCATCGACTTTGATGGCTTCCTCAAAAACTCTAACCACCATGTCCCGCTGTAAGCTTGAGTTGCCTGCCAATGCCTTATATAGCTCCTCGTCTCAAATTTCGCTGATGAATACAGTCAAAATTGCTCTGTCAGTCGGTCGGTCGCCTAGAGGGATTCTCTTTAAGAGACTTCTCACATGGGTCACGTAGTCGCGGATGTCCTCCTTCTCTTTATGCTTGACATTCATCAAGCGTACTAGTAGGTTATCGGAGTATCTGGGCTCAACAAACCTCTTGACAAAGAGATCCTTGAGATTATTGAAGTTGGCTCATTCCACGGCATCAAAGCTTGTATACCACGTCCTACCCTTGTTGCCTAAGCAAAGCCTGAATGCTTGCAAACGTTGAGTTTGATCATTGAGGCCGTTGGCTTCACAGACTTGCTCAAACTACTCAACAAAGCTGTATGGATCATCATGCGGTTGGTACTTATCGAGTTGCTTGGCAACAATCGGTATTTTGGCCTGGCTCTTTGAGCCCTGGTTTGCCCCTAATCCTGCGAGTAGAGACGTTGCTAGTGCGGTGGCATTCTACTCTATTGCGGTGTTATCGAGCAGCTGTTTCATGAGGAGCTCACTCAATGTCAGGTCTCCTTCTAGTGCTCTCTCATGGTCTGTTCGGTTTCAGCCAGCCAAGTTTAGCACTCGCTGCACCTCATGCAGCTCCATGCTTTACCTTTGGCTCCTAGCTTGTTGATTGCTATTATAATCAGCTATGTCATGCAATGCCTTGCGGGCTAGCCTTCTCTCCTCCTCTAGGTCTTCAATGATTGCATCTGTTGTCCTGCCGCGGTGCTCGTACCAGGCGTGCGCCTCATAACTGCTCACCATTTGCTATATAGCATCTGGGAATACACTCAAATCAAGCTTCTCATTAGACCGATGGTCTGAGCTTTCTTCCATCATGGTCGAATTCTTGTGCCCCGCTACGTTGTCGATCAGGTTGAATAGTCTTGACAGATCCTCGTCATTGGCGCTCCTTGCTTGGTCCTACCCTGCGCTTCAATTGTTTGTCTATGTCTTGGGTCCTCTCCTATTGGTGGGTTCCTTGAGTGATTTATCTGAGTGAGTTCCTTTGATTATTGGATACAAACCTCAATTTATTGGTCACTCGGTGAGTGTGTCGTTTCTCGTGCACTTGTGCCCAATCAAGCTTTCAGCTTTCTTAAGTGTACTGCAAGTGCGGAAATTCAATGCGAGTGCCACAAGCAGTTCCTCGGTGTCTTACTCACTCTCACTCGTTTCGGGCCTGATAGGCTTTGTTGCTCAAGTCCTAGCCATTCTGGTAGGTTCTAGGGTTTGCCCTGCTTCTTATTGTTCACTAGGGGGGGTCGATCACAGGTCCTCCGATTGGATTTCCATTCTCAACGTGTTAGGTTGCTGGGGAGTGCTCTAGCACTGTCCCCCTGTCCCTTGGTCTTGACTCCTACGTCGGGAACTACCTATAAGGCGTTCGCCATGTTGTCCTGGAGCGGGTTGCGCTTTCAGTCGCTCGTGGGGGTCAAGTTTTGATGTTTGCCTTTTTTTTTTTTCCAAGGTGTGTCTGAATCTGGGAATCGCACGTCCGATTTACCAGTGGTCCGATTCTAGGAATCGGACCAGGTGGGTCGGAGTTTGAGCCGTCCAAGTCTCAGAATTGGATGGGGGTTAGGTGTCCGATTTTCAAAAATCGGACAAGTGGTCCGATCAAACAAGGCATGTGGTCCGGTTGCTAACGTGTCCTAATTTGTGAGTTTGATTTCCTCGATTGGACAATCGGACAAGTAGTCCGATCGGACGGGGTTGGTCCGAGTGTCTGAGCTTCCGAGCATCCGAGTGTCCGAGCGTCCGAGTGTTCGAGTCAGACGGGTTGGTCCGAGCGTCCGATTCTCCAAATCGGACGCTTGATTCTGAGAATCGGACACTGAATTGGGTGTCTGATTCTGTCGGCCCAACACACTTTTGAGCACAATTTCGTCCAAAATCTCAAGACATCGATGATTATAGACTACAAAATTCACCAGGAGTGACGTCGGAGTGATGGGGGAGAGATCTATATACCTGGGGATCGCCGATAGCAACGTCACTCCGTGCCCTGATCGATTGAACGGTTGCCCAAGCTCTCTCTCTCTCTCTCTCTCTCTCTCTCGACTGGTTGCAAATGAGGATTCCCTTGCCCTTCCAGAACTTGTAACCCTACTAGATGCTACAGATCACTCTCCTAGTGATTCCTACACATTCAGATGCACATTTTCTCCATTTTCCCCCTGTTCTTCCTGATTTTCTCCCTATTTTATAGTAGCAAACCCTATGCCTTTTGGGTGTGATTTCCTACAGTTAATCTACTCTAAACACAACACAAATCGAAAGCAAAATACTGAACTAATTTCTCCATGTTTTCCAATCATCAAACAACCAGAATATCCCAAAATACTTACCTATTTTGAATATCAAAAACACCCAACTTCCTACCTATCTCAAGCTCCGTTTCAGGGATGAATACCCTACTTCGATGCTCGATATGAGGCGCGCAAGTGCTCAAGCTTGAATCCGTTGGTCCCGAAAACGGAACCAAATTGTGAGAGCTCTCGCTCAACCGTCAAGACCCACAGACCGCTTATTGTTTCAACCATTCCAAGCGAGCTCTAATGGCTATCTCTCACCTAGCCGACGCGCTGTTGATCTTATGAGTGTAGTGAGCTTACCTTGATGCTCGATCGAGTATCCTCCTCTCTCTTGCACTCCAATAGCTCCACGATTCTTGATGCTAGCTCAATCATCCTCAAGCCTACTCCATCTCCAAATTCCATCCTCCATAGCCACGCGCGCAAGAGAAAAGAAGAGAAGAGAAGAGAAGTTTGGTCCAGTTGTATCTACGCAATGTGGAGCAGTTGTAGATCGACACTAGAAGGCTGTTAGGAAGACTCGACTACAAGGAACCTGGACTTCAGGTCGATCCTAGTGGGAACGGCGAGATAAGTTCCATTGCAAGGTAAACTCGAGAGACCCTAGTTGGCAAACCCGTGTCATTCCTTGGGAGTGCCGGGTGGTGTCTTCTAGATATATCTCTCAATGGACTACTAAGATGTGTCCAGCGATTTGAGGAGTGGGCATGTTATAGTTGGTATTAGAGAAAAAACATTAAAGGACTGAGTGCTGCATGTTTAGAGTTGTGTAGTGGATGTATGGTGGGTCATAACCCACAAGTCATAAGCCCCATTAGTGCTTGTCTTCCCCAGTTTCTTCTCTAGGTGAGGACATCTCGATTCCTCTAAGGGGGAGAGGATGTAATGTCCCCCATGCCCCCATGCCTTTTCCCATGCAAATCCCCCCTCCCTTAAGATTTTTTTAAAATTAATTCAATTTTTTTAACTCTCGCCCTCTCTCCCCCTGTTGACTGCATGGCAGGGAGAGAGAGAGTGTGTGTATGAGTAATGATTAGAGGGAGGGCATACAGCCCCCCGGGTCGAGGGTGGCAGCTATAAACAGCCGTCTCCCCTCCCCCATACCACCTCCCTCAGCCCCATTTTAAAAGGTAGAAGCTCGCCCCCCTCCGTCCTGGATGGACAGCGTAGCCTTCCCCCTCCCTCCGCTCGAGAGCAACCCTCTCCCCTCTGTTTGGACACAGTGCCCCCCTCCAACTACAGCCCCCCCTGACATCCTGATCGGCAGCTCCCCCCTGTGTGATCATGATGGAGAGAGAGAAGGAGAAGAAGAAGAAGAAGAAGAAGAAGAGGGAGGGAGAGAAGGAGAAGAAGAAGAAGAAGAAGAAGAAGAAGAAGAAGAAGAAAAAGAGAGAGAGAGAGAAGAAGAAAAAGAAGAAGAAGAAGAAGAAGAGGGAGAGAGACAAGGATAAGAAGAAGGAGAAGAAGATGGAGAGAGAGAGAGGATAAGAAAAAGAAAAAGAGAGAGATACAGAAGGAGAAGAAGAAGGAGAAGAAGAGGGAGAGAGAGGAGAAGAAGAAGAAGAAGAAGAAGAAGAAGAAGAGGGAGAGAGAGAAGGAGAAGAAGAGAAGAAGAAGTAAAACAAGAGTGAGAGAGAAAGAGAGAGGGAGAGAAGACTATGAGATGGAGAGGGTGAGATAGAAGGAAAAAAATTTGGGGAGAGGGTAAAAGAAGAAGAAGAGTTATGCACGTTTGATGTCACATTGATTGGCCTTAGATTCCTTGTGAGCTGTTGTACCACTTCCTTTTGCCAAGGCAAGAGCGGTTGATTTACCTCAAGGGTTGCAAGACCAAGAACGCACAAGGATGGCACCCAAGAGGTGAGTTACAAGGAGCGCAAGTGCTGAAGTTGTGAACAGAGCTAGAAACATATCCAATGCAAGTGGAGACATGAATACCACAAACCCTCCGGCAACTATAGCTCATATCCAGCTTGTATCAATATTTAGATTCTCCTCACGCCTCTTGAATTCTTAAATAGAGGTAGAATTGCATGCATAAAATAGGTAAAAGTCATTAGTGTTACATTAGATGAGTAATAGGAAAGGAGACTAAAAAGAAAGTAACAATAGATGATGCATTGAAGGAAAATTGCATAAAATATAACAAGAAGCGTGTCAAGGTTGCATAGGAAGATTGCATCAATTTTAATGTACATTGAAGTGCTTGAATTCATGTCTTGTATGATAGCCTTTAAATTGTAGGATAAAGTCAAAAGTTTTCGTAGAGAGAAGATGGGAAAGTTAGACCCTAATCCAATGTGTCATGAAAAACATAAATGCATGTATTCGCCATTAAAGGGCTTAAGTTGGGTTGATCTTCTACCCTAAATAGGTAGCTTGATTAATAAGGACAAGGTAAAATCACATAGATCATTAAAAAGATCTAGAAGATAATTGTTAAAGTTGTTCCTTGAGCAACCCTAGATCCCAAGGGGGAGTGTAAACCCTAGGGAGGCAGTATATCAAGTCTGAAAATGATTTAAGTAGGGACAAGCTAAGTTCCAATGTAACGGTGGCTTAAGAGACTTGTTGAAATGGTTTACCATTGATGTTTCTAATGAGAATTGACCTTGTTTAAGATGGAAAAGAGGTTAGTAAGCAAAGTGGTTACTTTCTGGATTAGGAAATGATGTTTTCCTAGTTAAAGGATGTTAGGCTGGTTGTTTCAGCTTGGTTGTTCCCGAAGGGATACTTAAGGATTAGCTGTGGTTTTGGATGAATATCGAAGTGATTATATTTTCATGGTGGGAATTGTAAGGATAAATTATCATGGGAACAAAAGGGATGTTTTCCCTAGTAAATGTTATTAGGCTGGTTGCTTCATGATTTCCTAAAAGGATAATTAAGGAAGGATGGCACTAGCTACCCCCGCGAACCGCCAAACCCTAACCAAGGGGGTTATGAATCTGTGCCGGGAATGTGGACCGAACCCGTCGTGAGAGGTCTATCCATGGAAATTACTTGGCATAGAAGGATGCTTTGGTCCCAGGAGGGCTCTGGCCGTAAATCCCAATGCCTCCGGACCCTACACAAGTGTTCTACGTGACTCGAGATGGGATCTCGAGGCCTTGATACTAGTTACAAGGAAGAATCTTGGTAGGATAAACCTTTGGGTTTTTATTTTCGGGATACGGAAGGATTATTTCTGTGGAGAGAGCTTTCCTCAATTGAATTTATTTGATGCAAACGTTAGATAGACAAGGACCTTAGAACTTGTAAGTTAAAAACATGATTCATACCGTTTTAGGGGACCGGAATGGGACTATGCCCTATGGGCAAAGAGGTCGAGCGATGCATCCCTCTCATTTCCCATTCTCTTCGAACCAAGTGCGGTATGAGTCTGCTTTGGTCCAGCTGTATCTGCGTAATGTGGAGCAGTTATAGACTGATGCTAGAAGGCTGTTAGGAAGACCCGACTACAAGGAACCAAGACTTCAGGTCGATCCTAGTGGGAACGGCCGGATAAGTTCCGTTGCGAGGTAGACTCGAGAGACCCTAGTTGGAAAACCTCATGTCATTCCTTGGGAGTGCCAAGTGGCGTCTTCTAGATATATCTCTCGATGGACTGCTAAGACGTGTCCTGCGATTTGAGGAGCGGGCACGTTACAGTATGGTTCCAAAGAAGTTACATTTGTATTGAATGCATCCAACAACTTTGTATTGGATATATGTAGGGTTCAGATTGCTATGGTCAAGTTCTACAATATGTCTATGGAAGAATGTAGAGGCAAGCTTAAGTTTGTCCTCAAACTTGATGAGAGTGATATTATTAAGGGGAAAAAACTTGAACGTGTGAGTATAACACTTATGAATCGAGCATTGGATCCTAACATCGATGAAAACCATCTTTTATACTTTAGTGTATAGTTAGAGAATGAAATATGGTGGCTTGCAGCATTTGAAATACCAAAGGAGGACCATGAAGTACTTAAAGTTTTTTTTAACCTCACTAATATGCCCAGTGTTATTCAACAACAAAATAATGGAGCAATTTTACACATCGAGGGGTTTGGGGACTATCAAGTTGAATGGTATCTTGCAAGTGATTTAAAAACATTGAAGAGTATGTTTGGTTTATCAAATGCAACGAATGCAAAATTTTCGTGCATATACTGCATGCAAACTAGGAAAAAATGGAAAGATGGAAAGAAAGAATGGCTTGCCAAGGCAAGACAAGAAGGTGCTCCAACACATGTTCAAAAAGTCATGAGAAATGGAATACTAGTTCTAGTGGATCCAAACTGGCGCCTTATTTTGGAAATACCACTAACAAGGGTTCACTTTTGCACATTGCATTGTTTGGTTAGAATAATTGAGAAGCTAGTATATGAATATATATGCTTTGCATACAAGATGCAGCCTGTGTCAGAAGTTGATGCTACATGCAAGAAGGTAGAACAAGTCCTCTCTAAAGCTGGATTGCACGGGGGCCAAGCAGAAATAAAAAAGGACGAGAAAAATTTGAGAAAGAGTGGAAATATCCCTTGTAAACCATGCTTTGGTGGACCCAAGCCTAGGAAGTTTATATCTCCACCTTGAGATGAGGAAGGCAATATACTTGTAAAACAACCAGAGAAGTATGAAGCATGGAAAAAGCTGCACCTTGTTGTTCCAAATTGGAGCAATGGGGGACGAATGAGGATTACTAAGGGAGAAGTGTGGATGCACCTAGATAGATTAGCAGCTCTCTTACAAAAGTTGAGATTTAGGGATGGTGATGCCAATACATTTAAAGAGACAGTTGCTAAATTCATAAGTCCATAGTGGAGGCATGGACTAAAAATAGTATAACACACTACATGGTCACTATTGTCACCATTATAAAAAAAGATCATAATTTGGAATTATTTTGTGTTTCTAATATCTCTTCTTGTGCAACATATACTTAAAGCACATGGTCCATACTTTGCAGATCAAGGAAGTTTGGCAATATGGTCGACTCAAGGCATGGAACAATCTCATTGGTAAGCTCGTTATGCTTTTCAAAAGGCAATTGATCATGGAGGTGGCATCAGTGATTCCAATTCTATGAGGCAATTATTACAATGGTGGTATAGGAGACTAGAGATACGATACGAGGAAAAAGAAAAGAAGTCCAAAACCTCTCAAGCAAAATTTATAAGTAGGGCAATATATGAAGTGGGAAAAGCAAGATATGAAAACAACACAGCTAGACAATGCCACACAGAATGGTTGGCAACCCAAGAGAGAGATGGCAAGAAATGGAGACCTAGATAAAGATAATACTTTTGATGCATTTAGAGTCCACCAGAGAGCATAGGTACCCAGGATATGACACATCAATACTCCTATCTTTAACATGAGATGTCTTGCAAATTTTGTTTAACATTTCGAAGGTTTGTCACTATGTTTTTCAAAGTCGATTTCAAACTATGTTTTTTAATTTTAAAGTTCATTTACACTATAGTAAATTTGAAAGTTTCGTACTTAAGTCAAGTCTCTCCTTTCATTTTTTCCCATTACTCTTCACTCTACCCTCCACCTTTCTATCCTTCATTATCATAACCATGGAACGTTCCAAGCTTCCTATCAAGAAGGTGCTTGCAAGAGCAAGAGCTCAACACTCTTCTGAATCTATTGAGTGTATTGTGAGTGCCAAGGTCCCTTGGTGGCCGAGAACGATGGCCCTACTGCACCTAATAATGGTTGTGCTACTATGTCCAACAATGGTGTCCCTAGTGTGGTCAATAATGATGGTTCTCCATTGTCCAGAAATGGTGATCAACGTGCTCTAATTGCTCCACCTCCCACTACTACTCCAACTAGTAATACACGTCCTCCAACACATAAGAAATGAAGATGGAGACCAGGTATAGCTGCGCTATGTGAGAACGAAATTCCAAAAGAGTGCCAACTTGATTATTCCTAAGGCACCATTCTCTAGGTTGGTGCAAGAAATACTGCGAGATCTGCAATTAGGGCATCATCACAAGTTCTTTTCAAGGAACCAGGCAAGGAATGTGGGGCAATGGTCAAGCCAAGCCTTGCTTGCTCTCCAAGAAGCAGTTGAAAGTTACTTGATTGATCTAATGGGTGATTCTCAATTTTTAGCCATTCATGCCTGACATATCACTATTAAGCCCATAGATATGGTTCTTGTTCATAGGATCCGTAACAATTGTAATATTTCTACTGAAAATATTATGAGCCGCATGAGTCTCATGAAATTCCGACATTGAAGATACAGACGGTGCGATCTTTAAATGGTACACTCTCCTCTGACCAATCGAGACTAAGGACTAAGAAACCTGCATATATTCATGTGAACCTCCTCTTGGGAAGAGGTCAAGAGGATAATTGATAAAATTTATGGCAAATTTTTATTATCCCTTCTTTCCCCCCATCCAAAGGCTATGCTAGAGGAGAGGGAGTAGGCACGGATGACTAAGCGTAGTACTAGAGGTCGCGGGGGGGGGGGGGGGGGGGGGGTATGGCCATGCAATAGGCCGCGTGGGGGGGGGGGGGGAGGTCCCCCTCCCTTAGAACTATATTAACCCCTTGTGTGAGGGGAGGAGAAAAGGAGCTGAGGGTCGTGACGCCGCCAGTCCAAGAGAGAGAGAGAGAGGAGAGCAATAGTCACCTCTAAGTGCACCATGAGGGTGAGATGATTGCCATAGAAGAGCCGCCAATGCTGCCATGCTGCCATTGTTTGACTTCCGTTCGCCAACAAACTGTCAGAAAGATAGTCGCCTCCTCCTCCACATGTAGTAGTCACGGCTACAGAAGCTTCCCAAAGGCTTCTTGGGAAGCTTCTAAGGGGGGGGCTCTCTAAGCCCTCTTTTCTATTGTCCTTCCCACGCGGTTTTATAACTCCCCTAGGATTTAAGAACCCCTTCCCGTGGAATTTTCCATACAAGTCCCTTTTGGGCCATTTACCCCGCGTTTCTTCGAAACCCTTTTTCCTTGCATCCTCAGGAATTAAGCCCTTTTCCCCCTTGCATCCCCCATAAAGCTCACATTAGCCGGGTTTTAAGCTCTTTTCATAGCATCTCCACAAGGCTTTTTAACCCCGTTTCCTTTTAAATCCTCCCATTGCATTCCTACACAAGCCATATTAGTAGGTTTTAAACCCTCTTTTTCATTGGTTCTCCTTAAGTTCACTCTAACCGGCGGATTTAAAAACCATCTTTCCTATTGCAACTCCCACAAGTATTTCTAAGCAAATTAAAAGGCCCTTCCCTTTTGAACCCTCCGAAAGCCCAAATTTTATTTCCCCTCTTAAGCTTCGAGGAGGAAGCCTATGAGGTCTTCCAAAGCTCAATTCCACAAGATGGAGCATCGGTCAAGGAAGCTGATTCTCAAAGGGAATTGCGAGTGCGAGGGAGATAGGCCAAGATCATAAGTTTGCGGCCAAGGCAAGAAGGTTGAATTCACGATGGCCCCTAAAAAGGCACAAGGCGCAATTGCAGGAGGATCATCTCCTAACATTCATGTGGACATTTCACCAAATCCACAAGTCCAGGTTTTCTTCCTATTTCTTGATTCACGTCGAAGTATTACAAACATGCATGGTTAATTCATGGAATTAGGTTGCGTTTATGCTTGTCAAATCCACCTAATTTGATAAAATGCACTTTTGCGCTTGAAATACATTGCCTAATTTAAAGGAAATAGCTCACTATTGAAGAATTCGGTCATTTGTATTTTTCAATGAAACGAACAAAAAAAAAGCATAAGATCTCTATGCATTCTTAGCAAGTGGTTTTTATGCATTGCAAGGTAATGAACCTAGATCAACTAATGACCATCATTACCAAGTCAAAATTATTGTTGTACACTTCGATTATGCAGGGAAAGATAAATTGCATGTTGCATTATTAGACATCTCTTTCTTCGCAATGATTCATTAAAGAAGATTGCTAACAACAGTAGGGATTTTCAAGGCATGGAACATGAAGTAGATTAAACTCTAGTCAGTTGGCATAAATATCAATCAATTACATAAGTAGTTACGAAAGGTTGTGTAATGCTCATTCAGCATACGAATAATTCATTCAAAAATGAAATTAGGAAAAGGCTGCATGGTTCGTTTTAACATAAACCCTAAAAGCCTAGCAGCATGAATTGTGAATGCATGTTTTAGAAGGATCAATGGAAATTATGTCGTAACTTAACCTACGCTTTGATCTTAACTAGAAAAGTTAGGGTTTGTAAATCTAATCATACGTAGGCAATGAATCATGTGATTACGAGAATGGTATCGTAATTATCTTCATGAGTAGACAAGTAAATTGGTTTACCCTAAACACCTAAAACCGTGAAGGAATCGCTTAGGAATGGTTAAATTGATGCAACATATCCCAAAGTGCTAACTAGGGTTTAGCACATTGAGGACGTGACCTAGTCGCACTTATTGCCAAGTTGAAACTCTCATATCCTAAAAACTTGTCCAGATTCGCAGAATGTAGGGACAATAGGACATACGTGCGAGAAACGATGTCAAAGAGTTTACTGTTCATAATATAAATCATGGGATTCTTATGAACACAAAAGAGCTTCATTGGAAGTTATATGAGAAGTTTGCATACAAAATTCAGACATTGTTATCCAATAACCACCTTAGTTATGTTGAGATATCGAGCTCCACTCGTGATATGCCAGGGTGACCGTTGTGCATTTATATCACCGACTTGTCAGTTACAGATGCGGTTGGTACACCGCCTATGAATAATAGCTAGATGATAGCTATCCTTATCTACTCTAGTTCGTGGCTCAATTAGTATGCCACCTTAGTTGGTTGTCTTTGGTTTGAGACTCATATATAGGGTTCTTCTATTTCTTTGTATGAGAGTTCTTTTGGCTTACACAACTAAGAAGAGGAAAACTATTTTCAGCCTCCATCTTTGTGTGTATTCCCCCATTGTGCAACCAAGAAAGCTACAAGTGAGACTCCTTCCTTCTCTCCCACAATCTTGACATGGTATCAGAGCCTTGTTCGTGGTAAGGAGCTCAAGAAAGCAAACCAAGTTCGCGGTGTTCTGGTAAGAGGACCAGTGTTGCTTTCATTTTTCTGTTTTGGGAGCAAGTCTCTGCAAGTAACACAGCTGGAAAGTGCAAGAGTGCATTGTCTCAGGTTGAGACACCCTTTGCGGTGAAGCAAGAGGGCAGTATATGCTACAGGAGAGGCTTTAGCCCTTGGTGACCTTGTTTTTTTAATTTGAGGCCGTTTCAAGGCCTGTTTTGGAGGCGGAAGTTTTCTGCACGCACTCACGAAAAGGCCCTGTTTTATGCTGTGCGACCACTGTTCTATAGGTCGGTGAAAAGTTACTCTAGAAATTGCATCGTATGCCTATGCGCAGAGACATTGGGAGTTAGAGAATCATCCTTGTTGCCTGTTGATGCAAAATCGTCACTAGGAAGTGACTCTGTGGTCAAATACCACTTTCGCCAGTTTTGCAGATTTGCCCTTGTGAGGCTGAAGCTGTGTTCTTTGCAGTGATAGAATTTTTTGCAGTGTTCTGCAATGGCGTCTGATTCTCTTTCACAGATTGTCACTGAAAAGCTTGACAAGAACAACTTCCAAGCATGGAAGTTCAAAATGACGAATTTCCTTATGGGAAAAGGATATTGGGAATTTGTTGCAGGAAATGAAGAAGAACCAGCTCTTCCTGATGTTCCCAATCAACAGCAAATGCAGGCATTTAAATCATGGCATGAGAGAGCCAGAAAAGTTATGTACTGGCTGTCTATTAGCATTTCAGACTCTATGATTGTGCATATTCAGGATACAAGTACGCCAAAGGAGGCATGGGATACTCTGTCAAAAATGTATAGCACAAATACACAAGCTAGGAAAATGCAGCTCAAGCAAGAGTTGCACAATGTGCAAAGAGAAAATATGAGCATCAATGACTACCACATGAAGGTGAAGAAGATTGTAGATGCATTTGCTTCCATTGGGTCGCTAGTGGAAGATGATGATTTAGTTTCTGTGACCTTGAATGGTCTAGGAAAGGATTATGCACAGTTTTGAACATCCATTTCCATCCTTGAAAGATTTCCTGATTTTGAGGAGTTGATTGCTCTTCTAATTTCTAAGGAGCAAAGAAATGGTGGTGCATCTTCTTCAGGAGAAACTTCAAAAGAAGTTGTCGTCTACTCAAATGCTGGAAGAGGTAGAGGCAGAGGTAGAGGAGGCCGATCTGGAGGCCGTGGTAGAAATTAGAATATGTAGAAAACTCAAGAAAACCAGTCCTATGGAGGAGGACGTGGTAACTCTAGAGGCAGGGGAAGCCAAAGAGGTCGTGGTGGATGGCAAAGAGGCCAAAATGCAAACAGTAATGTTGAATGCTACTACTGTGGTAAAATGGGTCATATGGCTAAAGATTGCTATAAAAAGCAGAATGACATCATGAATGGAAAATTGCAACAAGGGAATTATGCATCTTCTAGTAGACAGGGTGATGACAAAAATGAGCATTTGTTTATGGTGCAGCACATGAACAATTCTGTGACAAGTGCAGAAGAAGGCAACGATGTATGGTATGTTGACTCAGGTGCATCCAACCACATGACAGGTCATGCAGAATGGATGGAGGATGCAAGGAAAATGGAAAAACCAGGATTTGTGGAGATTGGTGATGATACTGCACATCCTATTGTGCAGATTGGAAAAATTCCTTTGTCTATGCAGGATGGAAAAAAGAAATACATGTCTGATGTATTTCATGTCCCGAATATCACCAAGAATCTGGTTTCTCTTGGTCAAATGGTTGAGCAGGGCTTGCAGGTCATATTTAATTCTCATGGATGCTTTGTTGAGGATATGAAAAATAAAGGTCGCTTGATAGCAAAAGGAAAGAAGAAGGGCAGAATGTTTATGTTGGATGCAAAAATGTCTGAATTGAGTACAGCAATGTTTGCACATGGGACCGGTGTAGTTGCAGATATTGATATCTGGCATAAATGCATTGGTCATGTTAATGTACATCGACTTAAATCAATGCAGGCAAAAAATATTGTTGTAGGATTGCCTAAATTCAAGGTTGCAGAAATGCATAAGGTATGTGAAGCCTGTCAGTTTGGAAAACAAGCAAGGAAACCATTTCCTAGAAATGTTCAAGAGAGTAAGAAGCCATTGGAATTAATCCACTCTGATGTGTGGACTACTAAAGCTGCATCTCTTGGAGGCTGTCATTATTTTGTCACTTTTATTGATGACTATAGCAAAAAAGTTTGGATGTGTTTTATGAAAAAGAAAAGTGAAGTTTTTGGGCATTTCAAAACTCTTAAAGCTATGGTTGAAAAAGAAACAAGCCTGCAAATAAAATGCCTAAGGTCTGATGGAGGGGGAGAGTACCTCTCAAATGAGTTTCCAAGGTTCCTGCAGGAGCATGGCATAAAGCAGCAATATTCATGCAATCATACCCCACAACAAAATGGAATTGCAGAAAGGAAAAACAAGCATATTGGAGAGGTATCTCGTGCCATGCTCAACAAAAAAGACTTGCCGGATTTTTACTGGGCTGAAGCAATTGCTACAACAGTCTACATAATGAACAGGATTCCCACTGTAGCAATACATGGGATGACTCCAGAGGAGAGGTATACTGGTAGGAAACCAGATATTTCTCATTTGAAGATTTTTGGTTGCATTGCCTATGCTCATGTGCCAGATGAGTTGAGATTCAAGTTGGATCCAAAAGCTGAGAAGTGTATCTTTATTGGTTACTTTCTGCAGAGGCAGAAAGGGTATAGATGCTATAACCCTTCTACTCGTAAGTTTACAGTGAGCAGAGATGTTGTTTTTGATGAGATGAGTAGTTGGTACAAACTAGTAAATCTGATTGATGATGTAGATGCACAAAATGGTAATGCTGCACAGAATTCACACTAGCAGTCACAAAATATTAGTGGACCTAGAGCGTCCTCTAGCAGTGGTTCACATTCTTCGCCATGGACAGGCAGATTGAGATCAGGAGAATCTTCTCAAAACAATGCAGATAGTGGTATGCAGGTTTCACGAAAAGGAAAAGAGAGGGTAGATCAGCCCATATTTGATGTGAATGCAGGTCACTCTTATGTGGATGGTGAATCCAGTGGCAAAAAACAGAGCATTGATGATGAGTTGGGTATTCCTTCTATTGTTACACCTGGATAAGGAAGACCAGAGATGTTTTGAGAGCACCTGGGAGTGAACCTACTTTGCGCAGGTCTACCTGAGCTAGGTATCCTGTGGATAGGCTGCAATATTATGGATTTATAGCCATTCACTATGCATATATGGTCAAAGTGATACAGGAACCAGAACCCACTTCTTTTGAGCAAGCCAGGGGAAAAGAAAAATGGGAGAAAGCCATGGATGAAGAAATGGATGCCTTGGAAGCAAATGCTACATGGGAATTTGTATCTTTGCCTAAAGGTAAGAATGCAATTGGCTGTAAGTGGGTTTATAAGGTGAAGCACAATGCAGATGGTTCTGTGAACAGATACAAGGCAAGATTAGTAGTCAAGGGGTATGCACAAACATATGGCATTGATTATGAAGAAACATTCAGTCGGGTTGCAAGGATGGCAACTGTAAGAGAAGTCATTGCTATGGCTGCATTAAAGGAATGGTCTTTACATCATATGGATGTAAATAATGCCTTCTTGCATGGTGATTTGTAAGAAGAGGTATATATGGAGCAGCCACTAGGTTATGTGCATGCTGTTCATCCTGAGTTTGTTTGCAGGTTGAAGAAAGCATTGTATGGCTTGAAGCAAGCACCTAGAGCATGGTCTGACAAGATAGGACAGTATCTTGTCACTATTGGCTTTCAGATTTCCAAGGCAGATTTCTCACTTTATGTGAGAAAAACAGAGAAAGGTATTATGCTACTTGTCATTTATGTTGATGATTTGATTATGACAGGTGACAATGATGAAGATATCCTTCATGTGAAAATGCTATTGAAGCAGAAGTTTGAGATAAAGGATTTGGGAGAGCTGCATTATTTCTTGGGCATTGAGGTGATTAGATCACCAAGTGGGATACGGCTCTTCAGAGGCAATATGGATTGGACATGGTGTCCAAATATGGGATGACAGACTGTAAGCCTATTTCAATTCCTTTGGAGTAGAATGTGAAGTTGAGCGTAGATGGAGGTGACCTTCTGGAAGACCCTACTATGTACAGACGTATAGTAGGAAGTTTGATTTATATTACTATTACCAAGCTAGATTTGAGCTATGCTGTTGGATTGGTAAGTCAGTTTATGCAGGCTCCAAGGAAACCACATTTGGATGCATACTCAGGTATGTAAAGTCCACATTGCAATATGGACTATTTTATGAGACTAGGGTTCAGATACAGCTGCATGGATACACTGATGCTGATTGGGCTGGTAGTATTTCTGATAGACGATCTACCAGTGGATATATGTTCTCTTTTGGGAGTGCTGCAGTCACTTGGAGCAGCAAGAAACAGCCTATAATTGCCTTGTTGAGCACAGAGGCTGAGTACAGGGGTGCAGTAATGGCTACATGTGAGGTAGCTTGGTTGCATAAGCTACTTTATGATATGCATCAGTCTATAGATGGGCCAGTTGTCATTTAGTGTGATAACATGAGTAGTATACACTTGGCAAATAACCCAGTCTATCATGCTAGAACAAAGCACATTGAGGTGCATTATCACTATGTGCGGGAGAGGGTTTTACTAGGTCTTATTGATCTAGTTTATGTCAGCATAGGGGATCAGGTAGCTGACATATTTACGAAGGCACTGTGCGTAGAGAAGCTGTGCAAGTTCAGAGACCTGCTTGGTGTGCAGGAATTGGGATTGAGCTCGAGGGAAAGTGTTGAGATATCGAGCTCCACTCGTGATATGCCAGGGTGACCGTTGTGCATTTATGTCACCGAATTGTCAGTTACAGATGGGGTTGGTACACCGCCCATGAATAATAGCTAGATGACAGCTATCCTTATCTACTCTAGTTCGTGGCTCAGTTAGTATGCCACCTTAGTTGGTTGTCCTTGGTTTGAGACCTATATATAGGGTTCTTCTATTTCTTTGTATGAGAGTTCTTTTGGCTTACACGACTAAGAAGAGGAAAACTATTTTCACCCTCCACCTTTGTGTGTATTCCCCCATTGTGCAAGCAAGAAAGCTACAAGTGAGACTCCTCCTTCTCTCCCACAATCTTGACAAGTTATACAAGTTCTTTTGTATTTAGCATATAATTCTCAGTTATACCATGTATATTTATGAAAAATAAGTCTATGGGAACCTGAAACTTGGTCATCTGGAAGGAATTGACAGTCTGCAGGATAAATCACATTAATTCAGGTACAAACATATGGTCAGAGCCCAAGAAAGATGCCAAAAATTTGCCAAAAGTCCCCTAGGTCCACATGGGACTAGGAGTAACAAACTTAAGTGACCAGCAAGTGACCTAGGCTGGTCAAAAAGTGACCAGGGATTGAGCAGGGAGCAGCCCGTGTTTTTTGGCACAAAATGCGAGCTGCACTGTCTGAGGCAAACTGGAGAGAGCTAGAGCTATGGTGCATGAAATGGAGCATGCAAACTGAAGAACAACAGGCCCAACTGATTGAAGATATAGACATGGTGAGAGCTCCACTTCTCTGCCTCTTTGGTCTGACGAAAATGCATGCTGAAATAGTTTATAAAAGAGGGAAATCTGAGAGAAGAGGATTCAGTCTGCTCTTATGCACGACTTCTCTCATCTTGTTTACCTTATTCTTGGTCCAATGAAGCCCGACTTGTACCCAAGTACTTGAGTGACTTTGGAGCAAGCAAAGGGTGAGGATATTGAAGACTTATGGGCGGTTATGGGCTGAAATAACCAGTCATAAATAGGGCAGACCACTGTTATGGTTCATTTAAATGAGCAAAAATGGGATTTTTATGCTTGTAATGGAAGGAAATGACCTCTTTGCTCCAGGACATTGTTCATGAATGATTAGTAGTGCTTCTTCTTGAGTTTATGCACTCATTTTGAGCTTGATTATGGGCTTGAATTTTTTGTTTTAAAACATGGCTGAAGCTAAAATTATGCTTCTTCAATTCATTTCATGTATCTTTAGCCCAAATCTTGGTTGCATTTGAATCTATCAACAATATACTTATTCCAAAGGGTTGAAATCCATCTATGTACTTGAAATAAATGCCATTAGAACTTGCATTTGACATTCATAAATGAATTAAGAATCTGAAAATATCCTTTATGATATGATGTATGTATCCAAAGGCACCTGATGTAATCAAGATAGACTTATTCCTTTTGTTCATGTATGCTAAGTACATAGTGGAAAGGCTTGAACTCTTCTTCCATATCAAAATCATTTCTAAATCTCGGATCTTATTAAAACCCAATCTATTTTCCCTTCTCGAATCATGAATCGTAAACTCTTCTTCTGTACTAAAAGCCCCTGTGGTAGACCTTCAACTCTTAACGCAATGACAGTGGTGAACCTGATGTGAAGGTCTGCTGCGGAAGAAGAAGTCCAATGGGAGAATCATCAAGTTCGGGAGGATAAACTTTGCAATAGTTGGTTTGTCTAATGCAAGAGAGCCAACAACAACAGCTGCAATTTCAGCAGCAGTTGCAATTGCAACAACAACGGAGACAAGAAGAAGAGCGGATTGATGATGCGGCCATTAAGGCCTTAGAAGCAGTTGGGCATGAGCTCAAGCAATTTAATGGGCGAAATGTGTCCTCTTTTATCCGCCTCTACATTGACAAGATGGTATTCTTTGGAGTTCCTCAACATGCCTGGAGCCGTTACTTTGCCCGCCTGGCTGTGCATGGTCTCCAGAACCGAATTCATGGTCTTTTCCAAAAAGATGCTGGATGGACTGTGTTCAAAAAGGCTCTTCGAGAAGAATTTTTCCTTGAAGATTCTGGCCTTATGACAAAGAAGATCTTCACCGAATGGGTCAAACGGCCCAATAAGGGTCTAACCGCTACTACTCTTCATCGAGAATTTGAAAGCAAATTCGCCCAACTAGATCCTGATGACCAACAAGGTATGGAAAGTCAAAAGATTGAATTATTTTTAAAGGCTGCAGATTCTTCTCTTCAGGAGAAATTGACTGACCAAATTAAAGACCTTGACTCTGAGTCGGGATTAAAGACTGCTTGGAGTGATGTCACTGAAGCGGTTAATATGATTGCTCGGAGAGAGTGATTACGCCTAAGATGGGGATCATCCCCTGCAACAGCTGAATCTATGAAGGAGCTTGTTCTAGTTTCTCGACCTCCTGTCTCAATGGCTGAGTAATCAAGAAATTCTGCTATTCCTTCTCTAAAGAAGGATGTCATGGACGAGCTAATTAAAAGCATGCGGGATCTCCATCTTAATTTAATAGAAATTAATTCTAAAGTAGAAAGGCTTGATGTAAAAGTAGAAGAAAGAGGTCGGTCAACTGCCCAAAGGCCTACACGAGAAGGCTTTAAAAGACACTGCATTTGGTGTGATAGACTTCAGTATGATAAGAGGGAGTGCGGCGCATTCCGTGAAGCTGAAGCACAAAAACTAGTCTTTTGGAAGGATGGTAAAATTCATGCAACCGAGATCGGGCTTCCTCTTGAGCCAAACTTCGGCAACAGAGGCATGAAGAAAAGATTGGAGGATTTGGCAACAAGAACAACCTATGCAGCTGTTGATGCTGCAATTTATGGGTTGCAAATTGAGCCAACTAATGAAATTGTTAAAGCATGTAAAACTAATGCAAAATCTAAAGTGTACTAGACGTAGGCCTTGGAACGCATGAAGCAAGGCAAGGCAACTAAGGAAGATTTAACCACTGCCACTCAATGTATTCAAGGGAGAACCGGATGGTCTGAGACTGTGGATTCATTTTCAACTTTTGCTCGGTTAGCGAAAATTAATAATCAAGAAGCCATGATAGAAGAAAAGAGAAGAAGATGTTGCCGGTCCTTCTTCTTCAGGACCAACTAAACGCATAACAAGAAGTGAACCAGATCAACAGAAGGCTACTGAAAATCCGTCGCCACTAGAATTTGACATGGGAGATGCCCCTCAAGCAAAGAAGACAAAAGGAAAAATAAAAAGCAAACATCCCAGTTCCAGTTGCAGTCTGACATAGAGACCGCAACGGATCTTAAACGAATCCTAGAAGAAAGGATTCTTGGAAGTAGAATTGAATTTACATTAGGTGAAATTCTCAGTATTGCAAAACGAGGATTTCATGATGTAATAATTGATGTAATTAAACAAAAAAGAAAATATGTTGATGACGAAACTGAAGAATCTGTACGTGCTTTTTTGCAAGTACTTCATGTGTATTTGTAGGATGAAGAGAAGTTGAAAACTCAAGGAATTCGATTGGAGGCAATCAAAGAATTGATTGCAGCCATAGAAGCCAAAGATGAAAACATTTATGAAACAGAAGGTGAAGAAGCCATAATGGTGGGAACCTCTCAATCTAAAGTGCAGCCCATGCATAAGAAAGAGACTCTTCTTCACAATATGCAAGAAGAAAGTGAAACTCACTTTATTCCTAGTAGTCACTATTCCCGTACCCATTGGGCAAGGGTGACTACTGAAACTGTTGTTAAAATCGGTGAGAAAGAAACTCCATGTATTGCCCTTATAGACCATGGTTTGGAAATTAATGTTATGTCAAGAAGTCTCTATGAGAATGGTGGATGGCCCACTGATGTGGACCCAGGATGGCGCATGAAGACAGCCAATAACTCGTCTGGCGATCTTTATGCAGCGTGTCCTTATGTACAAGTTACTATTGGTAATGTAAAAGATGAATTTCATTTCTTTGTTCAAGATTCCTGCAGTTATCCTATTATTCTTGGACAACCATTTATATCCGAGTCTCGTTTAGAGACAAAGGCTCTTGATGATGGTTCATCATATGCTCGGATAAGAAGCAAGGATAATGATAAAGCTGTTCAATTCCTAACTGTCTGTGTTAATCACCATCGGAATAGGGATCGATTGAGAAATCATCCTGTTCCTCCTAATGCCCGAGAATTTAAGGGTTTTTGGGTAGCGCTGCTATAAGTGGAGGCTATGGCAGTGCATCATGTCACAAAAAATTGCCTCTACATATGAAGGAGGTAAGGCCAAAAGCTGATTTGCAGGTTTTTTCAGCCAATGGTATGGGCTGTTATAAACAGATTTCAGCCATGAACAGGGCTGAAAGAAAGCATTTAAGTCATATGGAGCAAGAGCTGAAGCAAATTGATATTTTACCTAAAGATGAAGAAATTTCAGGACTATTCTATGGGCTGAATTATAATGATACAATGCTGAAATTTATACAGCCGTTCATGCAGAAAATCAAGCTGAAAAACAATCCATATAGGTATGTACATTGTATATGTATGAAATAATTCAAGAATTTGCAGATTATGAAGCTTTTGGACAGCCAAACAAGGATGAAGCAAGAGTAGAAACAAAGTATAAAATAGTTGAAAAGAAGGTCAAGCCGGTAGCTACTCCTCTACCACATGAAAGCGAAGGACTTGCAGAAAGGGTATCCAAACAACCAAGCCTTCACGATCCTAAACATATTGGACACCAATTTACGGTAGAAAGTCTACAAAAGCTGAAAATTGGTAAAGACTCTTTTCTTTTTCCGGCTGAAAAGCAAGTCTTCATGCAGATGATAAAGAACCATGGTAAAGCCTTTTCATTTCAGCCACATGAAATTGGCTGTGTGGATCCAAGCATTGTGGCACCAATGGTAATTTTTACAGTCCCACATGTGCCTTGGAATCTTAAACCAATTCCGGTTCAAAGGGATCATTTGCCTAAATTATTGGAGCTTTTAAATGAAAAGATAAAAATGCGCATATTGGAGCCATCTTCAGCTCCATATTCCAACCGATGGTTTACCGTACCTAAGAAGAATGGATATTTACGATTCATTTAAGATTTGCAACCCGTCAATAAAGTCACTATAAGAAATGTTGGATCACGACCAATTGTGGATGAGTTCGCTGAAGCATTTGTAGGAAGGGCAATCTATTCCATGGGAGACTTATATTCAGGATACGACCAATTTCAGCTTGCCTTGGAAAGCTGGGACATTACCACAATGAAGACGCCTCTTGGCCTAGTCCGCATGTGTACTCTACCTCAAGGGGCTACGAATTCAGTAGCTCACATGATGAATGCTATGCATAAAGTATTAAGGGATTATATTCCCCAATTGACTCTTCCTTTTCTTGATGATGTTCCAATCAAAGGATGTGAAGTTCATGAGAAAAATGAAGAACTCAATGAACTTGGATGTCGAAAGTTTGTCTCTGATCATATTAATGATTGTGCTCAAATCTTGTCTAAATTGGAAGAAGTCCATCTTACTCTTTCATGAGCTAAATCTGTTTTTGGAGTCGAAGAAGTCCTTGTGGTTGGACATTTGTGTGGTCCATATGGCCGAAAGCCTTCTCCATTCAAAATAGATGTTATCTACAAAAAATGTAAGAAGAATGTACAAATGTTTCAGAGGTGAGAAGATTTCTTGGTGCATGTGTCTTCTACCTTATTTGGATTCCACATTTTGCCCATGTTGCTGAAAGTCTTTATCAGCTTCTAAGAAAGGGCCAAAGGTTTCTATGGACAAAAGAACACACTCAGGCTATTCGAAAACTCAAGAAAATATTGATTTCAGCCCCCACTTTAAAGAGGGCCAACTACTCTAATGGATAGCCCATTATACTCACAGTGGACACAAGTCCTATTGGAATAGGATGGGCAGTTGGACAAGACGACCTTGAAGGCAACAGATATGTAATCCACTTTGGAGCGAAGGTTCTTAATGAACGACAAAGAAGGTATGCTCAAATTAAAAGAGAGCTTTGGGGAGTAGTAACTGCATTAAAATGTGGCAGGGAGTACTTCATGGGCACACATTTTATAGTTGAGACAGATTGCCTTCCACTCTTGGGCATGATCGCCAACTGTTCCACTCCTGACATAGCCATGCTAAGATGGATAGCCTATATTAAATCCTTAAATCTTGATTTAAAACATATTGCAGGTAGAGATAATCCAGTTGCTGACATGCTTTCACGTCCCAGATATATGGATAAAGAAGAAATAATGGATGAAGAAGAATCAGAGTTTATAAATGATGTTGTTAATGCAGGTACAATAAAAATTACAGCAAGAACAACAGGTTCAGCTGTTAAAACATCTTTTACATCAACAAGGAAGGATGAATCAACCAAAGAAGGACAATGGATAGCTAGTAAATAGCATATTCCATGTTTTGTTATGGTTTGTTCACACTTTAAAGAAGAATATTGTGTAGATGATTGGCTAAAAATTGGCCAATTTTTTAGCACTATGACAAAGAAGGAAGGTTGGACTAATAAAGAGTTCAAGAGAATTAAGAGAAAAGCCTATGGTTTTTTTCTTAAAGATGGTTACCTTTGGAGGCATGCGAAAAAGAAAGGAAGGGCGCTTGTTCGTGTCTTAGGAGATAAAAAGACACAAAGACAGGTCATGCAAGAATTCCATGAAAGCCTATTGGCTGGTCATAGAGGCATATGGGGCACTTTTGCCAAAATAAAAGAAAAATTTCGGTGGCAAAACATGTATAAAGACATTGAGCATTTTGTTGAGTCTTGTCATGCTTGTCAAATGTATTCTATGGTAAAGCATAGAGATGGGCTTCAGCCTACCTATCCTTTATCTATTCACTATAGATGGGTTATTGATTTAGTAACTATGCCTACAGGAATTTGGAACATGAGATATCTAGTACTTGCTAGAGAAGATCTCACAAATCAAGTGGAAGGAAAGGCCTTGACAACAAAGTCCACTCATGCTGTTTGTAGATTTCTACTTGAAGAAGTATTTTGCAGGTATGGATGTGTTGCTAAAGTAACTGTTGATAGAGGAGAATTGGATGCCGATGAGGCTCGCCATTTCTTTGCTCAATTGGGAATTAAGCTATCTCTTACTTCATCCTACAATCCTGAAGGCAATGGTAAGAGTGAAAGAGGTCATCAACCAATTCTTAAAGCTTTAGCAAAATCATGCAAAGGAAAGTTGAGGGAATGGCCTAAAATGCTACCATTCGCATTATGGCCTGATAGAACTACCCATAGTGCAGTGACAGGATATATGCCAGCTGAACTCATATATGGACAGCCACCTGTTATGCGTATTGAGGAATCCATTGTCACATGGAGTATCTTGCCTTGGGATGAAGGCATGAATAGAGAAGAATTGTTGTTTTTACACATAAGGAAACTTGAAAGAAGGCCAAAAGATGTCAAAACAGCCATTGAAAGGCTAAAAACAGAAAGAATAAAGAATAAGAAGAGGTTTGACAAGCATCATTGACTCCGTCCAAGAGCTATTCAAGAGAATGATTGGGTTCTTGTCTATGATTGCAGCCTGGACAATCAATATAGTGCTCATAGGAAGTTAGCCAAGCGATGGTTTGGACCATATGTTGTAAAAGTAGTACATAATAATGCTACTTACTCTTTGGCTGAAATGGATGGGACCATGATAAAGATTCCAATTGCTGGGAAATGAATCAAACTCTTCAAATGAAGAGAATCTTCAACTTATGAACTTGATGGCTTAAATATAAGCCCTCTACTTGAAGACATGCAGAAAGAAAAAGACTTAGAGAATGAAGATGATGAAGAAGATCCTCCTTGACCTGTAATCTTATTAAATGGCACATGCCGGAGGATGTGCAGGTTAGGAGGGGGTGAATGTCAAAGAGTTTACTGTTCATAATATAAATCATGGGATTCTTATGAACACAGAAGAGCTTCACTGGAAGTTATATGAGAAATTTGCATACAAAATTCAGACATTGTTATCCAATAACCACCTTACTTATACAAGTTCTTTTGTATTTAGCATATAATTCTCAGTTATACCATGTATATTTATGAAAAATAAGTCTATGGGAACCTACAACTTGGTCATCTGGAAGGAATTGACAGTCTACAGGATAAATCACATTAATTCAGGTACAAAAATATGGTCAGAGCCCAAGAAAAATGCCAAAAACTGCCAAAAGTCCCCTAGGTCCACATGGGACCAGGAGTAACAGACTTAAGTGACCAGCAAGTGACCTAGGCTGGTCAAAAAGTGACCAGGGACTGAGCAGGGAGCAGCCCGGGTTTTTTGGCGCAAAATGCAGGCTGCATTCTCTGAGGCAAACTGGAGAGAGCTGGAGCTATGGTGCATGAAATGGAGCATGCAAACTGAAGAAGAACATGTCCAACTAACTGAAAATGTAAACATGGTGAGAGCCCCACTTCTCTGCCTTTTTGGTCTGACGAAAATGCATGTTGAAACAGTCTATAAAAGAGGGAAATCTGAGAGAAGAGGATTCAGTCTGCTCTTATGCACGACTTCTCTCATCTTGTTTATCTTATTCTTGGTCCAATGAAGCCGGACTTGTACCCAAGTACTTGAGTGACTTTGGGGCAAGCAAAGGGTGAGGATATTGAAGACTTATGGGCTGTTATGGGTTGAAATAACCAGTCATAAACAGGGCAGCCCACTGTTATGGTTCATTTAAATGAGACAAAAATGGGATTTTTATGGTTGTAATGGAAGGAAATGACCTCTTTGCTCCAGGACATTGTTCATGAATGATTAGTAGTGCTTCTTCTTGAGTTTATGCACTCATTTTGAGCTTGATTATGGGCTGGAATTTTCTGTTTTAAAACATGGCTGAAGTTAAAATTATGCTTCTTCAATTCATTTCATATATCTTTAGCCCAAATCTTGGTTGCATTTGAATCTATCAACAATATACTTATTTCAAAGGGTTGAAATCCATCTATGTACTTGAAATAAATGCCATTAGAACTTGCATTTGACATTCATAAATGAATTAAGAATCTAAAAATATCCTTTATGATATGATGTATGTATCCAAAGGCACCTGATGTAATCAAGATAGACTTATTCCTTTTGTTCATGTATGCTAAGTACATAGTGGAAAGGCTTGAACTCTTTTTCCATATCAAAATCATTTCTAAATCCCGGATCTTATTAAAACCCAATCTATTTTCCCTTTCCGAATCTTGAATCCTAAACTCTTCTTCTGTACTAAAAGCCTCGGTGGTAGACCTTCAACTCTTAACGCGACGACAACAATCTAAGGTTTCTACCCTAAGGATCGCTCGCTAAAAAGATGAAACTCGGTTTGAATTGGAACCCTAGGACCGATAATGTCGGCCTAGTGCAATCAGGAATGGATTGGTTATGAAGACACCCTAACCCTGTTTCCTATCTAATCATGATTCCGTGATTAAAAGACGCCCTTCGATGGGTAAAATAGTCCCATGGATTAGATGTGACACCTGTGCAACAAGTTGCAGAGTCGCATGATCTTGTGATTTAATCGCAAGGGAATGGCCAAATTCCTCGGAATGAGATTGGTAGATTCTTGCGCAAATTTATCTTGCAAGAGGATGAATAGTTGTCCTAATATAGTACCTTTCTTGGGAAAAGTGACCAAGATAAGGGGATTAGATATTTGCTTGGAAGCAAAGGACCAATCAATAATTTGGAGCAACATATTTTCTATTAATAGAACTTAAGGTATTGGTTAAGTTGGGTTAATAAGATATGGCCCTAACCCAAAGACATAAGGGTTAACAACAAACCCTTGGGGAACTTGCCGAGTCGCAATTGATCCCAGATCGAATGCCGGATGCATTTGGAGAGAAGGATTCACTCCTTAGCAGTTGGCCAAAATAACGACCACTGGAAATGATTCTGCTTGTAATAGTTTAGAGAGCACTGTTTGCTTTATTTGCTCAAGGAATTAAAAGATGAAAAGATATCTAATGATTCAAGTTGAAGGCCTGAAGGGAGAGGCAGCCTCAATTACCCCCGACTGTCTGCCTGACCCTAACCAAGGGGGTTGTTAACCGCGTCGGGAAGGTGGACCAAACCCGCCGTGAGAGGTCTCTCCGTTGAGGGCTACTTGGAGTAGGAGGACGCTTGGGTGCCAGGGGGGGCTCTGGCCGTAAATCCCTCGCCTTCCAGGCCCTGCACAAGAGGCCAACGTGACTCAAAATTGGATCTTGAGGCCTACATACTAGTCTATAGATGGAATCTTGGATTAGTAATCCCTCTGGGTTGCTCGATAGTGTGAGTTGCCCGCCCATCGGCATTCCAGGCACTCTTTTAGCGGTCTATCAAGAAACAAATCTAAGTGTCGCTGCCTGGCACTCCCAAGGAATGTTTCGAGTTTTGTCGCCTAGGGTTTCCCGAATCCGCCTCGCAACGGAACGTTCATGACCAAACCCACTAGGATCGACCTGAAATTCAGGCTCCTAGTTGTCAAGGTCTCCTATTAGCATTCTAGCATCGGGTTTTGGACATCCTACTTTACGCAGAGATACCCAATCCAAAGCATGCCGCACTTGGTTCAAAGAGAATGGGAAATGAGAGGGATGCGCTGCTCAACCTCTCTGCCCATAGGGCATAGTCCCATTCCGGTCCCCTAGAACGGCATGAATCGAGGTTCTATCCTAACAAATTCTAAGGTCAAAGACGGTAAACCTTGTGAGAAGCCTCCCAGTTCTCTGGGACCACCCTGCCATAGGACGGACCCGTCGGGGGTTCCGCCCACCCGCTTCCCTTAATAGCTTTAGTTTTCTAATTAGGTCCTACCACATTTATGTGTGACACTTAAAATCAGCTTCATTAATTAAGCCTTTTAGGGAACAAGGTTCGTTCGCGTAAATTATAGCACAGACACGAAAACAGAGCAAAGCAATCTATAGACAAACAAGATCAAACGAGTTCCTTAACTTATCTTCAAGTTAATCTTTGTCTCCCGCCCATAGAGAAGAAATTATGTTTCGCTTCTGTCCAATAGAAGTATCCCTTTTGCCCTGCAGAAGTAACTAGTCCAATTCACATGGCACCAAAAACTCAATCCTTTATCTAGAATAGGATCTCCCAACATGCCCAGATGTTGGGGGCCATGGAGGTCTTCAACTCCATTCTTGACCTAGCAAGGGGTGTCCAGAGCTCCAACTGACCCACAAGCTCTCTAGGAGCGAAACATCATTCCCGTGGTTGGCCTTTTCACCACTCGACCTTCAGCCCGTGAATCGAGCAGTGCCCTTTTGGGTTAATACGCGGTGCGACCATGGAGGTGATCCACCCGTATAATATATCCTTCCTTAATTAAATCCTTTAAGAATCAAGCACAAACAAGGCATTCAGCCTAATATCATTTTCCAAGAAAACATTCCTTTATTCCCATGGCAACTTGTCGTCACAGACCCTTGCCATGCATTTACCATAAATCACAAGCACTTGGAATAATCATCCAAACAACAACTAACAACCAGTTGAATGTAAAAGCATTTAGGATATTGTTTGATCAACCAACAAAACCAATTGCATTCTTTCCAAAACAATGCAAGAGTAGATGAAATAATATTTCCCATTGCATAATTGCTCTTCCCCTTGGGATCTAAGAGCAATATTATGCAAAAATGTTCTTAACACTTCCTTCCTTCGGCTAGGGTATATGTTAAGGGTTCAAACCCTATTCATGATGTAAGTTCTATAGGTCACTTATCTTGATTGATAACCCAACCCTGAATTTGGATTGGCAAAAGTCATCGTTATCCAACAGATCTCAAGATATCTTAGTTTTAACCCTTATGATTAATTTCTTGTACTAGCTCTTAGTCAAGTCATGAGGCAACTAGAAAATTATCCTCATATATCAAACATGTCATAGGCATAACGTATAAATACTTGATAAGATAAGTGTGAGATTATCTCAAGTAATTAGACTTTAACATGCCTTGCCTTGAGCTAGAATATAATTCTTCTTAATATTTGGGCTCTTAAGCTAAGTACTTTTGAAGTATCTAAACTTTAAACTAGTACTTCTCTATTCATGATTCTTAATGTCATATTCTTTTACCAATCATGCTAGTTATAACCCTTGGCTATACTTTAATCTAGCACTTGTATGCCCAATCTTTTAATGTCGTTCTTTTGACGACTATGCCATTCACAACGCTTGACTGATTCTTCCTTGTAATTACTCTACTAGCAAATAAGTCATATGTAACTAGGTGCAATTATCTTCCCTTGATATATGCACTTCACAAACTCCATCTTCCGAGTAGGCGAGATGAAATTTATCCTTTCCCATAACCTATACTCGTGCATCGTAGTATGGGGCCTAACGTATCTCATAGGAGAATCAAAGCAAGCATCTAATTTGAAAATACATTACTTACGACCGCAACCGCAATGGTGATGCCTTTGCCCGACGGAGCCTTGTTGCTGGTTGCAGGATTGTCATCCGCACGCGACATTCTTCGCTTGGAGGCCATCGTCCACAGGTAGACTCAAGAGATTAAGAAGGTGGAATAGATTCAAGATGGGAGAGCGTAAGAGAAGATGGTTAAGTCAAGGATCGAGATAGAGGGAATTGAGATAATTCTCTTCCCTGCAGTCTCTAGAGGTGATTCTTCCATCTCTCTCTCTCAAGCTCTCTTTCAAGATCTTCCTCACAATCTCTTGGAGGGGTATCCTTCTCTCTACCTCTCTCTCGCAGCCTCTCGGGGTCTCCTTATGCTTTTTATGCCTCTCCCATGCCTCATATTTATAGTGAATTAGAGAAGAGGGCTTGTGGTTGAGAAGTAGAGCTCTTTATGGAGGGGGATCTTGAAAAGATCAGTGATCTGATGCTCAGATCATAAATCTGATGGTTCCATTGGCTTCGAAAGGGGGGTAAAACTCCAAGACACTTGCTTAAAAAGCTCTCAGTTCACTCCTTCTTCTTTTCTATGTTCGAAGTGTTGTCTACTGCCTGTAAACTGTGATCGCGGTGCGCGCGATTTCGCCAGTCACTTTTCTTTTTTCTTTTTTTATAAAATCTTAAAACTAACTAAAATATCACTTGTCTTTTCTTTTAAATGACATCTAGTTCCATATCGTTTTTTTAGGATAATATCTAAAATATCTAAAATATACTAGCTTTGCCCAAAATCTAATGTTTTTGGACCTTCCAAACTATACACATGAACTTAGTGATTAATATAACTCATAAGTCTCATTCACGTTGTAATTTACGTGAAGGGTAGCTACGGTCTTTGCCAATTCGAGAAAAATATCGAAGTTACAACTCTTGATTTTTCTAAATAAAATATTTTAAATTAAATAAAAATTATCAATAATTAATGTTAGTTAGTTTTTACCTTAGTTAGTCTTTAGTTAGTAATCTTACTAACTTATTAATTGACTAACTAAATTACGAACCAACCAACTAACTTTTATTGTGCGGAGATATTACGTCCTCCTCCCCTTAGAGAAATCGAGATGTCCGCATCTCGAGAGAAACAGGGGGTATCATCTTGGAATATGTGGGTTATGGAACACCACGCTTCTGTTGCGCTACTCTCATCTCTCATAGACATACAATCTTTTGAAAAAAACAACCTATGGTATTTGATATATTTGAGTCTTGGTTACAATAGAAAATTTATTGTAGTTACATCTCATGGATATCTTCTAGGTTTTTCCTAAGCACTTCGTGTATTCTAGATCATTGGAGCTTGTACGGCTTATTTCTTGTAAGCTCAAGTTCTCTTCGAGTTCCATTGGGACAATTGATATAGTTATGTCCAATGTTGTGGCACTCAGAGCATCGGTGTTTAGGATGCTTTGGACATTCCCTTTTGAAATGACCTAACTCCCTGCAATAGAAACAGCGCGGAGCTTTATCACTCGTGGTCACAAGATTTTTGTTTGTCCTTGGTAGGATTTTCTTCTTTAGACCAAAGTGTCCTAGGATTCTTTTAGCAGATTGGAGTGGTCCTTTATCTTGGAAACTATATTTCCAGATTGTCCTGCCCTTAGTTCGGGACTGAGCTCCATGGACAATTGGCTTTGCTTGTAATACTAAAGAATACTTCCAAGCTTCGACATTCTGGTAAGACCCAATTCTATATTAGTTGAGAAGAAATGACTTAAGAGAAATTCATTGCACATTATGACTATCATTTCTTGCCAGAGTATCTCTAATCATTTGCAAGTTCCAGGCTCAAAATAGACGCAACTCATATTACTCAAGTTAAATGTAGTTACAAGAGTAAAGTTTACTCCAATACAAGTTGTATTTCATGTCAACAAAATTTCTAGGATTTCTAATAATCCTAAAGTGGTGTAGTAGGTTCTAAGTATTCGTCTTCATCTGATTCCTCTATATATCTGAAGACTACATTTGTGTAACTTCGTTTTCTTGGAGACTTCGTATCTTTTGGACTTAAGTCAGGGCAGTCTACTTGGACATGTCCTAGCTCATTGCAATGGAAACATTGACGGTAGGGACATCTCCTACGGATGTGCCCTATCTCTCCACATGTATGGCATCTCTTACCCAGATCTCAAGAGTCATCTTTACTAAAATTTTCCGATTTAAATTCTTGGATGATTGGATTCACTCGGAGTAATGCGTCTTGCAAGTCTGTTGGATGCATTGCTTCAAGATGGTGGTTCAGAGGAGTGTTTAGGCCATGGCAAAACTTGGATACTTGCTGCGCAATATCCATAGGTGGTGCGTATTTTAGTAGGGTTACAAACTTTGAGTAGTAAGCTTCCAAAGTTAATTCTAGTTGCTTTAGCCTGAAGAATTCATTCATCTTCAAAGTCTGGTAGGTTGGCGGAAGGTATCGTCTGCGTACAGCATCTTTCAGCTGAACCCAAGTAACAGCGGCTTCAGAAACACCTTCATCTTTGCACCATTGCTTCCACCATAATCGAGCCTGGTCAACTAACTTAAGTTTGGCTATCATTGCTTGATTGGTAGAGGCAGTTCCCGAAGCAAAGAAATAGTCATCCATCAACTCAATCCATATCTCTGCCTCTATTGCAATGTCTATCCCTTCTCCATCAAACTCGGGTACCTTAATTTGCTTGAGAAGGAATTTCTTCTCTTGCATGTCAACATTCGTGGGTGCAGAAGGTGCCTAACAATCAAGCCATACTGCTTAGATTATTTTGTTTAGGATATGTCTACAAACCATACATTAATCATTCATGTATCATTACAAAATTTTGCTCTGATACCAACTGTGAGGTGCCCACCCATTGGCATTCCAGGCACTCTTTTAGCGGTCTATCGAGAAAAAAATCTAAGCATCGCTGCCCGGCACTCCCAAGGAATGTTCCGAGTTTTGTCGCCTAGGGTTTCCCGAATCCGCCTTGCAACGGAACGTTCACAACAGAACCCACTAGGATCGACCTGAAATTCGGGTTCCTAGTTGTCAAGGTCTCCTATTAGCATTCTAGCATCGGGTTTTGGACATCCTACTTTACGCAGAGATACCCAATCCGAAGCAGACTCATGCCGCACTTGGTTCAAAGAGAATGGGAAACGAGAGGGATGCACTGCTCAACCTCTCTGCCCATAGGGCATAGTCCCATTCCGGTCCCCTAAAACGGCATGAATCAAGGTTCTAGCCTAACAAATTCTAAGGTCGAAGACGGTAAACCTTGTGAGAAGCCTCCCAGTTCTCTGGGACCACCCTGCCATAGGACGGACCCATCGGGGGTTCCGCCCACCCGCTTCCCTTAATAGCTTTAGTTTTCTAATTAGGTCCTACCACATTTATGTGTGACACTTAAAATCAGCTTCATTAATTAAGCCTTTTAGGGAACAAGGTTCATTCCCGTAAATTATAGTATAGACACGAAAACAGAGCAAAGCAATCTATAGATAAACAAGATCAAACGAGTTCCTTAACTTATCTTCAAGTTAATCTTTGTTTCCCGCCCATACAGGAGAAATTATGTTTCACTTCTGTCCAATAGAAGTATCCCTTCTGCCCTGCAGAAGTAACTAGTCCAATTCACATGGCACCAAAAACTCAATCCTTTATCTAGAATAGGATCTCCCAACATGCCCAGATGTTGGGGGCCACGGAGGTCTTCAACTCCATTCTTGACCTAGCAAGGGGTGTCCAGAGCTCCAATTGACCCACAAGCTGTCTAGGAGCAAAACATCATTCCCGTGGTTGGCCTTTTCACCACTCGACCTTCGGCCCGTGAATCGAGCAGTGCCCTTTCGGGTTAATACACGATGTAACCATGGAGGTGATCCACCCGTATAATATATCCTTCCTTAATTAAATCCTTTAAGAATCAAGCACAAACAAGGCATTCAACCTAATAACATTTTCCAAGAAAACATTCCTTTATTCCCATGGCAACTTGTCATCACAGACCCTTGCCATGCATTTACCATAAATCACAAGCACTTGGAATAATCATCCAAACAACAACTAACAACCAGTTGAATGTAAAAGCATTTAGGATATTGTTTGATCAACCAACAAAACCAATTGCATTCTTTCCAAAACAATGCAAGAGTAGATGAAATAATATTTCCCATTGCATAATTGCTCTTCTCCTTGGGATCTAAGAGCAATATTATGCAAAAATGTTCTTAACACTTCCTTCCTTCGGCTAGGGTATATGTTAAGGGTTCAAACCCTATTCATGATGTAAGTTCTATAGGTCACTTACCTTGATTGATAACCCAACCCTGAATTTGGATTGGCAAAAGTCATCGTCATCCGACGGATCTCAAGATATCTTAGTTTTAACCCTTATGATTAATTTCTTGTATTAGCTCTTAGTTAAGCCATTAGGCAACTAGAAAATTATCCTCATATATCAAACATGTCATAGGCATAACATATAAATACTTGATAAGATAAGTGTGAGATTATCTCAAGTAATTAGACTTTAACATGCCTTGCCTTGAGCTAGAATATAATTCTTCTTAATATTTGGGCTCTTAAGCTAAGTACTTTTGAAGTATCTAAACTTCAAACTAGTACTTCTCTATTCATGATTCTTAATGTCATATTCTTTTAGCAATCATGCTAGTTATAACCCTTGACTATACTTTAATCTAGCACTTGTATGCCCAATCTTTTAATGTCGTTCTTTTGACAACTATGCCATTCACAACGCTTGACTGATTCTTCCTTGTAATTACTCTACTAGCAAGTAAGTCATATGTAACTAGGTGCAATTATCTTCCCTTGATATATGCACTTCACAAACTCCATCTTCCGAGTAGGCGAGATGAAATTTATCCTTTCCCATAACCTATACTCGTGCATCGTAGTATGGGGCCTAACGTATCTCATAGGAGAATCAAAGCAAGCATCTAATTTGAAAATACATTACTTACGACCGGAACCGCAATGGTGATGCCTTTGCCGGAAGCCTTGTTGCTGGTTGCAGGATTGTCATCCGCACGCGACATTCTTCACTTGGAGGCCATCGTCCGCAGGTAGACTCAAGAGATTAAGAAGGTGGAATAGATTCAAGATGGGAGAGCATAAGAGAAGATGGTTAAGTCAAGGATCGAGATAGAGGGAATTGAGCTAATTCTCTTCCTTGCAGTCTCTAGAGGTGACTCTTCCCTCTCTCTCTCTCTCTCAAGCTCTCTTTCAAGCTCTTCCTCACAATCTCTTGGAGGGGTATCCTTCTCTCTACCTCTCTCTCGCAGCCTCTTGGGGTATCCTTATGCTTTTTATGCCTCTCCCATGCCTCATATTTATAGTGAATTAGAGAAGAGGGCTTGTGGTTGAGAAGTAGAGCTCTTTATGGAGGGGGATCTTGGAAAGATCAGTGATCTAATGCTCATATCATAAATTTGATGGTTCCATTGGCTCCGAAAGAGGGGTAAAACCCCAAGACACTTCTTAGAAAGCTCTCAATTCACTCCTTCTTTTCTCTGTTCGAAGTGCTGTCTACTGCTTGTAAACTGTGATCGCGGTGCGCGCGATTTCGCCAATCACTTTTCTTTATTTTTCTTTTTATAAAATCTTCAAACTAACTAAGATATCACTTGTCTTTTCTTTTAAATGACATCTAGTTCCATATCGTTTTTTTAGGATAATATCTAAAATATCTAAAATATACTAGCTTTGCCCAAAATCTAATGTTTTTGGACCTTCCAAACTATACACATGAACTTAGTGATTAATATAACTCATAAGTCTCGTTCACGTTGTAATTTACGTGAAGGGTAGCTACGGTCTTTGCCAATTCGAGAAAAGTATCGAATTTACGACTCTTGATTTTTCTAAATAAAATAATTTAAATTAAATAAAAATTATCAATAATTAATGTTAGTTAGTTTTTACCTTAGTTAGTCTTTAGTTAGTAATCTTACTAACTTATTAATTAACTAACTAACTTACGAACCAACCAACTAACTTTTATTGTGCGGAGATATTACAGATAGCCTTCGGGTGAATTATGGATAAGCCTACGGGCTGGACTTTATAAATGTATTCCAAATATAAATATGATAACCTATTGACAAGGAACTTGTTTTGACACTGTTTTTCTATGTCAAGTGCTAAGATTACGCAAAGGAACCAGTGCCTAACGGACTAATTAAGGAAGCTGCTTGATGCATGTCCAACTAAATGTGGTAGGTAATTAGATAACTAAAACAATGGAGGAAAGTGCGGTGGATGTGGCCATGGGTCCGTCCTATGGATGGGTGGCCCCGGTTGGCCAGGAACTTTTCTCAATCATAATGGACAGCAAGAAGATATTTTTAAAGGAAATGAATAGCAAGGGCGCTGACCTAGTGTCTAAGTTATAATAATCCCGATTTACATTGTTTTAGGGAAACAGAATGGGACTATGCCTTATGGCAGAGAGGTCGAGCCTTGCATCCCTCTCGTTTCCCATTCTCCTTGAACCAAGTGCAGCATGAATCCGCTTTGGCCCTGGCGTTTCTGCGTAAAGTAGTTCGGCTCAAGGTTCGATGCTAGTTGCCGTTTAGGAAATGACCATTAGGGAAAACCCTGATTCAAGTCGGTCCTAAGTGGGAACGGCCAGAATACTTCCACTACGTGGCAGACGAGGAAATTCCTAGATCGCAAACCCCGTGACATTCCATGGGAGTGCCAGGCAAAGCTTTCTAGACCTCCTTTCCGATGGATTGCTAAGACGTGTCCTGAAGGGAACATGTGGAGACGTTACAACAATAAGGATACATTTAATCTTAATGTCAACAATATGCTTTGAGAAGCTACCTTGTAATCAGATCTATGTTTTTAGCTCAGGTTTGGTTGTAGATTGTAAGGAGCTTAGTTTTGGTTTATCTTTCCAGTAGACCTTCAAGTATTTGATAGAAGTGGCCTACAAAATGGAGCTAAATTTTTCCTAGCTCTAGTTGTACTTTGTGCAATGCACTATCTACCATGTATTTCATGGTTTCGTAATGCCAAATCTGATATTTGTTATTCTATTTTACCATGATTTGCATTCTGCATATTTCCAAGTTTCTAATTTTGAAAGTAGTTTTGTTAAGGATAAACTCAATGTACAATCATGCACACATCAGTGATCAATTGTACATGGGTCGTACATGGGCCGATGCACTCTATCTTTACTGTATTTAGAGATTTTAGCGATTTGGCAACACTATATCCGATATGCGATATTCCATTTGACCCATGACTTATTTTTTGTGAAATTTTAAGTTTCTAATATTTCACATAGTTTGGTTGACAACACATTTAGTATGCAGTTGCGTACACTCGGTGCGGTGGTGAGTTTTTTTGTTATCAGTGAAGTATAATCCAGCTAATGCATTTTCAAAAAATGATCGAACCTTCAATTTTATAAATCGAAAATCTGGTGAAACTTCACCCACATGCCGGGCATCATAAAAACTCGTGGATATTTAAAAATTGGCCCTATCAAAAGTCTCTAGGACACCTATTCAAAGGCTAGCGTTTGGGGCCCTGAATCCCCCCAGATGCTAGCCTCTGGACAGGTGTCCTAGAGACTTCTGATGAGGCCAATTTTTTTTTTGTAGTTGATGTACCCTAGAGAAGTCCACAGGTAAAATTTCACGTCAATCGGATCACTGGTCATATTATTCCAAAGCCTGGATACATTAATTCAGATTTAAGGGTTTTTTGAAAGTTCTGCTTATAAGTTTAAAGTTCCACCTCATTTTACACATTTCACTTTTGAGTTTTGGGTTTTCTCTCCTAGAAGACATGGCATGCACCAAGCAAGTGGCCCAAAGACACCCCCTAGAAATCCTATGCAAAGAGGCCACCTCCCCCAGTTCCACCACCACGCCAGCATCACAAGCGCTGATGGAAGCCAAGCACAGTGGCTCTTTGTGAGATCCGCCATTACCAGAAGACCACACACCTCCTGATACCAAAGGCTCCATTCCAAAAGCTAGTGTATGAGATTATGGACAACATACTCATTAAGAATAGCAGGAGGCACTTTCGAGATGGAATACGCTTGCAACAACCTGATCATTGGACTGCCCAAGCCCTCCTTGCACTACATGAAGCCACCGAAGCTTATGTCATCGACTTGTTCGGAGACTCGATCTATGCAGCAGTACATGCAAGGAGAGTCACCATCACCGATAGGGATTTGCAGATAGTGAGGTTCTTCCGGTGATGGAAGGATAGTCCTCGTAGAGATCAACAACGATAGAGGTGTACTACCAAAACATATATGGAATGTAGCTTTCAAAGAGATTTTGTAAAACCCTGGTTGTAATGGATCCCATGTAAAATGTTATGAATATGAATACAATTTTTTTGGCGCGTCTTATTTTTGTTTATTCACTTGTTATTTGTTTTATTTATGTCTTTGAGTTATCGTTACATGCGTTCAAACAAATACATATTGCGCACAAACTTGATAAAGCACTATGTATTAAATTTAGAGTACGAATCATATTGCGTATAAGTCTGATAAATAAACATAATATTAAAGTAAAAAACAATAATAAACTATGTGTATGACAAACTACATAGCATGCAAATCCAACAAATATCTTTTTTCATTACTTCAAGAGAAGATTACAAATTACATTACATTGGTGATGAGATATCATTTGGCACTAAGTACATCTACTCTCTCCTAGGCTTCTTTGAGCTAGACTCCCCATGGTCAGAGCTATCTTGATCATAGGCAACAACACATTTTGCCCTAGTAGTTCCTACCTAATGACATTGAGGTCTTCAACACCAGCAACCATGCCACGGGCCACCATGGAAAAAAGTGGCCCAGACCTAGTACTAGAGAATAAGTAGAGGAAATACCATATTGGGGAATATGGAAATTTTCCATAAGTTTGGGACACGTGGTCAAATATTTGGATTTGTCATAACTTGAACATTATAACTTGAAATCAAGCACTCTATAGCTCAATAGATTCCATTTTTCAAGCACTTTCCAATGATAGGTCACATCATATGGTTTTGAGAAATTTATGGGCATGTTATCCGGATGCCACCTTTTTAGTATTCAAAAAATGGGAATTGGGAGATTCCCAAACTCAGTAATATCGTATTAGGAGCTCGGACGTCGAAGCAATACTGCTTTCTCCAATCTAAACTTTGTTGGGATGGTCTTAAAGGGCCTAGCTTTGTTAGTGCCCTCAACTTCAAGAAGTTCTCAGAAAAAGCCGGAGAGCATGTCTTATGGAATACAAAAATGTCACTCAGAAGCTGGCCGATATACTCCTTCAATGCCGAGTCCTGCACCCTTCATTGGCTACCAGATCGGCCACCTTGGCTAGATAGAAATTCATCTATATAGACAATGTCTTATATCACACAAATTTAGTGTTAGACTCACTGTGTCAAACTCACTATGCATAGAGTGTGGTAAAGATATATATATCGGATTTGCATCAAAATTTACCAGTAGGGCCCCTAGGGCATCGGGAGTGTGTACATCAAATTTTGCCGGGATCAGGCCCCTGGAGTTGCCATGGCCGGAGGTTCGCATATGGGAGCCTGAATCTGTAGGTTTAGGCTCCCAAACGCAAGCCTTCGGCTAGGGTAGCTGTGGGGGCCCAATCTCGGCAAAATTTGATGTGCATACTCCCAATGCCCTGCTAGTAAATTTTGACGCAAATTCAATAACATTAATCTGATAACATTACCTTCTCTACATCATCTATCTATTGTTGTAATGGAGCATCTCTACTCCTACAGTTGGGCTACCCTCGTCTCTTTCTTGGGAAGGTACTACGTAGTCAGGTCGAGGTCCAAAAATGCTTTCTTGCTACCGCTCAAACTCCTCATGTGAGATCTCATACTGTGGTGCCACATTCTCAATCTACTCTTGGATGCTCACAATGGCAGAGATGTCATTGACACTCGTGCCATCATATCGAGCCAGCTCATCAACATGTGCTGGCACATCTTGTATATCAAAATCTATTAAATCATCAAGTGCATCACACACCATGATACAATATAGCTCTTCTTGCCTTAGCTCCAAAATTTCTACTACATCCCACATAAGTAAATATTCCACCCCCTCGATGATGATAGCATGGAGAGAAGCGAGGGGCGGCTCATCACCTGTCGGCATCTCAATAGGGCAAGGAGGTGGGTGCACAATGGCTAAGCTTTGTGCTGCCTCTACTCTCAGATCGAGTGTGATCTCTTCAAGGTCCCTCTCAAAATACTCTAGCTGTGGCCGAGAGGGTGTGTTTATGTCTTCCTCACTGTCCTCTTGCACCTTAGTGCACAAAACATATATGGAAAATGTTGCATCGCACTCAATGAGATCCATCATGGCATGGTCCTGGGATGAGGTGGGCACTGCTCTGGCACGGAGATACTGTCCCACATGCACGAGGGCTCGATTTATTACCTTTGCATGTCTTGATTTAGCATGTAAACTATATAGGAAATCTATGGGGACCCATCTGAGAGCAGAGTTTGGAATAGAGCAGGTGTGAGAGGGTTTGCCACATCATAAAACGATGCCAATATACTAGAGATAGGGTCTATGATGAAAAGTGAGCTCTCTAGACTCAAGGTTACGCAAAACCTAGGATATATCTAATCTCCTATGTGTGCATAGCATGTGGAGATAATCCATGCGGCAAGGGTGGGAGTTGTATCCATGGCACACAAAGAGAGAAGGGAGGAGAGCACAAGTGTAGGGAAGTAGAGAATGAAAGTGAAAATGAGTTTGGAGTTTGTAACATCCCGAATTAAACCCATTTTAGAAAGAATAACGGGAAAAAAAATTAATTTTTTACTCCCTCCTTCTCCCCCAGCCGACATCGCGCTGGAGGGGAAGGAGGAAGGCCATGGAATGCAGCATGTTGGTGCCCATGTAGGTGTTGAGGTCATGCGTGGTGCCGTGTAGGAGAGGGAGGATCCCCCTCCCCTCCTATTTAAACCAAGCAATGAGGGGATGAAGGGGGAGGGAGGGCCGCCATTCTGAACTGTGAGGAAGAGAGAGAAGGCCTTTTAAGTTGAGAGGACTCCGTGGAGCTGCTGCCGCTTGAAGGAGGACGAAGGGAGGCTGCCGCTCTAACACGGACGTGGAGCTCCGGAGCTGCTAGCTGCTGAGACATCACTGCCAACGGATGGCCTTATTACTTCCCCCCCCTCCCATAACCTTCTCGAAGCATAGAAGCTTCCAAAGGGGGGGGGGGCCTTCTTAGCCCCCTTTCCCTTGGTTTTAAAACCCCTCACCACCCCCCCCCCCCCCCCCCCCCGCCCAATGTTTAACCCTTAAGGCCCCTTTTCTTTGACTTTGGAGTCACACCCCCCCTCCATGTTTTATAAACCCTTAAGCCCCCTTTTCCGTGGATATTGGAATCACCCCTTTTTCCCCCCATTTCTAAACCCTTAACCCCCCTTTCCCATGGGTGTTGGAACCCCCGTGTCTAAACCCTTAAGCCCCTTTCCCGTGGATATTACAATCAACCCCCTTGTGTTAATCCCTTAAACCCCTATCCCTTGGGTTTGGAACCACCCCTTTTTCCCCCATGTTTAAACCTTCTCTAGCCCCCTTTCTTTGTGGCATATTGAAATCGCTTTCCTCCAAATTGCCCTAAGGGTCCTTAGATCCTTACTTATAACCTTTACAGTTATTATTTTCCCTTAGAGTTTCCCCCTTAGGGTTTTCCCCCAAAAAAGGTTACTCCAAATAACCTTTCCTTTTTCCCCCATGTTTTGTTAAAAATCCCCCTTAGGCCATGCAAAAATAACACTTGGAGCTCTCTCGCACCTTGTTCTTTTCCACATCTTTCTATTCCCTGTTCATGCGAGTTTACAAAGGCCCTTAAGCCTTCCCCATGGCTTCAATGGATCTTAGTCGTGAGAAATTTTGAAGCACCCCCTTTCAAAATCCCTACTTCAAGGAGGGAACCTTCTAAAACTACTTTCGACGGACGGTGCAAGGGAGCGATGGTGGAATTCCAAAGAGGAGTTGTAAAGCTACTTCCACGACGGAAAGACTACAATTGCGATGCCTCCTAAGAAAGTCCAAGGCGCAACCACAGGAGGGTCGACTCCGAGCATCCACGTGGATATCTCACCCCAAGCCTAGGTTTTCCTTCCTAAATTTTATTTGATATTGTTATAATTCAATCATGCAAGGTTAATTGTTAGAAACAGGATATAATTTTTGTCCTAAATGCTCACGACGAAGAAACTTAGCCGATAATACTTTCAATAGAATATTCGAAAAACAAAGGAAGCATAAATGCATTTCTAGAAAATAGCTTTATGCATTGAAATGAATTATAAACTAGATAATTTCCCATTAAAATAGTATACTTTGTTTAAGCCTAGAAGTATAAATTGCATATCACACTATTAACCCATATCCTCTTCGCAATGAATCATCATGGAAAGTGCAAAGCATGAAATGATTCTTACGATGCATAAATCTAGGAAATTATCGTTTGTCAACTGCATAAATTATCAAGGAAAAGGTTGCTTGTTTAGCATGAATTTTGATCGCAAAGTTATAGGAAGTATAATCGGAAGTAACCTTACCTATACCTGACCTTAAATCGAAAGTGAAGGTTGAAAAATTAATTTACACATAGACAACGAGTCATGCGTTTATGAAATGTTAAAGTAATTATCTACAAGAGATAAACAAATTGGCACAAACCTAAATACCTAAACCCCGGAGTACTCATTTAGAATGAGTTAAATTCCAAGAAATTCACTAAGAATTAATACGTAACCTAATCGATACGTATTACAAAAATTGAAACTCCTATACCCAAAATACTTGCCCACATTCACCAAATGTAGGGACAGTGAAACATATTTTGAATATGAGCTAGGGTTTGTCCCTAAGAATCTTACAAGATGGAACTTGGAAACCCTAGGTCTAATGACGTCAGCCTAGTAACCTGAAACAAATTGTTTCGTGACTCCATTGTCTCATAATTTGATGCGACACTTGCGCAACAAGTGCGAAGTCATATGATCTTGTGATCGGATCACAAGGGAATGGCCAAGTTCTCGCAATGAAGTTGGCATGTCCTTACGCAAGTTATCTTGCAAGAGGATGAATAATCATCCTAATTTAGTGGTCTTTCTTGAGTAAAGAAGATTGATTGGAAACTAAAGACCATAAACTGAAGTAACCAATGAACTTAAGGTTTAACCAAGTTGGGTTAATAGGGTACGCCCTAACCCAAGATATAAGGGATCTTGCCAAGTTGCAAGTCATCCCGAATCGAGTGTAGGATGCATTCAAAAGGAAGAATTCATTCCTTAGCAGTTTGCCAACAAAAACGATCAGTGGAAATGTTTGTGCTTGCTACAGATTTTAGAGCATTGCTTGGCTTTGTTTGATCAATGAATTAAAAGATAAATGAATATCTATACTCCAGGTTGAAGGCTTGAAGGGAGAGGCAGTTTCAGTTACCCCTGAGACTGCCTGCCTAACCCTAACCAAGGGGGTTGTTAACCGCGCCGGGCAAGTGGACCGAATCTGCCGCAAGAGGTCTTTCCGTTGAGTGCTACTTGGAGTATGAGGATGCTTGGGTGCTAGGGGGGGATATGGCCGTAAATCCCTCGCCTTCCGGGTCCTACACAAGAGGCTAACGTGACTCAGGATTGGATCTCGAGGCCCGCATACTAGTCTATAGGTGGAAACTTGGATTAGTGATCCCTGTGGATTTTTGGATAGCCTTCGGACGGATTGTGGATAAGCCTACGGGCTGGACTCTTTGTATTTCAAAGATAATTGTGATAACTTGTTAATAAGGAACTTATTTGATATTGTTTTTCTATGTCAAGTGATAAGATTACATGAAGGAACCAGTGCCTAATGGGTTAATTAAAGAAGCTGGTTGTTACATGTCCAACTAATGTGTTAGGTAATTAAATAAGCTGGTTGTTACATGTCCAACTAATGTGTTGCCTAACGGGTTAATTAAAGAAGTTGGTTGCTACATGTCCAACTAATGTGTTGCCTAACGGGTTAATTAAAGAAGCTGGTTGTTACATGTCCAACTAATGTGTTAGGTAATCAAATAACTAAAAAAACCTGAGAAAAGTGCGGAGAATGAGCCATAGGTCCGTCCTACGGATGGTGGTCGTGGTTAGCCGGGAACTTTTCTCAAATCACGATGGATAGCAGGAAGATCGTCAAAGAACACGAACAACAAAAGCGTTGACCTAGAGTTATGATTGAACCCGATTTATGCTATTTTAGGGGAACGGAATAGGACTATGCCTTATGGTAGAGAGCTTGAGCTTGCATCCCTCTTGTTTCCCATTCACCTTGAACCAAGTGCAGCGTGAATCCGCTTCGGACCTGGCGTTTCTGTGTAAAGTAGTTCGCTTGGGTCCGATGCTAGTTGCCATTAGGAAATGACCAATAAGGAAAATCCTAATTCAGGTCGATCCTAAGTGGGAATGACCGAAATACTTCCGCTACGTGGCAGACGCGGAAAGCCCTAGATCGCAAACCCCGTAACATTCCATGGGAGTGCCGGCGGAGCTTTCTAGACATCCTTTCCGATGGACTATTAAGACGTGTCCTAAAGATACAAATGGACACGTTACACAGTTATAGCTTTTATGTATCCAAGGTTTTAAATAAAGGTTCTTTTTTAACACTAAAGTTTCAAATTAAAACTCTTATCTTAGTTTCTTTATTTCAATACATTAAAGTAACCATTAAAATTACTCATACAAACAAATGCTTTGTTCTACATTGTTATATCATTGAATATACTTGGATCGCTGAGTATATGCAAGTCCAGACAGAAAATATAGAAATTTTTTAAGAAAAGAAATATGAAAGACCTTCAAAATCCTTGGATCCAATTTAATATTTAATTTTAAGAGATAAGTAGAAGAGATGAGCTATAATATATCATTATGCAAAGACAATATTGCTTAGGTTATAGAACTCCAAGCTGTAATTTAATTATGATTTTAACCAGCACGATTGACTAATTACAATATGTATTATCTCACACTTGGATCATAGCAAAATAAGATAATATAAATTGAAAGTACTCATAAGTTTAAAAAAAGTTTATATTCATTCTTTATATAAAAAATTTTACAAGGATTCCACTATCTCAAGGATATGTGGAGAAGCACATTGTTTACATGTCATGGATTGCTCACTACGAATCCTGACCTTTCTATTATCTAACTTGAAATAGAAGTTGTAGAGGGGCTCATTGGAAATTAATTTGATTTCTTGTCTCAAAAAGAGAATGGGCCAGTGGCTCTCTGCACTGACCACAAAAGGATTATGACCATTCCACAAGATAACCACATCTATGAGAGTTGTATGTGTCTCATCTCAAGTATCTTGATCTAAGCTGATCCACTCCCCTCACAAAAGTCGCCATCTTCTATACCGAAAGCAAATGCACAGAGTTTGTCTAGGGATGAAATACCTGTAATAAAAACAAAAATAATGGTAAGTAAATGCAAATAACACAACAATTCATCTAAGCAAGACCTATGTCAATCAAATCAAGGCATTCAAAGTAGTAAAAACGATTTACCTGAATGTGAGATTAGATTGGTTGACCCTGCATTTAATAATCTCATCAAAATGTGTTCTTTTGACTTGCCAAGACTCACCCAATAGTTGACTCATCCATTCCTCGGATGGACACTTGCATTGACAAGTAATCTTTGTTTTCTTCAAAACATCATGTGAACCAAAAAAATGTGCAAACAATGAGAATGGAATAAACCAACTAAGATGCACATCTTTAGAGCCTGTGGTGGGTTTCATAGCACTATTGATGTTAGATTTTATCTTGGACTTACATTCTCCTGACAGCTCCAAGCTACCAATCAACCATTCACCACTAGATAGTGGCGGCAATGGGACATGATGCAATCTCTGGCTTTCTACTACATACAATGAATAATAAAAAAATATATTTTGAGTTGCAAGTTGACCTGTAGAGTTATTATTATAGATTAAAGAACCTATGTCTTCATGCCAAACATGTATCTTGTCGCTCAAACATTCCACATTTTGCCATTCATGCAAAGTTGATGGATATAGAGCTATCAATAAAACAAGATTGAATTAGAACACTGCAAAGATTTTTAAAAACAACTCTGATGAAAAAGAATAAACAATGATAAAATTTAAAAACTTACTTTTCTGTTTATAATTTTCCATGTAGTTCTTGTTGTGTATAGAGATTTGTTTATGCGTATAAACATGTTGGATCAACACTTCTGTTATTGTACTTGTTCCATTGAACACTTTTTTGAACTCTAAAATTCTACCTTTCCAATTTTTGCTAGGGTTTGCAACATCCTTACGCCTAACCTTGAAACTCCCTTGAGTACTTGGGTGCATCAAAATCCAATCAAAATTATAGTACTTATCACAAATCCAATTACCGACACTATCTTTCATATTGAAGACCTCCCCTGCAAGTATGTTACTGATGTTTTTCCTCCTTGAAGACATCTATAGTAACCAAATACAAAAGTTACTTATCAACGCGTGTATAATTTGCAAATGTTCTCTCCAAATGAAATGAAATTTAAATGGAGCAATTTAAAAAAAACATTGTACATGCAATTCTTTTCACAAAGAAGCCCAGAGATGTTGAATAAGAAAAGAAGTTGACTTATAACAAGACCATTGTTCCTTCATTGACAAATTCCTACAATACAAAAACAAAAGAAATATTGAGTCAAAGCATATATATAACTTACATAGGCTTTGTCCAAATGAGTTGAAACTTAACCATGGAGCAACAGAAAAAAGTGGCAATATACCTGTGGCTCTCTTTGCAAAGAAGCCCAAAGATGTTGAAGAAGTTGAGTTTTTAAAAAATCATTGTTCTCCACCCTCAAAGACTTTGGGAGTAAAAAAACAAAGGAAAACGTAGTATGCATATAGCTTGCATAAATTTTGTCCAAACGAGATAAATTTAACCTTGGAGCAACAAAAAAACAAGACAACATACATGTAGCTTTGTTTACCAAGAAACTGTAAGATGTTGAAGAAGAAGTTGATTGTTCAAAATATCATTGTTCTTGACTGTAAGAGACTCTTAGAGTACCAAAAAAAAAAGAAATTACATGTTAGAGAATGCACATAACTTGCACATGTTTTGTCAAAACGAGATAAAACTTTAGCATAGAACATCCATGGAAGAGAACAATATACCTGTAAAGTTTTGTGAAGAAAATCTTAGGGATTTGGTAGAACAAGCTCTGCTCTCATAAAACGTGCAAAACTCACTCTTTGTTTGTGCAAAGGAAATGAAATTTCACAAGGTTACAGATAGGGCGAACAACAATGAGGCTAGAAGATTTTGTCAGGAAAGAAGAAGCGAGGAAAGAGATATGATGAATTTGAGATCTGCCTAAGAAAGGGGGGAAAACTAAAAATGGGAGGAAAGAAAATTCAAACATAAAAAAATAAGAAAATGAAAATTCAAGTCACAAACTTCCAGGAAGTGTCAGCATTGTATTCCCCATATTTACCCTTATTTTATTTGCTGAGGGAAGATTTGGGCCAAGATATGGCTAGAAGATTCATGTTACATGAATCTGGAATCCTAGCTCTCTCATTGGTTAGGCCTATATTTCTTTATTCACTCCTTAAGGGGAAAAAAAGAGAGTCCATATTTCTCCTAATGATAAGGCCAGACTGGTTGCAAAAGGGTATGCACAGTAATATGGCTTTAACTATGAGGAGACTTTCAACCCGGTGGCTAAAATGGCAATAGTCAAACTGTCATTGCTTTGGTAGTATGCAAAGGCTGGAAATTATGGCAAACAAACATCAAGAATGCTTTCTTGAATGGTGATTTGGTTGAGGAAGTATATATGGAGAAACCTAAAGGCTATGTTCACCCGGACTTTTCCACATATGTATGTAAGCTAAAAAATGTTTTATATGGACTGAAACATGCACTTAGAGAATGGAATGCTTGGATTAGCAATTATTTGCAACATGGATTTAGATTGGGTGATGCAGATCACAGTCTATTCATGAAGAAGACAGATCATGGATATGTGTTTCTAGTGGTTTATGTAGATGATCTTATCATCACTGGAGATGATGAAGAGAGCATTGCTGAAATTAAATCATGTTTACAGGCTAAATTCAGAGTTGGTGAGCTAAAGTGTTTTCTTGGGATTGAGGTAATCTCTATGCCTCAAGGTATATGGCTGCTACAGAAGCAGTATGCTCATGACATGTTACTGAAGTATGGTATGGCTGAATGCAAGCCTATGGAGACACCTCTTGATCAGAATGTCAAGCTATAGATTGATGTTGGAAATGACATAGAGAATGTGACCATGTATCGATAGATGGTGGGTAGCTTGATATACTTGACTATTACGTCCTGACTTATGTTATGTAGTAGGGCTGATTAGTCAATTCATGCAGAAGCCTCAGAAACCGCATTTAGATGCAGTCAAGAGGATCATGAGATATGTAAAGGGTACTATAGATTATGGGCTGTTTTATGCATATGGAAAATCCCTTGACTATGGTTATGCATTTGGATTGGGCAACAGTATGATGAGTTGGCAGAGTAAGAAACGGCCTACTATTGCATTGTCTAGTACGGAAGCTGAGTATAGAGGAGCTGCCTTAGCACCTTGCGAAGCAGTTTGGTTGATGAAATTGTTGAAAGACTTGGGAATACAGCTGGAAAGCAGAGTGAGATTGCATTATGATAACCTCAGCAGTGTTATGTTGGCTAGAAATCTTGTCTACCATGCTAAGTCCAAACATATTGAAGTTCACTACCATTTAATAAGAGAAATGGTTCTTATAGGGCAGATTGACTTGATTCATGTGAAAATTGAAGACCAACTAGCATACATATTTACCAAGTCACTTGGTAAAGAAAATTTCATATACTTCAGATAGCTACTTGGAGTTTATCAGATGGTTTGAGCTTGAGGGGAAGTGTTAGAATATCAAGCTCCCGTTACTCTTCACCCAGACTATCTTTATGTGTGTTATCGACATTAGCTGGATACAGTTGTACACATGTGTGACATTCAATAAGTTGGTGTAGTCAGTGACTTAACCATAGTTAGTCTTGGTTAGTCATACCTGTGTGTAAGTATCTTTCAATTAGTATGATGGAAGAATAATGGAAGAACAACAACAATGAGTTGAGGCTCATCTTCTGCTCCACTCTGTCTCTCTCCCTCTCTTCCAACAAATTGTTGGATTGGCTTTAATATGGGACAAATTGCTACCATAAAATTCTTGTTTATTCACATCTTCAATTATTAGTATACTAATATTTGCATTCTGAGCTTTATAACTTTTCTTATTATCTTGAGACTATTTTTCTCTACATTTTAGACACAAACCCTTGGCATGCATCTCTCTAAGCTTGCCATTGAATAAAAGTTTGTTGTTGGTATATTTGTGGTGGATTTTGTGCCTTCTTTAGCCTTTATAGAGTTGCCTTTTGCTTCAACTTTAGGTCTATAATTACCTTCTTGTTTTGATGTCAAATATTGAAATAATTGGTTACTTTGTTGTAATTACTATTTGTATTTTCTTGCCTAAAACCTTCTCTTGAATGGTTGAAATTTTATCTTGACCTTGTACACTAATTTGAAAAAGTATTACCTACATATTTAGCTTGAAAGCTCAATGCATTCTTCTTGTATCTCTATCCACATTTTATACTAAGTTGTATGGCCTCATGAATGGTCTTGAGCTACATAGCACCAACATCCATGAGAGATGTGGAATGTCAACTTGTCCGAGTGGGGTTGGGCCGAGTTGGGAGGGCTGAGGGCTGAATTTCGATGCATCCGAGTCAGGTGGTCCGAGTGGTAGTGGGCCGTGGGCCGAATGCATTAGGTTTTCCATAAGAAATTTTCTTCCATGAGTCTTTACTCTATGAATTTTGCCTAAAGGAGGGCTCCCCAAATCCATGATTAGAAGGTTGATCAAATGAATGGTACTCTCTATTTTCTTGATCATGGAATGGTCTTCTTCCTTCATGTTTGTCTCCATGATTGGCTTCAACTCCCTTTTGCAAATTTGAGGGTTAAAAATTTGTAAAACAAATCACAACCATGCTAATCATCTTCAACCCTAAGGTCTTCTTCTTTCCTAGCATCATTCCTTGGGCTAAATTGTCCTTGCCTTATTCTTGCCTTGCATTTGAGATGGATGAAAGGTATCCTTCAATCTTAATGGCTCTCCCTTTTCAAAAATAGGCACATTGGGTTAATCAATTTGTCTTCTAATGGGATTATCATGCAAGGCTAGAACAAAGTCATATGGGGGTGGAATAGGAGGTGGATCAGATTGTCTTCCAATGAGATTATCATGTGGGGCTGGGATAGAATCAAATGTGGATGGAATAAGATCATGGGTAGGTTGAGAATCATGCATATTGCTACCCAAACACTTCATGATTGTAATTAATTAATCAAATATACTATCAATCCTATCCATTTACTTAGAGATTTAATGAATACTACCAAGAATAACCACAGTCATATGATTCAACTTAATTCAAAACTATAGATTTAATGAATACTACCAAGAATAACCATAGTCATATGATTCAACTTCATTCAAAACTATAGATAATCATTTGACCCTTGAGAAGTATTAATATCCTCATTCTCATTTTAAATATATTGAGAATTAGTACACTTGTACCCTCATCTTCTTGATGATGGTTGAGAGCTTTATTTTAATGATTCAATCACTAACATCTTCATTAATGGTTTCTACGATTTGGTTTTTCTGTTTGTTCTTAGCCATATGTATAAGAGTGTTATCCATAGTGAACAACACTCAGTAATTTGCTAATAACTTTTGAATCCAATATCCAAATGAAGAGGATTTTGGCTCAAAAAGATAGTGATGATGCCCTCTATCAACATATAACCTTTGATTTCCATTAAAATTCATATGTCCTATTATGGAACCAATTTTTCAAACCCATGCAACCCACAAATATCTTGTAATAATATCAAGGCAGCTATGGGGAGCATTGTAGTCACCTATGGGAAGGGTTGTTATCTTGCAAGAACCAAATTATTATTGTAATACCCTTGCAAGGCTCCTATAACAATTGTTATTGACTCCAAGCTATAATACCTACTCTTGTGCCCTATTTGTCCTTGTAATCCTTGTGAGTGATTGATTTACTACAAAAATGCTGACTGAATCATCCCCAACATCCAACCAAATGATATGCCTACATTTGCAATTATTTTTGTGGGCTTGTACCATTGAGGGTGTGCAAAATTCCTCTCGGTCCAAGATTGTGCACCCCTTTAGGATTATAATTGATAAGGGAGGGTCAACTCTCTTTTCTCTTATCGAATTTATTGGCATCCCTTTTCCTCATGAGAATATACATGGCAAGTGCATGCTAATGCTAAGAAAATAGTGATGACCTCCCCAACTAGTATATAAAGGGGAGAAGGGTATCACATAGACACACAACTCTCTTGAAGGAGATACAACTCTCTTGGAGGAAACACACCTCTACACGTGCAAGTGAAGCTAAAGGGAAGAACTCTCTCTTAGCTTTCTCTTTATGCAATAATTATATGGGAGCTTTTTCAAAATATACCAAGCGTCTCCCCTCTTGTCCACACATGTGAGAAAGATTTGTTGAAATTTACCAAGTTTCTTTCCTGTTATTCACAAATGTGTGAAAGCTTTGTTGAAATCAACTGAGCTTTTCCTCTTCTCTTCTCTTTTATGCAAAAGCTCTATCGAAATCCACTATTAAAACTTTTTTCTCATTTTTCACAATTATGTGAAAGCTTTATCAAATTCACTTTAAAGGATGGTCCCTAAGATGCATTGTGAGAAAAAGGAGATTGTTCATGAAGGAAATTATTTAGAACTAGAGGAAGAAATCTCAATGAAGAATGTAGAAGATAGCATCAAGCATATAGATCATATCGTGCCAAGTTGTGATAATTAGAGTTGTTAATTTTATATTTTTTTACTTTGATTTAAACTAAAAGGGTTTCTTTAGTTGAGTTTGTTTATTGATTGAAAAAGGTTGTATTTCTTGCCTTGATTTGTTTGAACTTTGATGATTTTGCTTGTGAATTAATAAGAAGATTTAAGAGAATATATGGTTGCTGAATCCATGAGACCAATGAAGCCATCACAGTTGGACTAGCCCTAAGGTCCAACAATGGGAATGCCAAAGTGGTTGAGATAAACCTAAAACTACCTGGTATCCAAGGTCAAGAGTAAGTGGTGAAAAAGGACAAGCATGTTCTTGCAACATTAGCCTAGATGGAGGAGCTTAGAGGGGCTTTGAGTCGGTAAATCCCTTGGTAGTTTATGATAGGGATTGCCAAAAGGTGGGACGACCTTAAGGGGTGAAGAGTACTCCTAGGAGATTGAGACACCTTTGCGAAACTCAAGATCTTTGTGGTGGGAATTATAATAAAGGAATTGAATCCTAAATAAAAGAAACTTATTTTCTTATTGATTGTTTATGTCTTGTGCATAAATTATGTGTAATGAACCTTGTGTGATGGGATAATAAAAGGAAGCTCCTTTTTATGTTCTCAAAAAGTGGTAGCGTGCTTTGCTAATTAGATAATTAAAAGAAACCTATCGAGGAAAGTAGAAGGTCTTAGTCTTAACAACTGAGAATCTATGGTTAGATGGACTTGATCAGTCAGGTAACTTTTTTAAACACTAGATAAAGCTATTAGAATGTGATTGCCAATTTGGTAGGATAGTTAAATGGATTAATTTTACTTTTATGAGACTAGAGTGCCATTGAGTACAAGTCCTAATGGCCATGGAATTCCAAAAAATAGCTCCTCTCTCTTTGAACCAAGTGATCCATTGGCCCAATCTCACCTTTGATTGGTTACAAAGAAACCCTTCTTAGGTGGACTTTAGACTACTATTTAGGAGGCCTTTGTAGTTTAGGAATGCTAAAGTTGATCCTTCAAGTTGTTATGTGAGATAGACTTGAACTAGCTAAGTTTGGGTATCCAAATTGAGTCTAAATGGTATTGTTCATGGAGAGGTGTCTAAATGACTACTAAATGATGCCTTCCCTAGCCTAGCAAGCATGCCACACCTAGTATCAAAGAAAAATATTATGATAGTGCAAAAATAAAATTTTGAGAATATGAGAGTTAATTGTCTAGATCTTAAAAGTTTATTACCCTTTGAAAGTATGCTCCCCAAATGTTTATTACCCAACAGATTGCAAGGTTTTTCCAAGGTTTCAATTTTCCTCTTAATTGTCATCTTGAATCAATGAGTCCAACCACTTTCGAAGATGCAAGGTCTATCTCACAATATGGCCATATTTGCATGGAGATGAAAACTCAATGAACTAGGTCACTTTAAGTAAAATTGCCCAAAAAGGATGTGTGTAATTGCAATAAGCTTGATCACTTTTGGTTTGAATGTCCCAACCCCATCATTGAAAAGCCAGACTTTGAAGAAGTAGTGCACAAATGTTCTACATCCTTAATAATGGATCAATTATGTTAACTAACTTATATGTATTTGGATATAATATTTGTAGTTATCCTAACTAAAACATTACAAGTATAGTGAGTTACTTTTAACAATGTACCACTAGCTTTATTGAGATGATTGGAAGTAGATGCAATGTACCCACCTTGATACCTTAGATATTATGTATATTTAGAGATAAAAGTAGCCAATTATGTTCCCTATTTATTGGACATTAGTAACTTCAAGAGTAATAATATTTGCGAGTGTTGATGGCCTTGCCTCTAATAAATTTTCTAAGATATTGGTGGATATTTCTCATGGAAAATCATGAAGATTAAACCTTTGATATTTTCAAGCTTTCTCAAAAATGCAAAATAAAGTGATAAAATCATAGATCTTATTGCCTTGATCACAGTACTTTAAATGGATTGAAATTTTTAGTTCTGGGATAAAAACTTACAATTGTGTTGAGTTCTATCTAGTGTGCAAGAATTTTTATGCACAAGAGTAAAAAGGCCATGTTTTTGCTTGTTTTGAACTCCTAAATTTGTGAACATATAAATACTCTTAAGTTTAAGAAAAAATATTCAAATTAGGTAGCTCTCTCATTTCTCATCTATGAGGTAAGTTGCAAAACCTAAAAGCAATCCCCCCCTTTCCCACTTCCCAAACTAGTATAGAAAGGAGAGGAGGGTACCATATAAACACACATTTCTCTTAGAGGAGATACAAATATCTTGGAGGAGGCACAACTTTGTGGGTGCAAGTGAAGCTAGAGGAAATATCTCTCTCTTATTTTTCTCCCTCTTCAATAATTGTGCAACAATTCTACTAAAATCCATGGAGCTTCTCTCCTCTTCTCTAGTGTACATGGAAGGTTTGCCAAAATCAATGGACCTTCTCTCCTTTTCACACATGTGTGGAAGCTCTACTAAAATATACCAAGCTTCTCCCCTCTTCTCCATATGTGGGTGGAAGATCCACCAAAATCCACCAAACTACTCCTCTTCTTTTCCACACATGCATGATAGATATACTGAAATCTACCTAGCTTCTCTCATTTTCTCCACATGTACCTAGAAGCTATCTCAAAATTCATCAAGCTTCTTCTCTCTTCTTCTTCACCATGCAAGTCAAAATCTACCAAGATTTTTTCTCATTTCCTATAATTTTGTGGAAGCTTTGTTAAATTTATTTAAAACAATGACTACTAAAAGGCATCATGAGGGAAAGGAGATTGTTTGGGAAGGCACTTCTAAAAAACTCGAGAAAGACATCCCAATGAAGAACATAGAAGATGGCATCAAGTATATAGACCATACCATATTTAGTCATGATAATCAAGTTTGAGTTGTTTTTTTAAATAGTTTTCTTACTTTTGTTTAGATTAAAAGAGTTGCTTTAGTTGAGCTTGTTTATTTATTGGAGAAGACTGTATCCCACCAACCTTTTGGGAAATGGGGTACACACTTCATGGGGCCCATTAGCCTAGACATACAATACTTGCAGGCTTGATATATCATCATTGCTACAATTACATGATTAATTGGGTTGAAGCTAAGGCAACTTGAAAGAATGATGTGTGAATCATTATGAGTTCCTCTAGGAGCAAGTGATCTCACACTTTGGTTGCCCCATTGTAATCATTAGTGATCAAGGAACGTACTTCCTTAATGAAGTAATTAAGCACCTACTATGCACATTTCTAGCCATCCATAAGAAGTCTAGTCCTTATTATCCTTGAGAAAATGGCTAGACAAAATCCACAAACAAATTTCTCATTAGTGTATTTAAAATTATCTCAACATCACATATAGACTAGAATCATAAGCTCATGATATCATTATGGGCCTATTGGTGGACAACTTACAAGAATGCCATGAGACAACAACTTACATATGGCATAGGCCTAGAAAGTTTTAATCTATTCTTGAATGTAGTGGAAAGATCTACTTTATTGTTCTTATCCCAGGAATGTGTGGACAAGATTATCAAGAAAAGGGACATGAGAGGGAAACTACACTAGGGCCAAAACACTTCAAAAATTCTCTTTTGTTAATCATGGGATTAAGAAAATGGCCAAAGAGAGTTTGCCACATGAGTAAGAATATGGTATTCTTGCCTCCTCTTTTCTAGAGATAATAAAGTCCACTTCGTGATTCTCTCCTCCTTTTTAGCCAAAATTTTCAAAGTCTGACATGTTTTGGTAGTCGTGAAGTCCTTATTTACTTATGAAATCTAACAAAGGACACGATAAAGATGTTGTGAAGTTAATAATGACTTTTCTCAAAGTCAAAAGCTTTCAATATTCTTTTTGGCACCCAATATAGTTTCATTAGTCTTCTGAATATTCCTTTTTAGTTCATTCACCTTTCTCGGTGAGCTTCTTTCTCTATAAGTTTAATCTATGTATGGCATCCAAAAAGCCACCCTTCTCATTTAGTAAACTCTTGCACCATCTATATCCAAGGAGATGACGAAAATTGGGAGCAAAAAATATTCAGCATATACAATTGGATTACCATGCTGCCCTCTTGCAAGGGCTCTCACAAGGTGAAAAGAAGAAAACAAGAGGATATAAAACATCATTGGAAGGGATGTATCATTGGTTTCAAAATTATGCTTAGAGTGCTTGGTCAAAGTGCAATATATTTACATGGCCAAGGATATGCATTTTCATCCAAACAAACATGTTTCCCAACAAACACATTGTAATTCTTTAGTTGATAATGTATGTAATATTTTTTTCATTTAAGCAAGTACTATAATGAATTCTTGGTTGTAGACATATCTTCATCAACAAGTATTTAATGGAAACTTGTGGAAAGCTTGAGTGGAACCTTCCATGCGACTCATAAAGTATTCCTAGATATTATCTATATTGATCAGACTATGGATTCTTTTAGTGAGAAAAGGGTTTTTATATATTATGCACATAGTATGTGGTTTGCTCTGGAGCATGTACATATGTATTTATCGAGGATTTTTCATTGCCAAGTCTTTCATCTTTAAATTGGGAGAATCCTGACAAGGCAACGATGCACAGTTTTAAATTCAAAATATGTCAGGATATTCAAAAGTACATATATAATAGCTAGAAGGATCCCAAGAAGAATATGCCTATCATGGTTTATATCCTTGCATATACTTGTGGCATGCTTCAAAATAGCGCATTTACAAATGATAAAGGTTTCTTGGCTAAGTAGAAATTTTGTAGAAGAGGAACTCAAAAACATTATAGGAAGGCTTTGGAAATCTAGAGAGTATGACAATAAGGACAATACCATGAGGTATATCATATATCCTCAATCCTTGTCTTTGCCTTATAACATCGCACGACAAAATCTTTCTTTGGGCTTTGATTATAGAAGATACAAACTTAAACTAGGCATTTGGATTCCCTTGGATTCTGATATAGATTGCATGCTTTTTAAACTTAAGGTGTAAGTTATAGCACATGAAGAAGAAAAGGAGGTAAATGTTACTTCCAATTGGAGTGTAAAGGATGTAAGAGATACCTTAGAGTTGCTAAACAATACATCATGTGGTGGATATAAGTTCAAAGTCAATGGTGAAACAATTGGAAAAAGAGTTGAATATTTTTTCTCTTGTATGAGTTATTTGCCTCCCACAATTCCAAGTTTAGAGTCAGACATATGAAAACAATTATTACATTTACATAAGATAAAAAGATTTTCATTATGTCAGGAGTTACAAAATTGAAGTGAAAATATACAAGGATGCAAAACAATAAAGTAGATTCCTCCAAGTTTTTTTTCGTATCTATTTATCTTATTCTCTCTAGCACCTTCTCATTCTTTGAAATTGTAACTTCTTCATCACTTTCTGCAAAGATCTTGAATCTTCTCACATGGGATTTTTTATTTGGTTGCTATAAGAATTTGACTTTGATAGCTACTCTCTTCTCTTAAGGCCTAAGAGGAGATGGATGACACCATGGGAGAAAGTGTTGGCATTCCTTTCTTTTTTGAGTTCACTTTACTAGTCTTTGGAGATGACTTGCCATTTCCCTTGCCCTTACACTAGTTGAAGATTTCTATGGAGGGGAATTGAGATCAACTGGTGTGATTTTCCTATCCAAAATCAACTTAATATACTACTCCCTTATCCACCACATATATGAGTCAAAGTAATCGCAACACTATATCTTTGAATCTATTGTCTCGTAGACATTTGAAATTACTCTCCATCCATACATATGTGCATCACTTTTCAATGGTACTTCTTGTTGAAGAAAGTTATATGGTTTTTCAAGAGATTAGTAATATCCTCGTATGTGGTATCTAAGAAGCTAGTCACGAGCATACCAACACTGCAAATAAAAATATGTAACTAAAATAGACAATCAAATACAATGAAAAATTAACCAAAAATCAAGAAACATGTTAAAAACATTCCATTCAACACAAATTTTTGCTTGGCCATGGATACCACTTAGAGAGTTCATGAGAATAATTTCTCTTGTGATTACGTATATATATATAAGACTCCAATGTTCTTTGTAAAGAAAAATGTTAGTAAGAAATAAATACAACAAAGAATTATATGTTAACTATTTTGGAAAATCGCATAGCTTTTGACATAATAAGGAAAAAAGATATGGTAGTTTGTGATGCAATCAAAAGATTTGAAAAGCATTGCTATGTTTGAACCAAATCTTGAAAATGATTTCATTAATAACAGTGGATCAACAATAAATATACTTTTAGAGATATCTTGTCTAAGAGAAGTAATCAAGGTCCTAAATCGAATAGAAAAAACAAAGTAATGTTATTTGCAATCAATAATAAAATAACTATATATACAAAAAATTTTGAGAATCAAAATGTCTTACCCTATGCAATAATAAACTATAGAATCTAACAATTAAATATCCTTTTTCACTAGCATGGGACTTGTCCTCACAAGATGTGCTAAGGTAGTCCTTTTTCTGAAAAGTGTTAGAGAGACAACTAGGGAGAGAGAAAGAGGAGAGAGAAGACTACAAAAGAGAGAGAAAGATTGCAGGAAGAGAGAGAAGAAGAGTGACAAGGAGAGAGAACGACTAGATTTGTAAAGAGAGATAGGAAAGAGGAAGAAGCCATAGAAGCTGTGAGCAAGATGGGAGAGGACTGTAATTGTATTAATGTGTCAAAAAGATATGAAAAATTACATGTCCTCTCCTTTTATACCAATGTCACTGTGACATGGCATAATATCAATATTATTTACACTAAATTCTTATTCCCAACTTCTTACAAAAAGTGCAAGAAACATTGACAACCATTTGTCCATACACCTCATCCATCCACTTATTATTAATGGGCCCAAGCACATTGATTTTTCTTTTGCAAATATGATCCTCGATTTCTATTACCTCTTGCATTTTTTCTTCTTGGACAAACTCTTGTTGTGATGCATTCCTTGTTGGGTATCTTTATATCGCATCCTCGATCTTTAGCCCTTTCATTTTCCTGGAAAATTTTGGGAGAATGTTAAGGATCTCAAAGGCTTTTTTATTAGTAGTGGGCAAGGGCCTCGATACCTTGTCAAACCTATACATGGTTCTGCTTGTACTGACCATACTAAAATCTTTGTTCATCAAGCCTATGATTCTATGAGCATGAGTAGCAACAACGTAAGTGTAATATTCTCACCACAGTACTTCATATCAAGAAACAAAATTAGGCTTGAGGTATTTTTAAAAATTACTCGTCAAGCTATCACATAAGTGATTGCATGTAATTTTCTTGATATCGACTCTTGCGTTAAATCAATTCCACAATCCAACTCAAGAAGATGCCTCAATGTTCCTAGCCAACAAGAAGTAAAGACACCTCGTAAATAATATTATGATGGCTTGATCACAAATTTTCTCGCATTATATTTGGTTTAGTATTCTCAATTCCATTTAATGCATCAAAGATCGCATTAATTTCATAACCGCAAGACAAATCGCAAAAGCCTTAATTATATAAAGAATGCTCAAGAACGAGCATGATATTGAGTAATTAAGTATCAAAGAGTATGTCATGTCTTTATAAACTAGATAAGTCATATGGTAACTTAGCCAAAAACCACTAGATGAAGTCATTTTGAAGAAAAAAATACGTTTTTGAAAAAATAGGCAAAAAATCATGTCATTTTGTACGCCTAGAGGGAGATACAGCATTTTAAAAATTATCCCCATGCCACCATCCAACATGTAGGTAGTTAAAATATATTTTTAATCAAGCTCACTTGGCTCTTGACAAGTAGCCAAAAGAATGAGTCGATTGCATGCTCCCCCTCATGGCTATAAATACACACCCTCTTCTTCACAAAGAGAGCAAGAAGCGACCTCCTAATGATGGAAAATTTTCTCCACTTCTCTTTTTGATTACTTCAAACCTAATAGAGGTAACATCTTGTCGGTTTGGAAAAAAATAATGTTTTATAAGCTTATTGCTATATTTGTCTTAAACCGTTACAAATGCATTCTAAAGAAAATGCATATAAATTGTTGCTTAGAAAAATAGCCTAAGTAATATAATAAGTAACTATTCAGTGAAAAGATTGTTTCACTTGGAATAAGATTATGTACATGTAATTAAGAAATTATCTTAATTATGGTTTATTTGGTGATATTTATTATTATTTCATTAATGATGCATGTGATCATAATAACATAAAAAAGGTAGTCGATGTTAGAGCAGGGCATATTTTATCATTTTCCCTTGAAAGTGACTATCTATATTTTATTTTATTAATGATTAAAAAATGCATATGAGTTTTATAATAATTTATAAATATCATGTAGATAATATAATGAAATAATCAATGTATTAAATCAATAAAAAATTGCATAGGAAAATATATACTAGATGCGCATAAATTAGGTGTGTCAAAATATAATTTGATGTATGAAAGATGAAAGAAAAAGTATACTTATGATTTTTGCATTGCTTAGAATATATTTTTCAGAAAAACAATCAGCATTGCACTTAGGACATAGCTAAAAGAAAATTGATCTTTCAACTAAAAACACATGAAAGATTAATATTAATGATTATATTAGCAAGAGTGTCAATATCATGAGTTGACCCATGTATGAGTCAGCGAGTAAACCTAACCTAAAGTATCAAAAATATTGAAGCATAAACAACTATGAAATACTTGACAACCCTAAAAACTATTAGTATTAGGAAATTAAATAAATATTGGAAGTCTGTAGGACTAGCTAGACATTGATAAGAATTTGTCAATACAAATTCTAAAGTCTAAACAGACTTGGAAAACCATTTGAAATCCTGTTAAGCACAGATTAGGGTAGGGTAGCTCATGAATTGCTTGCCATAGGTATAAATGCCCATATTATCTTTTAGGGCAAAAATATCAATTTTTCATAAGGATAAAATAGACTTTAGATTCACGAAATAACTTGCAAATCCCGAAAAAGAGTTACAACAAGTAGGAATCGAAACCTTAAGAATAAGGTGGGACCTTAAAAGAGAAACCCTAGATTTGGGTGGGGTTACTTCTTATGCTAATACACTTATTGTTGTTTCTCTTGATTTGTGCATGCATTAATGGTTGCACAAGAAAGATTGATTGTAAATATATAATCAAGATAATAAGAGGAAAGATCATGCTATACCTCCCCTTCGGTTAGACATGAAACCCTACTCCAAGGGGGATTGTTTTGTACCACCGTGAGGAGATTTGGACCGGCCTCGACAGCAAGATGTCATTCAGTGAGGAATCCATTATGCAGGAGGAGGTGGGAGTGCCAAAGGGCTCGTGCCATAAGTATCTTGATCACTCCTAAGAACTGCCTAACCCTCACGTGAATTATGATGGGATCTTGGAGTCCCCGGTACTAATGAGGGGATGGAAATCTTGGAGGGTTTCTTTTCTTCTGCATAGACATAAGGGATTTTCCCGTGAATGGAGATTTATCTTCTAGCACTTATGAAGAAGGGAAAAATCATTGTAAATAACTTTGTGAAATAATAAATAAATATGTTTTACCAAAATACTATTTTTCTCTATCTTTGTGTTGTACCATAAAATTATGCGAAGGAACATGTGATCGGATTAATTAATGAAGCTACTTGAGGTTTGGATCCTTAAGTATAGAACCATACTCTAATCTTTCTTGGAATCCAATCCATCTCCCAAACCAACAATACATATCATGTACACAATGTTTTAATTAAAGATTTTTTTTCTTTTAAGGATTTGAAAATGGATCCCTAGATTAATCAAGCAAAAACTAAAGTCATTTTTTAGTCCCCCAAAATCATAATGATAATCTAATATTGAAACTTTTAGCATACAATTTGAGTTTTATCACAAAAAGTAGCTATTTCTGTGTAAGAAAAATATGGATATCCACAGATATCCATACAAAATTATATATTAATATGTGATAAGGTACCTCTCAAGTTGAGGACCTTGTTACCAAATAGTGATTGATTTTTGAAGAGAGGTCTTGGGAAAAAAAAAAGAGCATGTGAATGAACATAGAAGACAAGTACTTCCCGTAGAAAGTGACCGCACATGAGGATTTCATTGTAGGTCAAAAATGCAAATAATCCCAAACCATCACTATCCTTCAACAATGACTTTTTTATCTTTTACCACCTATAGCCCAATTCCCATTCAAGTTTACCCAACACAAGGACCATGATAATCAAAAAATGTGTGCAAAAATAGACACAAAAATGTGATCATCATAGAAATATCTTTTGTGTAATGACTCACTGCAAATGTAAGTCCTATCAAAAATTGTCTATGAAGTAAGGTGAAAGCATGAGCCCAAAGCTCATAAAATATTATTCAATGAATAGATAATTCACTACCTTTATCTCATTCTATAAATTGAGAGGCCTTTAGACTTTAGTCTATGTATACAATTTTATTTTCATATTTGAAGAAAGAAAAATGAGGTTTTTCAGGTGATATAAGGAGGTGGGAGTTTGTAGCCCCCTTTCCCCTTTATCTACTCATCTTGCCATTAGGGGGAATATGGACTCAAAAAGGGCCCTTTAGCTTAAGAGTTAATGACTCTCCAAGCGAGAAGAGATTTGAAGTGGACCAATAAGAGAGGGGGTAGTGTGCACATTTTGTCCACTCCCTTTTTTCCCTTGTCCCTACCACTTATAGGCTTGTCACCCTTTGTCTCCTTTTATCCCCCCATAGTTTTATCACCCCATGTCAGATGGGTCCCAATGGGCATCCAAAAAAGTGACCCAAATTTTGAAAATCACCCCCTCTAAAAACAACTCCCCCCCCTCCCGCCCCCCTCAAAAACCTCTTCTTATGACATGTATAGTCAAAAAATACATTTTGTGTATTTCTACAAGACACACTTTCAATTCGGTCACTATCTTACCTCCGTTCCACAAATCTTCTCAACTTTCTATTTTCATAGCTTCTTTTATCCATAGCCACATAGCCCCCAGCTTTTCTTAGCCATAGCCACACCACACCTAGCTTTTCTCTTTCTTCCATGGTCATTCTCTAACCTCCATTCCACAAATCTTCTCATCTTTCTATCCTCACATAGCCATAGCCACATAGTCCCTAGCTTCTCTTAGCCATAGCCATATAGTATCCAACCTCTCTCTTTCTTCTGAGCATAGCCATAGCCACACATCCCCCATATTCTTCTAGCCATAGCCACTGAGCACCCAACTTCTCTCTTTTTTCCATGGTAATTTGTAAGAAGTTGGGGAAGAATAAGGATTTAGTGTGACATGGCATCAATATTATACACACACTAAATCCTTATTCTTCCCAGCTTCTTACAATGTTGGGCCAGAGTACTTTTATGACCCAGTCGACTCTTTTCCTTTTGATCTAGGTGGGAGTGTTCCTTTTGACCCATGTGAGACTTATCATTAGCCACTTGCTGCCACTAGTTGTTCCATTTCCATGGATGCTTGGACAAGTCCTAAGAGCCCTAATATACTCCGTATGAAGGGTAACATCCATGGAAAGGTTGTGTTTATTTTGATAGATAGTAGTAGTACACACAATTTTGTGAATAAGTCCATTATGGACAAGCTGAATTGTCTTCCCACTAACTTATAGCAGCCCATAAGAGTTCAAGTGGCCAATGGTGAAGAAGAAATCAGCACACAAATATACCCATAGGTTTCTTTATGGCTGGCTAAAATTTTTGAAGAAAAAGTAAACTTGATTACCTTGGAAATGGAGCCTATATATATTGTACTCACTTGTGATTAGTTGATGACATTAGGAAAAACCATTATGGATTTATCACAGCTATATATGGAGTTTATCTTTGATTAATACCTTATCCATTTACAAGGAATCCCTAGTAGATTAAAATTTTAGTTATCACCATTCAACAACTCAAAAGGGAGTACAAGAGGTGTTCATAAATATTTGTTTTACATTTGAATAAAGAGATTGAATATCAATCCATAAACTCAGTAAGTCATCTAGCCTTGAAAGCTCTTCTCGAGAGTATAGGGATTTTTTTGAGGTGCCTACTTCATAGCCTCTCAAGAGAGTAGTAGATCACTCTATTGATTTGGAGCCCAAATCAAAGCCAATCAATAAGCCACCCTACAGATTGTCCAAGTGTGAGCGAGAGGAAGTAGCCAAGCAAATCAAGGAACTTCTTAAGATGGGATTTATTGAACCTAGTTCTTCACCCTATGCATCTCCAGTCTTGTTAGTAAAAAAGAAAGACAAATCTTTCAGGATGTGCATTGAAAACAAGGATCTTAACAAGATGATAGGGAAGAACAGGTATCCAATACCTAGGATTGATGATTTGCTTGATGATCTGAAGGGGAATAGATTCTTTATGAAGATTGATTTGAGGTGAGGGTATAATCAGATCTGCATGTGAGAGGGTGATGAGATCAAGACTACTTTTAGGACTGATCGAGGGCTCTATCATTTCTTAGTGATGCCATTTGGGCTTACAAATGCTCTAACTATCTTCCAAAGTCTGATGAACAAGATTTTGCAGCCTTTCCTCTTTCGGTTTGTCTTAATCTTCTTTGATGACATTTTGATTTATAGTAAGACTTAACCCTTTAGGACCACCTATCACACATGATGAAGGTTTTTGATGTCTAGAGACATCATCGATGCTTTGCGAAGGAGAAGAAATGCTCTTTCATGTAGACTGAAGTTGAATACTTGGGACATATTTTTAGTGAAAAAGGGATATAGGTTGACCCTAAGAAGGTGCAATGTATTAAAGATTGGCCAATAGCTACTACTACTACTACTTCTCTTAGAGGATTTCTTGGTCTATCTTCATTCTATCGCTGATTTATCAAGAATTATGTGGCTATTATAGCTCTTTTGACTAACACGTTGAAGAATGAAGCTTTCTTTTGGGATGCTCTTGTAGATAGTAGCTTCAACCAGTTAAAGGAACTCCTTACTTCCGCTCCTATTCTAGTATGCCCAAATTTCTCAAAGGAGTTTACCATACAGTGTGATGCTAGTGGCTAAGGCATTGGGGTTGTTTTGTTACAAGAGCATGGAGTGATTGCCTTTGAAAGCTATAAGCTTATAGGTAAAGAAATGGCCATGAATGTTTATGACCAAGAGATATTGGCTATCTTGCATGCAATAAAGAAATGGCATCATTATTTATATGGTTTAGAGTTTAGAGTGATCACAAGGTCCTTAAGTATTTCCTTAGTCAATCCAATCTTACTCCTAAGAAACGTAGGTGGGTAGCTATACTACAAAATTATGATTTTGACATCACTCATACAAGGGCCAAAGACAATATAGTGGCTGATTCTCTTTCTTGTATGTGGGCTCGCAAAGTTTCAGTAATGATTGAGCTACATAGTGATTAGATTAATGAACTACAGGAGGCTTATATTTTGGATGAAGAGCTCAAACATATTTTTCAAAAATTACAGTAAGGTCTCATGGAAGATAACTCCAATTATTAGCTCAAAAATGGCCTTATCTAGTTAAGTAGCAAGATTGTCATTCCTTCTTCTTCTTCTTTTGCACGAAAAATTATGGAGGAATTGCATTATTCAACTTTAGCAAGACACCTTAGAGTTTTCAAGACCTATGATAGGATCATCCAAAGCTTCTATTGGAAAGGGATGTGGAAAGATGTCAAGGACTTTACCATGAAGTGTATGCCTTGTTAGTAGAATAAGGAGAATACCCCATACGTCAATTGGTTTGTTGCAGCCATTACCCATAGACTCACCAAGGCAACCCATTTCATTCCAACCAAGACCCAATTTACTACTTCTCAAGTGGCCAGTCAGTTCATGGAGCAAATTTTTACACTACATGGATTACCATAGGTGATTGTTCATGATAGAGACTCAAATTTCATAAGTAACTTTTGGTAGGTGGTATTCACAGTCATGGGCGCTAAATTGGCTCCTTTTATGGCTTATGATCCCCACAGACTGATGGATTATACATAAAAATGGTAAATAAGTGGTTGGAGACTTATCTTTGCCATTTATGTTATGATGTCCAAAATTCATGGGATTCTTGGTTACACTTGGCTGAAGTTGCCTACAACAACTCCACCCATGCGAGCATCAGATTTTTCCCCTTTGAGGCTATGTATGGCTATAAGGCGCCCTTACCCACATTCATCTTTAATGAAAGAATAAAACCTTATGGGAAGGAAGAGTTGAAAGGAATGCAGATCCTTCTTTAACATTGTAAGATGAATCTTAGGAAAGATCAAGACCAAATGAAGATGTATACTGATGAGAAGAGGCGACCTTTAGAGTTCCAAGAAGGAGAATTGGTTTTATTGAAGGTGTCCAAGTCTTGGTACTCTACTTTGAGCTATGGATTGAATAACAAGTGCTCATAGATTCTATGGCCCCTATCGGATCTTTAAGTGCATTGGAGACTTGGCATACAAATTGGAGCTACACTCTTCTACTAAGATTCATAATGTATTCCATGTTAGTCAGCTCAAGCCTTTTTATGGTGATCCTATTGATTCAGTTGATGAGCTGCCACCTATTGATGAGGAAGGTCTTATTCAGTACATCTTAGAGACTATCATATGTCAGCATGAGAAGAAGTTTCGATCTCGTTCTATCATTGAATATATAATCAAATGGAGAGGTTTACCACCTAAGAAAGCTTGTTGGAGGCCTAATTCTATATTAGATGAGTTTCCTTTCCTAAGAGACACATTGGTGGTTGAAGCCTACTGAGTATGGAGCTAGTTATGATGCAAATAGGGACGTGACAACAAGCTATTTTAAAACAATTTTTATTCTACCTAATTTCCAGAATTATGCCACTTACATAGGGTCAAAGTGGTCTTCAAGAGCTGCGTTTTGGCATGTTGCAGACCTCATTTGGACACTTACGCTAAAAGTTATGGCAGATTTGGTCTAGCAAGGTCTGTTCACACAACAAGCTGTCTACTTCATTTTGAGGTCATTAGTTGCAAAATTTACGACTCCAAATACTTCTGAAGCATTCTTGATCATGTATAAAGTTGAGGCCTACTTTTTTCCTTCATTTTAGTCCATATGTTTGTCATCTTTCATTCATTTTCCCATTTGTAAACCTGAAAACAAAGTAGTACTCTATTCTATCCTTTTTTTTTTCCAGTCTTTGTAAGTTTGTTTTTTAGGGAAAAAACCTTTGGGATGGGATGGATTGTAAGAAGCTAGGAAGAATAAGGATTTAGTGTGTAAATAATATTGATGCCATGTCATACTGACATTGGTATACAAGGAGAGGACATGCAAATTTTCTCATCTTTTTACACATTAATACATTACTATTCTTCTCCTCTTCACCTTGTTCTCAACTTCAATGGCTTCTTTCTCTTTTTGTCTTTCTCTCTCTATTTCTAGTCTTTCTCTCTTCTCGTCACTCTATTTCTCTCCCTTTTGCACTTGTTCCTCCATCTCTTCTACAGTCTTCTCTTTCCTCTTCCTCTCTCTCTCTAGTTCACTTCTTGACATTATTTTCTTTCTTCCATTCCACAAAATCTCTCATCTTTTTATGCTCACACAAACATAGCCACACAACCCTCCTTACTTTCATTACCATTACAATGGTATTTGCATATCAGAAAAGGCAACCTCGCAATTTCATATCTATTGTCTATATACACAATACAAAGGATGAACATGGCAAATGGAAAGAAGCATTGTCCAAGAAGGACTCATGGGTCTACATGCAACCTTTAGCAATAGGGCCTCATTGAGTTTGTCATCATGGTGTACTATAAAATCATTGGGAGGGTAGAGTGCTTGGATTTTGAGAGGCTCATAATGGTGGTCTTGGTGTATCAATTCAACATGTGTATGGTATATAGTGCCTACATCATTTGATTCATATGGTTCTCTTAAATTACTTCATTGTCCACCTTCAATTTGTGCCTATAAGAAATTTATTCTTATGGTTCTTTGTCCACCTCTCAATTCTTTGGAATGGCCCATTCTGGATGATTAGACACTTCAGATATTAAAAATGAAGATCTTACATGACATTCATAACTCATTTATATTTGGGAGAGCTTCAAGATCAATAGGTTTTTCATGGTTGTACTAGTTCATGTTTTTGTATATATCGTTATATCGTTACAAGTACTAATGCACATTAATGTCCCTCCATGTTCATTTGTAAGGACATAACTAAGGAATTTCTTAGTTCCAATTTTGAAGAAGGATGGAATGAGGTGAATGGGGTGCACAAAGGTGGCATCTTTTTATGTAGAGTGGTGGTCTCTAGTGACACCTTTAGTTACTTGATTACACGTTCATCATTGTACATACAATTCCATTATTGGCATTGGATGAATAAAATAGGCCAATGAATTCCCTTGGAGTCCAGTTTGTGAAGACACAAGATATGCATTTGATATTCAAATTTATATGCTAGGCAAAATAATCAAGTCAGTCATCACAGTGAGTGATTGTTGGAGTCTTCTAAATCTACGAGAGCATTTTATCTTGATGGAAATCGTTTATACAAAGTGCTTCAACTTCTGTATTGATGGTAGAAAAACGAGCTTGTTTAATATTGGAAATTTTAAATTTTGGTTGGGATATAGTATTTCAAATCTTATTTGGTTTTCCATTTATATGGGCAAAAAATGAAGAAGAATTATATTTTATCAAGTGTATTGTGAGACCAACTTTTAAACGCCCATGATATGCCAAAAAGGAGCAGACTAATGCAAATTTTATGCATGCATTTAAAGCCAATGGAAGAGAAACATGAGGATTTGACCATTTTAAGAGACTGAGGAAGACATAAATGCAAAACTTTGGCCATTGTGCTGGTTGTGGATTTTTCGTAATTTTTTTGATAGTCCAATTGAAGAAAGATATATTCTTTGCTATTCGGATGTCAAATCAAGCATATGCAGGATTTTTTAGATCTGCAATCGGTCATCACCGGATGGAAGAACTGCGAGTGGCCAGGCATTGTAAAGGTCAATATTGACAAAAAAAAAGGACAATATTTTGGGCATGGTGCCCATGGGGCCCTTTTTTTTTTTAGGGGAAGGCTTTTAAAAAACGGTACAAGTAGGAAACTCCACCCCCATGGCGTCGTTTTGATGGAGGGGTTGGGGACCTAAAAACAACCCACCCAACAGATCAATCCTAGAAATCTCCTAATTTTTTCACTCTCTATCACCACCTTCTTTACAAAAAATGGATGTCCAGTGTGGAGAAGATGTAGAATTAGTATTTTTCTCTCCTCTCTCCACTCTCCTCTCTCCCTTGTTCACATACATGATTCTAATGGGAAAAGGCGGGTGGGGTTTAATGAAAGATGTTGATGGAATGATAGTGCTAGAGCAAAGGAGATCATAGATCAGGCTATGAGAGAGCATCAATGGCCAAGAATGAGCATCATCGGCCTCCCAACCATGAAATACACATTTCTAAAAGCGTGATTCTATAGTAAGCAATCATTCCATTTGTTTTATGATAGATGTTTGAGGAAATGATTTGGAAATGGTTGTCTTTGGTTCTTAATCCTAAAATCTATAAAAAATCTTGAAGAAAACTAGAAATTTTAGTTATGTAATAATTTATACCAAAACCCACAATTATGCAATTTTCATAGAAATGATAAATATTAGAGATTTTTTAATGTGTGGAATAGAAATGAATATAAATCAATTATGAATGATTCTGATCAATCTCAACCAATAAATTAGAAATATCAAAATTTTTATCTAAATAAATGAAGAAAAATAGTGAAAAAAATGAAAAATTAATTTAGGTTTTTGCGTTACAAAATTAAGAAAAAATATGCTTTATGTTTGTGGATGTATGGCATGGCTGGAGCATGAGGGATAAGCCTTAGTTCAGACTCTATCTCTATGTTAAAGTATAGTTTTTATTGCTTTTACAAGAAAAACAATGAAAAAATATCTCCTACACCTATCAACCCATGCATAACTTAAACGATAAGGACAAGGAGGGGTTTTAAGGGTGATTAGTTTGATAACATTTGCAATTTTAATCTATTTGCTTGTTCATACCATATAGATCATTTATAATTTAAGTTTAAGAGGGTCTAGCAACATGAGAATGCTCATACTGACCCTTAGCAATGTAGCATTACATATAGGCTAAAATCATTAAAAGGAATTTATTTGCACCTCACAATGATGATTTCCAAATCACAAAATGATTGAGCACTAGGGTTCATACACAATCGCATTGCACACAACTCATGGTGTCATTCCTAGCTACATTGCAATTGTATTCATGCATATAACCTACGTTGAGTATGTGAGATACCTAAATTGTAAGTTTAGATGATCGGTTTTCTTGGGGACAATTTAGTTAGGAAAATATCTATAACCCCTAGACTATTTGAAAACAAGAGTGGAGCTTGGGGGCCAATTCTTGAGGTGTAGAAGAGCCACTATGGGTCTGTGGCATTTAGATGAGGGGTGCCTCCTTCTGTCTATGATTAGGAGGTGTTTTTACAGTGTTATATGTGTAGGGACTCCCTTTGAGGAGTATGGGGAAGGTTTAACCATTGGATTACAATCCAAAACAAATGCAAAATTTAGGATAGAAGTTAGGGCAGTGTGTCCCTTAGATGTGCCGCAAGGTCGAGAGGGTGTGTTCTTTGATTATAAAGAGGCCCAGCTAGTGCTTAGAGCTAGTATCAAGCCCGCTTTAGGTCCTGACAAGTGGTGCATTTGTCGGGAGCCGCCAATAAGTGGTATTTTTTGAATCTCGATAAATTGGGATCAATTCATTAGTGTATGCCAAAAGTTAGTGAGATAGACTCACAAGACTGTCAAGCTGAGCTTCAAAAGCAAGAAAGAGTAGAATGGGCTAGATGGCTTGCCAAAATAATTAGAAGACATTCTCTACAAAGGAGTGGTCCAATATTCTTACAAGGGTGGGTCTTAATAACCCTAGTTTGACGCATAGTCCATTAGGGGGAGGAAGTTCTAGTACTTCCCCCCTTCCAATCAGTCCATCCACTTTGAGAGGAGTGATAGTTTCAATTGTTCAAACTCCTTTAGTGAATTTGGTTGTTACCATGGCAGTGCAACCCATTACAATCCTAGCCTAGGGATGCTAGATTTGCCAGCATTAGGGTTTCCTCTACCCATTTTTAAGGGGTTAGCAGAGGAAGATGAGGAACTTCACATTAATGAATTCCTAAAGTTAATGTTTAATTGTCAAATTCAAGATGGACACTTGATGATGTTCTTCAATATAAATCTGAAAGGACGAGTTGCAATGTGGTATCATAGCCTAGAGGCTAGAACCATAAATACGATTGACCTATTCTTTGCAACCTTTCGAAGAGAGTTTGCCCCTAAAAGGGGAGGTCAGTAGTATTGGCTACGTGTCCTCAATGTTACAAGTCAAGAATTTCATGAGAATGTCAATGAGTATACCAAGAAAATCGAGGTATTCCATAAGTTGCAAGCCTATATTCCTATTCTAGCTACTTCTTAGTTGCAATATTTTTTAAATGGGCTAAACTTAACATTTAAATACAGTTGAGCAATGTTGCTCTTGTTGACATTGATATGGCTATTATATGAGTAGAAGAGGTAGAATCACAATTGCAAGCGTCTTATACCTCTAGGGAAAACTGGAATCTGAGTTTAGGGTTTTGGAAATACTTTAACGCTAAAAAATGGAGGTGAAGGGATGCCCATGAGTCCTTCTAATGGGAGAGGAAGCATAATTCCAAATGTGCCCATGTTTCCAGCCCCTCCTAGTATGACCATGCCTATGATTAGTGAGATGGCTCCACCAACTATTGAAAGCCAAACAATAAATCCTACCATTGTTTTAGGGAATAAACCATTCCCTAATCATGTTGTTAGGCAAATAGAATGACAAGTAGACAATCATGGCTATGAGTCAAGTGCCTCAAATGTCTTTGGCGAAGTTAAGGATATGATGAAGCACTATACTTATATGATTAACGAACAATATAGACAAATAGGCGTTGATGTCAATTTCCTTAAGAAGCAACAAAATTTGATAGGGAGTCGAGACCCTAAAGAGGCTAGCTCCTCAAGACTCACCTGTAAGTGTTAATTAAGTTATCTCTAGGAGCGTGCAAGGAATTTAAGAAGCATTACAAGGATACGGAAGCATAGCAACGGCGCTTTCTGACACAAATAGCAACGGTGCTAAGATGAAAAAAACGCAGGCCGAAACCCAAGCGCGTTATTTTGCACGAGTACAGGAAAGAGAGAGGGAGAGCAAAAGGGAAAGCAAACTCCATCTTGCATTTGAGAGGGAGAGGGAGAGAAAGAGAGAAAGAGGGAGAAGGAAAGCTTCTCACCGTCACCACCGCCATTCGCGAAAAAGAAGAGGAAGTGTATAAAGGGAAAAGAGGAGCCGCCGTCGCAAAGAGGAGCCACTGAATCTATCCTTGGGCCTTTACGGTGAGTACATTGTTCCTTCTTGCTTTGTTTTTGTGTTTTCTCTTTTTCTTTTACTTGTTTTTGTTAAAAATCATATGTATTGAGAAAGGAAGAGGAAATGACAGAGGGAGAGGAAGAGAGAAAATGATAGAATAAATGAGAGAGAGAGGGAGAAAACATTAAACATAATAGGGAAAGAGAGAAAGAGAGGGAGAGGGAGAGGGAGGGAGAGGAAATGAGAGAGGGAGAAAAAGAGAGAAAATGAAAGAAGAAACGAGAGAGAGAGGAAGAAAACATTAAACATAATATGGAAAGAGAGAAAGAGAGGGAGAGCGAGAGGGAGGGAGAGAAAATGAGAGAGGGAGAGGTTGTTGTTATTATTGTTGTGGTAGTCGTAGTAGCGGTAGTTATTGTTTAATTTCTTATTTTCTTGTTTGTTGTTTCTGTGGTTGTCGTAGTAGCGGTAGCGGTAGTGGTAGTTGTTGTTTTATTTCTTATTTTTTTGTTTGTTGTTGTTGTGGTAGTCATAGTGGTAGTAGTGGTAGTGGTAGTGATAGTAGTAGTTGTTGTTTAATTTCTTCTCTTCTAGTTTGTTGTTGTTGTGGAAGTCATAGTCGTGGTCGTAGTCGTCGTGGTCGTGATTGTGGTAGTAGTACTAGTAGTAGTAATAATAGTTTTCTTGTTTATTATTGTTGTTGTAGTATTAGTCTTTTTCCTTTTCTTGTTTATTGTTGTTTAGTTTTCTTGTGTGTTGTTGTTGTTGTTGTTGCAGTTTTTTATTTTTCTTGTTTGTTGTTATTGTAGTAGTAATAGTTATCGTTGTTGTTATTGTTTTTTCTTCTTTTCTTGTTTATTGTAGTGGTAGTGGTTTGTTATTGTGGTAGTCGTAGTCGTGGTTGTAGTAGTAGTAGTAGTAGTGGTGGTGGTTTTCTTGTTTGTTGTTGTTGTTGTTGTAGCTTTTTTTCTTTTCTTGTTTATTGTTGTTTAGTTTTCTTGTTTGTTGTTATAATAATAGTGTAGTAGTTTTTTCTTCTTTTCTTGTTTGTTATTGTTGTTATTGTTGTTGTAGTAGTAGTTGTTGTTGTTGATTTTTCTTCTATTCTTATTTATTGTAGTGGTAGTGGTACTGGTACTGGTAGTAGTAGAGAAAGAGAGAGTTGTTGTGGTGGTCGCACTCGTGGTCGTAGTCATCATAGTCGTGATTGTAGTACTAGTACTAGTAGTAGTAATAATAGTTTTCTTGTTTGTAGTAGTAGTAGTAGTAGTAGTAGTAGTAGTAGTAGTAGTAGTAGTAGTAGTAGTAGTAGTAGTAGTAGTAGTAGTAGTAGTAGTAGTAGTAGTAGTAGTAGTAGTAGTAGTAGTAGTAGTAGTAGTAGTAGTAGTAGTAGTAGTAGTAGTAGTAGTAGTAGTAGTAGTAGTAGTAGTAGTAGTAGTAGTAGTAGTAGTAGTAGTAGTAGTAGTAGTAGTAGTAGTAGTAGTAGTAGTAGTAGTAGTAGTAGTAGTAGTAGTAGTAGTAGTAGTAGTAGTAGTAGTAGTAGTTGTTGTTGTTGTTGTTGTCGTTGTTGTTGTTGTTGTTGTTTTTTCTTCTTTTCTTCTTTATTATAGTGGTAGTGGTAGTGGTAGTGGTTTTGGTTTGTCGTAGGAGAAAGAGAGAGTTGTTGTGGTGGTCGCACTCGTGGTCGTAGTCATCATAGTCGTGATTGTAGTACTAGTACTAGTAGTAGTAATAATAGTTTTCTTGTTTGTAGTAGTAGTAGTAGTAGTAGTAGTAGTAGTAGTAGTAGTAGTAGTAGTAGTAGTAGTAGTTGTTGTTGTTGTTGTTGTTGTTTTTTCTTCTTTTCTTCTTTATTATAGTGGTAGTGGTAGTGGTAGTGGTTTTGGTTTGCCGTAGTCGTAGTTGTAGTCATAGTCATAGTCGTGGTCGTAGACGTAGTCGTAGTTGTCATAGTCGTGGTTGTAGTAGTAGTGGTTTTTTTGTTTGTTGTTGTTGTTGTTGTTGTTTTTGTTGTAGTAATAGTTTTTTTTGTTTTCTTGTTTATTGTTGTTTAGTTTTCTTGTTTGTTGTTGTTATTGTAGTAGTGGTAGTAGTAGTAGTTTTTTCTTCTTTTCTTATTTGTTGTTGTTGTTTTTTTTTCTTATTTTCTTGTTTATTGCACTAGTGGTAGTGGAAGTGATAGAGAGAGAGAGATGTTTTGTTAAAGAAAATTGGTAGTAGAGAGAGATATATGTTTTGTTAAAGGAAATGAGAGAGGGGGAGGAAGAGAAAAATGAAGAAGGAATGAGAGAGAGAGAATAAACATACAACATAATAAAGAAAGAGAAAAAGAGAGAGAGATGGAAGGAGAGGAGAGAAGGAATGGATAAAAAACAAAGAGACAGTGGTGGCGAGGTTTGGTGAGGTCCGATGCAATACCACGAGACGGAAAACACTTCGACATACGTTAATTTGTGGGTGGGTGGAGACTTTCCATACGTTAATTTTTGCTAAGTTACAAGAGAAGAAATCCCTTCTCAAACAATTTAAGAAAGAAAAAAAGAATGATAACAAAAACAAATTGTTTGTCATAATGTAACAAAATGGAAAACGATGAAGGTCGTGATATTCAAGATCGCGATACGACCTCCAACATGTATGAATGCCCAAAGCTAGTATGAGCTGAAAATGGTCCACATGGAGTCACATCCAAACAAAATGCGACGGTTCTCAATTTTCTATGAGTTGCCATATTGGACCCACTTACAGATCAACCACTTGTTGGATCCCATGCATATTTTCAAGAACCTGGGTAGCTGCTTGCTATGGGACCACATCACAGGAAAGAGAGACACTATAGGGGCACGAATGGATTTGAAGAAAGTAGACAAGATGGATGCACTTTGGCCATAGTCGAGTGTTGATGGTCGCTTGCAGCTTCCTCTCGCTCCTTGGGTTTTATCCAGTAAAGAAAAGCGCATTGTGAAGCAAATATTCAAGTCTATCCGCACTTCGACGAGTATGATGTGCTCTCTCAAGTTTGCGTTTTGTAAAGACGACCAATTATCAGGGCTAAAATCCCATGATTGGCATAAGATATGCCAGGTTTGTACTATGAATGGATTGTAAGTGGCTTGCATATTTTGCTATTTGGAGTGTAGTCATTCTTTATAATGCTTTCTCATTTGTGGCAGTTTGTACTACCGATCCTGATCGCAAGATGCCTTACTCCAAAAATACACGGGGCAATTTACAGGTTGTTGACTTTAGTGCAATGGATCTCACAAAAGGACATTAAGACGTCCTCTATTGAATCAGCGAGGCTGGGAGCAGTGGAGATGGTCTGTCTCTTTGAGAAATACCTGCCTACCAGCATGCTCACGATACAAATCCATCCTCTTGTGCATCTTGTAGATGAAGTGGAGATTGCTAGACCTGTCCATACGCGATGGATGTTCTTCTTGGAGCACTTCATGAAAACCCTGAAAGGCTTTGTGTGAAAACGAGCTCGGCTAGAAGGTAGCATAGCTGAAGGTTGGTTGGTGTCTGAGGTGCTAGTGCGTATTTCACAATGGCTACCAACAGTGGATTCAGACAATAGTATGCTATGGTCGCTGAAGGATGATGATAGACTGACTGGAGATGTGGTGGTTGGAAATGGGGTAGAAAAAAGAATGGATGCTGCAATGGAGGAGAAAGTGAATCACTTTTGTATGTTGCACCATGCCTCTATGGAGACGTGGCTCGCTAGGTACTGGCAAGCTAGGAAAGATCGAGAGGAAGCACGATTTGAATTTAGACATAGTACGTGCCATCAACCGATTTGATATCCTAAGGGCATGGAGGAGATGTTGCGGTTTATGTCAACTTGATGGTGGCATGGAGCTTTGACCGTAGTATCTTGCGAAGGGGCGGAGGTCTCAACTGAGGAGTGGGAATTCTCAAGGGGATGTAGTTCAAAGGTGATGATGTGCTTAGGGTTTATCACATCTATATTTTATATGCGACAACTAATTGAGTGTTTTAATATACAATACAAAATATATAGTGCAGCGTGGTCGTGGGGACGACATTTCTACGTGGAGCGTATTGACAAAATACGCTTCACAATAGATTGTGGTATCATGGCAAGGTTCGAGCAAGAGAGCCGACGGCAAGCAATGGATCCAAATACGATTATAGATGAGATGGAGTATTTTGGGAGCTTGCAAAGTATTGTTACGCTGGATTACCGTAGCTTCTCCATGATACTATTCGATGTGGAGTGGTTCAAAGTGGTACTTGAAAGAGCTGGAGCAACAGTTCGACGAGGTCCATCTGGATTTCTCGAAATAGATTCCAAAAAAAAATGGATGGATTTATGTGACACCTTTGTGTTGCCGGCCCATTCTGAACAGGTGCATAAACTCATTTGTTTTTTAATTGTATTATGACATGGTACATGTCACAATAGTTAAATCTCTCTTGTACATGATTGTGAACATGTGATCATCTATCCAAACCCCCGACAACCTCGATGGTGGTATGTCATACCTTTAGCTCCCTGAAGTGAGAGAGTATATGATCAAAGCGATGTTCTAAGCATAGATGAGGACAATATGCAAATAGAGGGGTCGATATTGCAAGGGGTGGAGGCCACTGAAAGCTTGGAGCATGTAGAGGAGCCAACATCAGGTAATGATGATGAAAATACAGGAGTCCAAGAATTCTTTGAGAATGAGGTGGACTCATCCTTTTGTGGTGACATGGTGACATGTCTATCAACCTTCCAATGTATGTCGAGTTGTGCTAGAAGATTGACATGGGACCATAGAATACTTTATACTTGGAGCATCCACCTACTCAATTCGTTGAGAAATCACTTATAAGGGTACATAAGATATGCATTTTAAGTAAGATTATTTTTTTAAGATTTATATTATTGTGCTTTGTATGATTTAAATTAATTATGGTAACATCATTTTTTGTCTATGTAGGTGATCTTTGTGGATATTTAGATCATTAGGATGAGTCGAGGGATGAGTGATGAGGAGCTATAGGAAATCTTGACACCCATGTCTCCAACTCAGATAACGAGATTCAAAGACATGGCAGACTAAGAGCTGTCTCCTCGGACACCGTGAGGCCGCTCTATTAGATCTACTTCGGTGCAATCTGATGCTTCAGTTTCGAGCAGACGAGGTCAACGCTCCAAACTTGGGCAAGACACAGGGAGTGGTTTAGGGGATGCTCTAGAGATCCAAATGCAGTGATCCCACGGTCGGCTTGGGATACAAGTGCTACTCCTCACTCTCGTGGTGGTTCCAAAGAGCATTGCTCAGGTGGTTACCGTGGAGGCATGAACACAGTATCTTCATTTGGTCGTTCTGCTGGAGTTGCATCACCTCCAGGATTTGTCACATCTGTGGGAATGTCTACTCCACTCACTCTGGCTTTTGCTCAGCCGTCCGTAGGTGGCACCCCTATGGGTGCTACTCTGATAGATACTACCCCGGTTGATATACTAGATATACAGGGGTCTCTTGGATATGCCCAGGAGCATGGTCGCATGTGGGAGAAGACCCATCTTAGGCATACCCTAGAGGGGTATGCCTACCTTGTAGATGATAGGTCATGAGCCATCATCATGAATGATGAGGGGAGGAGGGTGATGACTCACATGAGAGAGTTGTGCCAACAAGTTTTTCGGCACAACGTCTTGGATCATTGGAAGAATATACCAAAGGGTTTCAAGGACTATATAGTAGCATCCTTGCATGAGGATTTTTCAGTACCAGCCGCAGTAGATAGGTTTTCTATGGGCTAGATGATGGAGTACATGCATGCATATATGTTACACAGATGATCGAATGCATGCAAGGCACTCAAGAGTGGGGTTGTAAAGCCCGAGTGGCTAGATGCAGATGATTGGCGCCAACTCAGGGAGGAGGCTACAGATTCTCCAAGACATTGGAGACAGCAACGTGAGGTGGTGAGGAGACGACTAGAGGCTGAAGTGGTCCATCATCTTGGGAGTGGCGGCCATATGATATATCTGGAGGACTTTGTAAGTTTTTCTTTTGTTTTGCTTGCTTATTTTTTTGCAATATCCTTTGTATTGATAATCATGTTTCTAACAATTGTATTTTGTTTTCTTTGTAGAACTCCATTACAAATTGCGATCCCACTAGCCTTGAGACTCGATATGCAGAGAGGCACGGTCTCATTGTATTGATCGACCAATTGTATGGACGCAGCGGCCCTGTAAGTCACTCATCTTTCTTGTGCGTAGTTACCATGTTTAATTAGAATGCATTATTGTATGGCGGACTGATGTGTAGTTGTTTCTTTTTTTGCAAGGTCCATTCAATGCTCCTTTGTGGTGAGACGAGGTTTCGGATAGCGATGATCTATAGATCGTCCTTGGATCCTTGGAGCTCACACACCTACCCTTCTTTTTTGGTTACATGATCTGTATAGACATTTTCTATGTAGTACTAGTATCTTGCCATGATTGTACCAGTCACTATCATTATGCGATCATGTATTTATTTCATGTATCAGTGTTATGATTTAAGTACACTTTTTCTTTATTTACACGAGCATTGTACACATTTCTGAAACTATTTTGTATGGCCCAAATAAAGCACATAGTGCTGTTGCCCTGCCACAAATTTTTTTTTTCCTGTTACTATCACTATTAGCATCACAAATTTACTACAGGTGTTGCTATTAGGGTCACAAAATACCTCACAAAGCGTTGTTACCAGTGTTGGTATCAACATCGCAAATGGGACGCTGATACCGATGAAAATAGCAACACTGGTGGTAACCACGCTAATACCGACTATTCTATGGCATCACCAATAACGATGTTTTTTGCGACGATGGGGAAATTTTTCTTTATTAGCATTTTCATCGCTTTTAACGTCGGTATAAGGCCTATATCTTGTAGTGAAGATTCTACGCATTGGGTATATTGTTGAGCCCTTGGGAATAACACGAGTAGGAGATGATTTGTTTGAGTATGTTAAAAAGCATTGTCCGAGGGTAGCAATATATGTTGATGGAATATTAGTGGACCATGCTATTGTGGACACAAGATCCTCTGTCAACATTATGAGTTTGAAATTAATGGAGAGACTAGGATTAGAAATAAAAAAAGATGCCTCCACGATCCTCCAAATGGTTGATGATAGTTTAAGATAACCCAAAGGTTGCATTAAAAAATTCCATGTGATTGTTGTTGCCAATGTAGAATGCATTCTAGACTTTAGGGTCATTAGGTTTGCAGGGTGACCCAGCTATCAAGTACTACTAGGCAGCAGGCCATGGATCTTATAAGCAGACTATCATGTACTGCTAGGCAACATGCCATGGTTCTTATAAGCAGACTATCAGGTTGATATATGTGCTGGTCAATTAATCTTGGGTCGAGGCAGTAGGCCATATCCTATAAGCAGACTATCAAGTACTGCTAGGTAGAAGGCCATGGATCTTATAAGTAGACTATAAGGTTGATATATGTGTTGGTCAATTAATCTTGGGTCGAGGTCCTAGACATGTAGTAGTAGATGCCTATCCTAAATCTCCTCAAAGTGAGAGAGTTCCTTTATCTTCATTAGAGTTTGATACGCTAGATGCTCCATCTACTATTGAGACATCATCAAGTGACGAATCCAATGAGGGGTCCACTACAATAGATATCTACCATGTGACTTTGAATGAGCCAATAGAGGCTTAAGAGTGGATAAGGGATGCAGATGTAATTGAGCTTGACCTTGGTATGATGAATGATTCACAGCCAATTAAATTAGGATGCATGCTTAGTTCAAAATAAAGGAAGGACTATGTGTCCTTGATTCAAGAATTCCACGATATTTTTGCTTGGAGTTATAATGAGCTGAGAGGCATTCCTCCCAGCCTGGCTATTCATACAATCCCTTTGAAGCAAAGTAGCCGCCTTGTGTGACAAAAAGTAAGGCATATGCCTTTCAAATTAAGGCATGGGCTATTCGAAGAATTGACAAAGCTACAAAAGGCTAGTCTAATAAATTTACGGTTCGACACAGAATGGTATTCACCAATTGTTATTAAGAAGAAGAAAAAGAACAATCAAATTTGTCTTTGCGTAGATTTCAAAGAGCTTAATAAGTAGATGGTTAAGGATTACTACTCATTGCAATTCATTGATTTGATTCTGGATTAGTTAGCGGGTAGGGAAATCTATTTGTCTATGGATTGCTTTACTAGATATAACTAGATGGTTAGTTCAGCTGATATTGCACTGCTGACCCTAAAAAGATAAAGATTATAGTCTTTATGAGCCCGCTCCATACTCCAAAAGAGATGCATAGCTTTCTATCTCATCAGTGGAATATTATCAAAGATTGCATTGGTGGAAAAAGCATTGTCATTGACAAACCTTCTATCCTTTAACTATTTATTTGAGTGGAATGAAGCCTTCAAGTATCATTTGAGGATGTGAAGTAGGAATTAGAAAAAGTGCCAATCCTAAAAGCACCCATAAGAGGTGAAGTTTTCTATATATTTTCAACAACAACAATGCATAGTATCAGTAGAGCTGCTACTACTGTTTAGCTCAAAATTGGGAGGAGAAATGGTATGATCCAATTGCCTTTGCTAGTAGGAAATTAGGGATATCTAAAGTTAATTATACGTATTTGGATAAATTGTGTCTTGGAATGGTCTTTGCAATGAAGAAATTTAGGCATTATATTCTATATGAGAAGGTAGTATTCTTTGCGAAGGTGGAAGGACTCAAATTGCTGCTAAACAAGTTGTAGCCGCCTGACCATTTAGCAAAGTGGTTAATCACTTTGTAGGAGTTCAATTATGAGATGAGGAGCAAGCCATTGAAGCTACATGGTATTGTAGAATGCCTTATGGATTTCGGGGAGCCATAAGAGATTCTGCCTAAAGGAAGTGATATTGATGGTCTATTTAAAATCAATATAGCTTCCATCCCTTCTTGGTATGCAGCTATAATGCATTGTTTATCTATAGGAGGATTTGGAGTTGTTATCAAAGTTTGAAAAGAGAAAGATCGAGCAACAAGCATCACACTTTTGATTATAGCGGGTGTCTTGTATCGGAGAGGAGTAGATGATATCTATCATCATTGTGTAGTACCTGTTGAGGTACCATTTATTCTTGAGGAGTGCCATGATTTAGCATGTGGGGGACATTTTGTTGGCTAGCTTACCATCCAAAAAGCTCTTGTGAGTGCTAGATATTGGTGGCTATCAATTTTCCAATATGCTTTCAATTATGTTAAGTGCTATGATCTTTGTCAAAAATTGACGATGAAGATGAGGAAACCATAGAACCTACCTACCTCCACATCACGGTCACTACCAAGAAAACATGCAATGTTAATGCCTTGATTGATGAGGAAGCAGACTTCAATGGCTTAACCCACGATCATTGGAGCCATATTGGCAAACCACAACTACAACCCACTACCGCCAAGCTGAGCCCATATGGGGGTCGATCATAAGCACTCCTAGCGAAATGCATGGCCGGAGTTTCTATCGAGTCTGAGAGCATACTGATGACATTTTATGTATTTCTGAACGCTAAAAAAGCAAGCACTGAATCACTATTGGGTCAAACATTTAAAAAGCAGCTCACTGCAATGTCAATTATGAGTCGCAGTGTATCCACTTAGCCATTGATAATGTCCGCATAGTGGCAGCTTTCAGCAAGGACTGCGCGACTCCCACTAGACTTGCAACACCACTGGTAGACAGGCATTTAGCCAAGTCCAAGGAGGAGGGTTGTGATTTGTTACACCCTCCCAAGCCTCTATGCCAGCAACTTGCTGAAGCCAAGGTCAATGCCCATGAATGCTAGTTAAGGTGGGTACCTAAACGTTAGAGCCTGCCCCCAAAAAGAAACTGTCCATGCCTTCGCAAGGCTAACAATGCAACCTCAAAACCTAGGAGGCCAAAACAAAGCTACAGACAACAGCATGTGGTCAAGCCACAATGGGTTTCTAAGACCCTATTACAAGCACAAGGTTATTATGAGGGTAATGCCTAGATATAGATCCCTAAGTCTAAAACAGCCAAGAGCACTGATCAAATGCCACCCTCACACATAACCATACCCAACCATACATCGTATCAAGGCCTAACGCCGCAGAAGCCTCGAGACACCAAGCCCATTAACTCACAACTGATTATGCCCATGAAGACCGACCAAGTCTACCGGCCCAAATCTTAGCTTGCTACTCCTGAACCAATACCACAAAACACAACTAAGACTCAAGAGGCCGCATCCACAAGTAGTGGTGCCCATTTGCAATCCAGTTTTCCCAGCTCGTTGGGCAAGGGACCCAGCCACAATCTTAGGAACAACCAAGCTTGCAACTATCTGAAGCCAAACTCTCTAGTTTTGTCAAACCTCAACCACCCATAGGCCTTAGACCCTCCTATGAGCGGAAATCATTCTTGACACTGGCCGAAGATCTAGCCAAAGGCACAGGGGATGACATCATTGCTTGCCTTAGATGCTTCGATGCCACATTCATGTCAATGGCTTTGAGCTATGACCACTTGGACTTGGACCTATTTCAAGAGCCCTTTATGACAGAAGTTCGTACAATGACTTATTCATGGGACACACTCAAATTTTCATTGGTCAAGGCACCCCACTCAGTTGTAGAGTTGCTTAGCACTGAGATATCTACCAAGCAAGCCATCAAGCAGGGTCTCATTACATCATACAATAAGCGAGTGTCTTCTGCTATCACTAACCGAGAAGTCGAGGAGTTGAAATAGATTGCTGAAACCAAATCCCCATTCTTACAGAATAAGTATGCTCTTCGATTGCAATGGGAACTCAAAGGATGCCAAATGATGACCAATATTAAGCAGTGATGCGCCATCATGACATCGAAATACGACCCAACTTATGTCGCCCCAACTTTGTATAGGGTGTTAACAATTATTCATGACCGACCCCTAAAAGAGCACATCAAAGGACACCCTTACCTTGATCACCTCTTGACAGAGGAAGAGTTACATATTGCTAGCCATATTGATTCTAGTGATGTCCTGACAAATGCCCTTACTTACATCACACATGTAGGTAGTTGACCCTTTGATCTAGACCCCACGATGTTCAATTGGAGTACAATCTAGACTTCTATGCTTGGCTCATGCGAAAGTAAACACTCAACCTATACGTTGAATGCCTTGGGCCTGCTAGCCGTCAATCCTAGGAAGGATTCTCCCCAAATTTGGAAGGGGAGGGGATAAGGTGAGTGAGTCAAATCAAAACCAATCAAAATCAAGCAAATGCATAAATATATAAGAAAAAACACACCGATGTGAAAACCTCAATCGAAATTTAAATGCAAGAAGGAAAGAAACACGCTAATTTTCGATTGAGGAAAAATGTCACAAAAATGTTGAAATAAAGGGTGAAAAGTCTAAAAGAAAAGTTTATGTTGGAGCTTAAATGTTTTCATTCAACAAACACGAAGACTTTCTTTTCAGCAAATAACTCTTTTAGAAGCACTAATGGGAATGATGGTTCATGGCAGGAATGAAAGATGTCATCGCAACGAATGATGGTTCATAACCCTTTCCCACGGAGGAGGAGAAAAAACAGTACAGCATCAACTTAGAAAACCGTACTTATAATCAACTGAAATTCTGTAGCATCCACAACCTTGAGAAGGTGGTAGCCAAGGAGGAGGCCGCAAGGAGAGTAGTGGAACGGTGTAACCTCTCGAAGTACCTAGAGAAGTTTTCATAGGAGCCCGACCACACGAAGTGTGTGGATTTTCTGAGAACGTACAACCCTGATCAAGAATGTGAAACAGTGGACTGTGGGAAGAGGGGACAATGCTTGATAGGTGTAGGTGCCATTGAACGAGACCTTGGTGGAGAAGGCACTAGGGCTAGAGCCTAAGGTGGAGAAGAAAAATAAGAGAGATGTGTATACTATGCTAAAGATAAAGAGGGAGGATGTTTTGACAAATGACGACATCAACATACAGGATATCCCCGATGCTGAGATCTGCATGCAGGCAAAATTGGTACACTCACTTTTCTCTAGCCAATGCTATAACTCCCTCATGCACCGAATCAGTGTGTCTGTGCTGGAGAATGTGGTAGCTCACACCTTGGATGAGGTGGACTGGAACGGATACGTGCACAAGACTATAGACCAAGCAGCAAAAGCACTAGCCCTGGGCAGCAAATAGGCAGGCAGAGAATCCCCAGCCTCTAAAAATACGGAGAGGAAGAAACCTTCCTCAAAAGCCTCCTTCATTAGGTATGGAAGTGTGCTGACAGCCCATCATCTAGGAGGTTGTAAAAGAATCCCAACAATGAAATGAAGGAGCGGATGAGACTCTAGATAGGTCATTGACCCACCAAGGTAAAGAGCCATTGAGCGACAGGACAGAAGTTGAGATAGAGAAGGAGGATCAAGAGGCTCAATCTGGAAGGAAAAAACAAAGAAGCCCACTAAAAAGACAACTCAGAAGAAGAAACAAAATGAGGGCAGGAAGAAGGAAAAAGAAGATCTAGAGAGATCCAAAAGGGAATCCTTAAGAGAGGCTGCGGAGAGGAAGAAGAAGGAGAATGAAGAAGCTGAAAAGATGGCATAAGAATCAAGGAAAACAAAGGAAGTGAGAGAAAGAAGAGCTGTGGAAAAGGAGGCGGAGTTGAGGAGAAAGGAGGAGGAAGACATGGCCAAAGAAACTCGCTGGTCCATAGAACAACAAAGCCGACTTGATGGCCTAGGGGTTTTAAGTCCACCCAGGGATGACAAACCTGACTCAAGCGCTCATGTATTTGAAGTAATGCCACCTATGGTCATCGAAGGTAAGGGTAAGGCTCCCATCCATCCCATCCCGTGTCCCTCTTGGTGCCCACTAGTGAAGCAACCACTTTCACTCCAAGCATCCTAGCTAGCGCTAATGTAAACAGTTTTGTGGCCTAGATGCAGTACTTCATCAATAAGGAACTAGCACAAGGAAGGAGTGTGGAGACTATGGTCATTGGTGGGCAGAAAAGACCGGCCACAGATGCCGAGTCTAGGCAAGATCCAAAATGCCGAAATATGGAAGCTTTGACTATCCCAATCCCTACTACTATGACGCCACCAACAAACTATGATGAATATGTCACTAAATTACTCTCTCAGTAGTTAGAGAAGAAAAAGGAGAAAACAAAGATAGCGGTAGCCGAGTTGGAAGCAGAAAAGGAGTCAATGGCAGCCTTCTAGCTTGAAAAGTTGAGGCAAATGGCTATCCAACAAAAGGAAATCCTTGATCTAAAACGGGAACTAAAGGCCAAAGATGAAAAGGAGCAAAGCTGGCAGTAAAAGCTCGTAGATGAAAATCAAGAGCTAGTGAAAATGTAGAGAGAGTATAAGCTTCTAATAATGCAACATGAGGATCTGGCAGCAAAAATAGGTCGGATCGAACGCGGCATAAAAGAGTTTTCCCCAAGGGAAGAAGGAAGGAATCAAGAAGAGGAACAACACCATAGAGAAATGGAAACCATGACCAAAAAGTTGAGTCTTAAAAGAGATGAGGAAGTAAGAATAGGAACAACACCAGAGAGAAATGGAAACCATGACCGAAAAACTGAGTCTTGAAAGAGAGGAGCAGGAGAGAATGAGCAGGGAATTGGAAGACCAGGAGTAGAGACTCATGGCCCTAGTACAAAGACAAGGAGAAGGTATGGAGGAAATGAAAAAGAGAGCCAAAGAGTGGGTAGGCCAAAATGAACGAAGAGCGAAGACCTTGGCACGTTGCCTAGCTCTCGTGGAAAAAGAGAAAGTCCTAGCAGAAAGCAGAGCAGAGGCAACCCAAGTGGGTTTCAATACTCAATAGCTAGTCTTCTTGAATACTTTGATGGATGCCACTCACGCAGAGGAAGGGGAGTCCCTGGAGGTGGTAAAGAAGAAGTTGAGCATAGCACACAGAGCTCTACGAGTAGGGCTACACATGCCCCCCCAACCCGTTGCAGTTGGACTTGAACAACGCAGGTACCTGTTGTTGGCCAGTCTAACCCCCCAAGAGATTGATGCTCTAGGGTTTTTAGAGGAGGTAAAATAGGAAAATTTCCCAGAAGTGAAGCTAAACTACAATTTGACATGGGCAGATTTGAAGAAGAAGTGCTCCCACAACCCCCTTCACCCCATTCTGAATTGCAGTGGTAGCCAATAGACACATCCGCAGAAAGAAAAACCACCCTGAGGGAGAAGATAAGGAAAATTGTGGAAGAAGCTAGAAAAAGATTGAGGGCTAACCCTATGGCACATCCATTTGTACCCCTTTCACCATGCCCAGGTGATCTATCGGGCAGTTTCCATGTGGAGAGACAATAAAAAGAGAAACAACCTTTCAATTTCAGCTTCCTCATCCCCAATGCCCTACGCAGAGTCCTTTCCCCTAAAATAGTGGACAAGGTGATCAGCGTCAAAATCCGACTAAGCCAAAAATGGCTGGAAGAAAGCGCAAAGAATCCCACCCTTTAGGGCACCGAGGATGCGGAGTACTGGAAAAATAAGGTTTTTGAAGTGCCTCGGTCCGTGCCTGGATACGAGTGTCAGCCATTGTGGCATAGACACATCTGCGACCACAATGTGTTCTCATGGATGGCTTTTTATAATACCCTCCCTCCTGAGAGAAACAACCCAACTTCATGGCATATCCTCGTAGGGTAGAAGTAGACTTTGATGAAAAGACCCATGGCCGTTTACGACTTTTATGACTTCCCCGTCATATATAACCCCTGTACTACCACATTAGCCCAAGCCCTCACTTTCACCTCTGACAGCCTAAATGCTACCACAACCCGCTTTATTGTTGACTTCTCCTCCTGTCCCGATCCTGCCTTCATTACCACATGTAACTATCTTAGGCTATTAAGAATCTTACTTAGGTAGGATTACACCTCGGAAAATGTGGTCTCCCCCACTCTTTTTTGACCCTAAGGCAAGTGATAGCTGCGTGATGACCTGTCTAATGATGCAAGCTAGCCTTCTACCTTCCTTCTGCCTCGCTATTCTTGAGGATATGAGTGACAGCCAATTCACCTATTGTAACCACCCATTCCTCTCCACCACCTCTCTCCAAGTCCAATTGAACCTTAAGGGTTTCATGCTATGATGGAAATTTTTGAGTTACTCAATTAAATCCCCCTTACCGCCACCTTTTGATGACGAGAACTAGGAATTAGCTATTGCCCAAATCCTGTACCTTAGCAAGGTTTTTTTTTAAATAAGAAAAATAAAAGCAAACAACTAACAATGAAAGGAGCCTGCAACATGTCCAAATGCAAGTCGTGGCACATAGCTCACAGTCACTGCACCTAGGGGTCCTCAAGTTAGGCACATCCAATAGCCTTGGTTGATCGACTCCATTCCTAACCCCCTAACCCTTTTTGCCTCCCCACTTCATGCTTAGGGCACCCCAAGGGCAGGACATACCTAAAGAGATAACACTATCCTATGGTTAGACCTATCAACCTAAGCTACACACACCATACCTCCCTTTGCACAAACAGGGTCCTCAAGTGTGGGACATCACCCATGCTTACCTAGGGTTAGACCCAAATCCCTGTTTCACCAGGACGAGCATAGAGCACTGCACGACGAGGTAGACACTTCCCTTAGGTTGAGCACTTTCTCCTTCCAAGTACAACAAGATGCTCCAAACCATCAACTTCGGAGGCCCCCCATCATCCACTCAACACACCTTGGGTTCTCCATCCAAATCATTACCAAAGTTTCCCAATAAAATGAGTCCACATGTGGCACTATCACCCCCCCCCCCACCAGCCCACTGGCCTAGACCCCACCCTTCCACAACAAAGACCTCAAAGTGCCATGGGACTGGCACCCGTCTCGTAGGGGTTAATGTTAACCTTAGTTTGAGATGGCAAAAATATAAAGAAAAAAGCAAAAAAAGAACTGAAAAAGAGCAAAGGCATAGAGGCGGCCCCTAGAAGCTAAGCTAAGGAAAAAGTGCAATTTTAAAAAGAATGTGCCTCAAAAAACTCTAAAAACTCTTGTAAAAGAGCGCCAATCTCCCCCTGTGCCATTTGTAAAAGAATAGACGGGTGTAGGCTTAAGGCATGAGGCAAGAAAAGGGAAATAGGAAAAAGGACCTTGCCACAAAGGTCGGTCATGTAGAAAGGGATGGGTGCCCATGGGATTTTAGGGCTTGTATATAAAGTTCAAAAAGCGAATGAAAGCTCATTCTTTGTTGTGTGGCTAACAAGACACCTCTCTCCTTGTCTTCTTCTCGTCTTTTGTGTGTGTGTGTGTGTGTGTGTGTGTGTGTGTGATATAGAGAGAGGGAGATTGAGAGGGTGAGGGAGTGAGCACGTGGGAGTGAGGGATCAAGAGGGTGAAGCTCTTCACCATTCCCCCTTCTCTTGTTCTCTTCTCGTCTCTTTTCTTGCTTGCGCACAGCTATGGTGGATGGAGCTTGAAGGAGGAGGCTTGAGGATGCTTGAGCTAGCATCTAGGATCGTGGAGCTACAAGTGTGTGCGAAGGAGGAGGCAATTGATTTCGGTATCAAGGTAAGCTCACTACATTCATAGGTTTGGATGCGCATCAGATAGGTGAGAGGTAGCCATTAGAGCTTGCTTAGAATGCTTGAAACAATAAGCGGTCCATGGGTCTTGGTGGTCGAGCAAGAGCTCCCATAGTAGTAGCCGTGAAAGAGGTGGTTATGGAATTTGCAAGGAAAAAGGGTTTGGAGGTGCACTTTAGCCATGGAATGTTATCTTTCTTGGTTGCATTTTGAGGCAAAGAGCAGGGGGTGAAGATAGTTTTGTTGGGGTGTCAATGGAAAATGAAAGCATGGAGATCAATGAAGCCATCAAAGAGCTTCTACTACTATCATGCACCCATGGTGCCCTCCTCAAGCAACATTATCCCAACTCTTTCCTCTTCCTTGCCCCACTCCTTTCTCCATGTCCTATCTCTTCCTTTCCTAATATCTCTCCCCCTACTTCCTTGCCAACTATTTTTCTTGCATGTTCCTTGGGTTGTAGCACCTCCCATACACCTAGCCTTCCCTTCCCCTTGTCCCAACATACCCTTGCCTATCACCCCATGGCTTAGCCACACTCTCAACACCTTCCTACTCACCCTTGCTTCTATCCTCTCCATTTTTCATCAAACCCTCACCTATAAACCCATGGCCTAGCCATACTCAACACCTCCCTACTCACCCCTTGCTTCTTTCCTCTCCATCTACCATTGCAGTATGATCAAGAGACCATGGCTACCACCATTGATATCTCTAGCTCCTCACCTCATTCTTCATCCATCATCCCATGACTCCATCACTTAGCAAACAACTCCTCCACTTTCCATCATTGAAAGTACTCTAATGCTCCTCATCTTCAATTATTATTCAATGCAATAAGATTAGGATCAATCCTTCCATGCTTATTCATGGTGCAGCATTCCTCATTCTCACCTTCGCTTATCCACATGGACTTATTCAAGAGTTTAAGAAGAATTCTTTTTAAAATTTTGATCTTCTCATAACCTTTTCAATGGTATGCATATTTACCCCTCTTAATGGTTGTTTGAGTGCACATCCTATTGTATCTTCAATTTATCTCTTATTTTTTATCACCAAGAATACAATCCCCAAAACACACTAACATTTCTTTGCTTTTTTTTCTGTCAAATAAAACCTTCCTTTCTTTTTCTTTCGAAACAATCTTGTCGAGAACTCCATTACTATATCCTTTTTTTAGGTTTCTTTTATTATGCTTTAGGGTGTGGCTTTTTGTATTTTAATTGTGGTTTTATATAGTGTGGTTGCTACCTAGGCTTTATGACCTAGTTGTGTGGTTTTCCTTCTGTGTGTGTGTCTAATTTGGATTCCCTCCTCCAAGAAAAGTAAAGGAAATCAAGAAAAGAAGATCAAAGATGAAAGCTAATCGTGAATCTTCTTTAGTTTGTTCATGTGGATGCTTCACACTTGTGGGAGGAATGATAACTGGAAATGTGTGTAAAAATTGACACAAAATTGTCCTCATCATAAAAACATCTTTTGTATAATGACTAATTGCAAATGTAACTCCTCTCAAAAATTCTCTATGAATCTTGTGTGTCTTGAGAGAATGGTCTCTTAGTGAAAATGATAGTTTTTTGTAAGTTGTACTTGTAGCCTCTTCTTGTCCCGTTTGAGATTTATTATGTGATGTGGTTGGTGCACAAATTAGATGCTAGATGCGTATGTAGTGATTTTTGGAAGGTCCCAAGAACAAAGAGCTCTACTTTAAGCTCAAAAATCAAGAGAATAGACTTACACGACATGAGGCAAAAAGACCAATTGGGTACAATCTCCCCCATGCCTAGTGTGAGTGCTTCACAAAGCATGTATTTATAAATTTATTCATCTCAAAGCTCAAAAATAGCCCAATTTTACAGATAAGCATGCTTTAGCTTTTGTGTTTGCTTTTGTCCAAATAAAGAATAAAGTGATTGGGCAGCCCAAGAGTCGGGCTGTGCCCAAATACAATGTCCAATAATGAAATATATAAACCGTATGCCCATGTGCATACAAAATAATAAATATTTGTCAAGTGCTTTAATAAATAAGTGTGCCTAAATAAATATTAGCACCACATCTTTAATGATAAGATGCGCACCCATCAAAAATGATAAATTCTTCTAAGTAATTTGAATACACAGTATTGCATAGTGCTTCCCAATGTCACTGCCGCGTGCTCTACACATCAACTAAAGCATTCACAATTGTTAGAAAATAATAAAATTAAATTGACAAAAGTGAATACCTAGCAGTCTTCAGCTACAAAATAAATAAATAGGTTGGAACTCTATCCTAACCTTAATTTAATACGAATGCACTCTAAACTCATAAATGCCCATTAATTTAAATATATATTTTGCAAAATCACCCACTGTGGAGTCACCCATGTGCACATTAAATTAACATGATGCCCGAGAAGGACAGGCATCCTCGTCAACTTCTCGCACAAGGAATCCACCTTGTGTACGAGCCCCGACAAATAAATATAGTTTTATGGAATCCACCGCAAAACCTCCCGGAATCCATCGTGGTCTCACGGAATCCACCGTGGAATATGCCTCATGGCATCAATGGCAAGAAGCTCTTCATTTGATGCAGTGGCCACAAAAGAGGTGGCTACAAAATTTTCAAGGAAAAAGGTGTTGCAAGGGTACTTTGGCCATGGAATGTCATCTATCTTTTGTGCATTTTGAGGCAAAGAGTAGGGGGTGAATATAGTTCTATTTGGCTATCAATGGAGAATGAAGCATGGAGATCAATCATGGCCATCAAAGAGCTTCTTACTATTGTCCTGCACCCATGGTGCCTTATCATGCAATCCTTCACACTCATTTCCCACACCTTGGCCTCTCAACAACCAAATGGCTATAGCCTTGAGCTATAGGTGTTGGTTTGGCCCAAGTCTTGTGTCTTCCTTGCCCCACTCCTCCTTTCCTAACATCTTGCCTCCTACCTCCTTACCAATTATTTCGTATGCCTTTGCCTTGACTTGTAGCATCTCCCATACACCTAGCCTTCCCTTACCCCTCATCCCAGCACACCCCTACCTATGACCCCATGGCTTAGACACACTATCAATAACTTCCTACTCACCCTTTCTTTTTTCCTCTCGATCTTGCATCGGACCCTTGCCTATCACCCCATGGCTTAGCCACACTCTTAACACCTCCCTACTCACCCTTACTTCTTTCCTCTCCATCCGCCATTATAGTACTATCAAGAGAGCATGGCTACTGTCGTCAACGTCTCTAGCTCGTCACCTCATTCTTCATACATCATCCCATGTCTCCATCACTCAAGCAAAAATTCCTCTACCTTCCATCATTGCAGATATATCATCGCAGTGCTCCTCATCTTCAATTCTCCTTCTACACAATAAGATTAACAATCTAGCCTTCCATGTTTTTTCATGGTATAGCAATCTTGATTTTAACCTTCTCTTATCCACATGGACTCATTTAGGAGTTTGAGAAGAATTTCTTTAAAAACATTTAATATTCATAACATTTTCAATGTTATGCATATTTAACCCTCTTAATGGATGTTTTACGTGCATATCCTCTTCTATCTTGAATTTATCTCTTATTTTTTATCACCAAGAATACAATCCCCAAAATACACTAACATTTCTTCTTCTTTTTTGGTTAAATCAAGCCTATCTTTCTTTCTCTTTCGAAACAATCAAGTGGATAACTCCATTACTATATCCTTTGTGAGGATGTGTTTGTGTAATATATCCTTCTAGGTTTCTTTTATTATGCTTTATGGCATGGTTATTATTTAATTTGTGTTGAGTGTGTTGTTGTTCCTATGTGAAAGCTCTTGAAAAGCCCTTATTTTTGTATTTTAATTGTAGGTTTATATAATGTGTTTGCTACGTAGGCTTTATGACCTAGTTGTGTGGCATTTCTTTTTTGTGTGTGTAATTGGAAATCCCTCCTCCAAGAAAAACAAAGGCAATCAAGAAAAAAACATCAAATATGAAGATGAAGAATTTCTCAAACTGATCATGGTTCTTCTTTAGTTTGTTCATGTGGATGCTTCAAACTTAAGTGTGGGAGGAATGAAAACCTAGAAATGTGTGCAAAAACAGGTACAAATTTGTCCTCATCATAGAAACATATTTTGTATAATGGCTCATTACAAATGTAACTCCTCTCAAAAATTGCTAATGAAGCAATGTACAAGCATGGGCCCAAAGCTCATAAAATAAAGTTAAAGGAATAAGAAGTTGAACACGTTTGCCCCATTCCATAAATTGAGAAGTCCTTAGACCTTAGTCTATGTATGCAATTTGATTTTCAAATTTCAAGGAAAAGGAGGAGGTTTGTTCGATGATATGAGGAGGTGGGTGGTTGCAACCCCATTTTCCCTTTCTCTACTCATCTCATGCTTCACTTTTTCTCTCTCCAATTTTTGCATAACTCTCATATACATTTTTCTTGTTTCTCTCTCTTATGCTTCATTGTGAGATCTTAGGAGAGTGAGGAAGAGGAAGAGAGTGACGATGAAACCATAGCCCAATCTTTTGTAGGCCTCCTTTCTTCTGTGTCTAGAGAGCATGGTTTCTTAATGAAGAGGAGAGTTTTTGTAGGTATTGTGGCTAGCAAGTGTACTTCCAACCTCTTCTTCTTTAGCTTGAGGTTTATTTCCTAACATTGCAAGGTGCTCAAGTCTTCACTTGGTATCTTGGTGGAGAAAGAAGTAGTTACAGAAGTTGCAAGTAAAAAGGATTTGCAAGTGTATTCGGCCATGGAATGTTTTCTTTCTTGGGTCCATTTTGAGGAAAGGAGTAAGAGAGAAGACAATTGTTCTTGGTGTAAATGGAGAATGAAAGTGTGCAGATCAATGAGGCCATCAACGAGCTTCTTAAATCTATCTTGCACCCATGGTGCCCTCTTGTGCCATTCTTCAAACTCCTTTCATATGTGTTGGCCTCAAAATAACCATGCATTGGTTTGACCCAAGTTTTTCGTCCTCCTTGTCGCACTTCTCCTTTTTCAATGTCCTACTTTCTATCTCTTCCTTGCCCCACTCCTCCTTTCCTAATGTCCCACCTTCTGCCTCCTTGCTAGCTATTTCATTAGCCTATGCCTTGGCTCGTAACATCTCCCATATACCTAATCTTCCCTTCCTCCTTGTCCCAGCACACCCCTCCCTGTCACTCCATGGCTTTACCACACTCTCAACACCTCCATACTGAACTCATGGCTTTGCCACACCCTCAACACCTCCCTACTTACCCTTGCTTCTTTGCCACTCCATATGCCATTGCAACATGATCAAGGGGACCATGGTTGCCACTATTGATATCTCTAGCTTCTCACCTCATTCTTCATCCATCATCCCATGTCTCCATCACACACTACAAGATATAGGCCTTATACCGACATTCAAAGCGACGAAAATGTAAATAACAAAATTTACCCATGTCATCGCAAAAAGCGTTGTTATTGGCAATGCCATAGAACAGCCGGTATCAGCGTCAATATCAATGTTGTTACCGATGCAAATAATGATGCTGATACCAATGCTCTACGACACTAATAACGACGCCAATAATGACGCGTGTAGGTAAATTTGCAATGCTAATAGCAACGGTAATAGGGAAAAAAAAATTGTGGTAGGGCAGCAAGCTGCCCTGCTACATATAGCACTATGTGCTTTATTTGGGCCATACAAAATAGTTTCTACACTGTGTACAATGCTCGTGTAAACAAAAACAAAGTGTACTGAAATCATAACACTGATACATGATTGCATAATGAAAGCGACTGGTACAATCATGACAATATATCACTACTACATAGGAAATGCCTACACAGATCATGCGACCAAAAAAGAAGGGTGTGTGAGCTCCAAGGATCCAAGGGCGAGCTACATATCCTCACCATCCAAAAGCTCGTCCCGCTACAAAGGAGCATCAAACGGACTCTGCAAAAAAAGAAATAACACATCAGTCCACCATACAATAATGCATTCTAATTAAACATGGTAACTACGAATAAGAAAGATAAGTGACTTACAGGGCCTCCACGTCTATACAATCGGTCGATCAATGCAATGAGACCATGCCTCTCTGCATATTGAGTCTCAAGGCTGGTCGGATCACAATTTGTAATGGAGTGCTACAAAGAAAACAAAATACAAACTGTTAGAAACATGATTGCTAGTACAGAGGATATTGCAAAAAAATAAGTAAGAAAAACAAAAGAAAAACTTACAAAGTTCTCTAGATATGTCCTATGGCCACCACTCCCAAGATGATGGACCACTCCGGCCTCTAGTCATGCCCTCACCACCTTGCGCTGCTGACTCCAACGTCTTGGAGAATCTGTAGCCTCCTCCCTCAGTCGGCACTATTTGTCCATGTCTAGCCACTCAGGCTTTGCAGCCCCACTCTTGAGTGCCTTGCGTGCCTCCGATCATCTGTGTGACATATATGTACGCATGCAGTCCATCATCCAGCCTGTAGAGAATCTATTTGCTGTGGCTGGAACCAGAAACTCCTCATGCAAGGATGCTACTATGTAGTCATTGCTCCCCTCCTGTATGTTTTTCCAATGATCTAAGACGTTGTGCCAAAAAACTTGTTGGCGCAACTCTCTCATGCGAGCCATCACCCTCCTCCCCTCATCATTCATGATGATGGCTCCTGACCTATCATCGACAAGATAGGCATATCCCCCTGGGGTATGCCTAAGATGGGTCCTCTCCCACCTGCGTCCACACTCCTGGGCATATCTAGGAGACCCCTATACATCCGGTGTACGAACCGGGATAGTATCTATCGAAGTGGCACCCATAGGGGTGTCATCTATAGACATCTAAGCAAAAGCCAGAGTAACTGGAGTAGACGTCCCCACAAGTGTGACAAATCCTGGAGGTGACCCAACTCTAGCAGAACGACAAGACGGAGACGCCGCGTCCGTGCCTCAATAGCATCCACTTGAGCCACGCTCCTTGGAACTGCCATGAGAGCGAGGAGTCGCACTTGTATCCCGTGCCGACCGCGGACTTACTTCCTCCGTATCTCTACAACATCCCCCTGACCCTGAAGCACTCCCTCTCTCTGGCCCGAGTCTGGAGTGTTAACCTTGTCTACTCGAAGCTGAAGCATCTAATCGCGCCGAAGTAGATCTAATAGAGCGGCTTGACGATGCCTGAGACAGCTCCTAGTCTGCCATGTCTCCGAATCTCGCGATCTGATCTGGAGACATGCGCATGAAGATATCCTGTAACTCCTCATCGCTCATCCCTCGACTGATCCTGAAAATGTCACCTGCACATACAAAAAATGATGTTAGCATAATCAATTTAAATTATACAAAGCACGATAATATAAATCCTAGAAAAATGATCTCACTTAAAATGCATATCTTATATACCCTTATAAGCGATTAGTCAACGAATTGAGTAAGTGGATGCTCCAAGTATGAAGTATCCTATGGTCCCATGTCAATCTCCTGACATAACTCCGCATACACTTGAAGGTTGATAGACATGTCACCACAAAAGGATGAGTCCACCTCGTTCTCAAAGAATTCTTGGACTCCTGTATTTTCATCATTATTAGCCGATGCTGGCTCCTCTACATGCTCCAAGCTTTCGGTGGCCTCCACCCATTGCAATATTGACCCCTCTATTTGCATATTGTCCTCATCTATGCTTGGAACATCGCTTTGATCATATACTCTCGCACTTTGGGGAGTTGAAGGTATAACATACCACCATCGAGGTTATCGGGGGTTTGGATAGAAGATTACATGTTCATAAACACGTACAAGAGAGATTAAACTATTGTGACATAAACCATGTGGTAATACAATTAACAAACAAATGAGTTTATTTACTTGTTCACAATGGGCTGGCAAGACAAAGGTGTCGCGCAAATCTGACCATTTTTTTTCAGAATCTATTTCGAGAAATCTAGATGGACCTCGTCGAACTGTTGCTCCAGCTCCTTCAAGTACCACTTTGAACCACTGCACATGGAATAGTATCATAGAGAAGCTACGGTAATCCATCGTAATAATACTTTGCAAGTTTCCAAAATACTCCATCTCATCTATAACCGTGTTTGGATCCGTTGCTCGTCGTCCCCCTCCTACTCGAACCTTGCCACGATACCATAGTCCATTGTGGAGCTCATTTTGTCAATACGCTCCACGCGAAAATGTCGTCCGCGTGACCATACTGCACTATATATTTTGTACTGCACATTGAAACACTCAAATTAGTTATCGCACATAAAATATATATACAACAAATCCTAAACACGTCATCACCTTTGAACTACATCCCCTCGAGAATTTCCACTCCTCCATTGAGACCTCCACCCCTTCGCGAGACGCTTCAGTCAAAGCTCCATGAAACCATCGCATTGACATGAACCGCGACATCTCCTCCATGCCCTCAGGATATCGAATCGGTCGATGGTGCGTACTACGCCAAATTTCAGATCACACTTCCTCTCGATCTTGCCTAGCGATTTGGTACTTGGCGCCACGTCTCCATAGAGGCATGGTACAACATACAGAAGCGATTCACCTTCTCCTCCTTTGTAGCATCCATTTTTTTTAATACCCCATTTCCAACCACCACATCTTCGGTCAGTCTATCATCATCCTTCAGCGACCATAGCATTTTGTTGTATGGATCCACCATTGGTAGCCATTGTGAAATATGCACTAGCGCCTCAGACACCAACCAACCTTCAACCATTCTACCTTCTGGCCTAGCTCGTTGTCGCACAAAGCCTTTCAGGGTTTTCATGAAGCGCTCAGAAGAACATCCATCATGTATGGATAGGTCTAGCAATCTCCACTTCATCTACAAGATGCACAAGAAGGTGGATTTGTATCATGAGCATGCTGGTATGCAGGTATTTCTCAAAGAGATAGACCATCTCCACTGCTCCCCACCTCGCGTATTCAATAGAGGACATCTTAATCTCCTTCTGTGAGATCCATTGCACCAAAGTCCACAACCTATAAATGGCCCCACGTATTTCTTGAGTAAGGCATCCTACGATTGCGATCGGTAGTACAAACTACCACAAATGAGAAAGCATTATGAACAATGGCTACACTCCAAATAGCAAAATGTGCATGTCAATTACAATCCATTCCTAGTACAAACCTGACATATCTTATGCCAATCATGGGATTTTATCCCTGATAATTGGTCGTCTTTAGAAAATGCAGACCTGAGAGAACGTATCATATCCGTTGGAGTGCGGATACACTTGACTACTTTCTTCACAATGCGCTCTTCTTTAGTGGACAAAACCCAAGGAGCGTGAGATAGTTGCACGCAACCATCAGCACTCGATTGTGGCCAAAGCAGCTCCATCTTGCCTACCTCCTTCAAATCCATTCGTGCCCCTATAGTGTCTCTCTTTCCTGTGATGTGATCCCATAGCAACTTGCCCACATTCTTGAAAATATGCATGGGATCCAACAAGTGGTTGACCTGCAAGTGGGTCCAATATGGAAACTCGTAGAAAACTGAGAACCGCCGCATTCCATTTGGCTGTGACGTCGCGTAGACCATTTTCAACTCGTACCAACTTGCAGCATTTATACGTATTGGAGGTCGTCCAAGAAAACCTTCCCTGAGTTCAAGACCCTCTGGCAAGAAATGGCATGTCCTTGATATACCATCTTCTTCATGGTTTGTGACCTTCGGAAGTCTAATTGTGGCCTGCACAATGGACATGCATGATAACCTGAGGTAACCAGACATGTTCCAACACCACGATCCAGTGAATACAAACTTGAACAAGATAAAATATAGATATTACCAACGAGAACAAAAGCCTATTAACCTGAGCACTCTCCGAATCTCAAAAAGTCATGCATCGTCCACATGAGAATGGCTCGAATATTGGCGGACCGTCAACCATCGTGCTTGCTTGTATCTTGCACGGTGACCCTCTCCTCCCACAAAATCTTAAGCTCATCCACTAATGGATGAAGATACACATCCATATTATTGACTTTGTAGCGGCCGGGGACGAGTAAGCTAAGGATGAGATGTCCTTTTTTCATAGAAAGCCATGGAGGGATATTGTAGTTGAAAAGAACTATAGGTCACACACTGTAAGAAGTTGAGTGCAGACCAAATGGGTCCACACCATCCATTGCAAGACCGAGTCGAAGATTCCCTGGCTCTCGGGTAAAGCCTGGGAAGATAGAGTCAATGTGGCTCCATGCATATGAATCCGCTGATATTTGTTGAACTCCATCTGTGGACCTATTTTGCGCATGCCACGTTGTCAAGCTCACCATATCGGATGTATGAAACATGTGGTTTATGCGGGGGATAAGCGGAAAGTGTCTGAGAACTTTTTGAGGGATGGTTTGCCCTTGCAAGTCTTGTCGATACCTGTGAGCACCACACTTTGGACATGTCTGCATAGTCTCGTATTCTCCTCGAAATAGTATGCAATCGTTGATACATGCATGGATGCTGTTGTAGTCTATGCCAAGCTTTCGTAAAACATGTCGTGCATCATCACCAGACTCAAGCATGGTATTTGCAGGTGGTAATATATGATATTTCAATAACTTGAAAAAAATCATAAAACACCTTTAAAAATCACAATTTTTTTTAATAATAGTGCTAAAAAGAAATCAATGAAGTGTACGTACAAGGTACCTGAACAACTCAATCACACTTGCATCGCTCCACCCGTATTTTTCTTGCATACTTGGGAGTGCAAGTAGTATCTTCAGGCGAGATACTTGGCACCCATCATATAATGGTATGGATGCTTCCTCTCTAAGCGGATTAGAAGTCTCGACATCCATGGGAATCAATGCATCGATCATTGCCTCCATCTCAGGCTCTAAGATTGTAGGTAGGTCTGGAAGGTTGCCTATCTCCTCTGGCATTGACGGTATAGATTGGGTAGTGCCTTGCAAGTGGTGGATTGGCTCATACACTCCATCCATCACATGCCCACGAACTCTTCTAATTGGTCGCAAAGGGTGCAGTCCTCCTTGGGACGAGACGTCACCTCCCTAGATAGAAAATTTGCCAGCCACACCCAATCCTCTTGTATATGGTATTCAATTAGCTTGCGAGTACAATGCATGATTGATATTAACTTTTCTTACCGTTTGCTGAAAATCCGCAATTGCCTGATCAATGATCTCATATTGAAACTCGCCGAAGTATCGAACGTGTTCTATAGACAATCGACGTTTTCGTCTAATTGCCAGCTTGCATTGAGAGCAAGGACAAGGGACACACTAATTAAGATATGCCTCGCGATCTTGAACAACAAGACCTTCATCGTTTTCCATTTTTTCTACGTTATGACAAACAATTTTTTTTAATTATCATTCTTTTTTTCTTTCTTAAATTGTTCTCCTCTCCTTCCATCTCTCTCTCTTTTTCTCTTTGTTTATTATGTTGTATGTATTTCCTCTTCCTCTCTCTCGTTCCTTCATCTTTTTTCTCTTCCTCCCCCTCTCTCATTTTCTTTAACGATCACGGCTACAACTACGATGATGAAGACCATGACCACGACCACGACCACCATGACTACGACCATGACCATGACCATGACTGCGACTACGACTACTTATATAGAGATGAAGAGAGAGACAAGAGTTAGGGAGAGAGTAAAGTTAGAGAAGAAGAGGAGAGAAGTGAGAGAGGTAAAAATAGAAAGAGAGATAGAGAGAGAAAAGAGATAGGGGGAGAGAGAAAGATTTAGGGAGAGTATAGGAAGAGAGAAAGAGGGAAGCTTGAGGGAGAGAGAAGGGTTGAGAGAAGAGAAAGGAGAAAGAGAGAGAGATCCAACTAGAGCATTTGACACCCATAGTCAACACACCGTGGAAAATACAAGCACAAATTGACATTGAATTATGGCAAGAAAATCCACCACAAAACAATAGTTATAATACTTGAGGTAGGATTTCAAAGTCTTATTGATTTCAATCGGTCATGGATGCCATACTATAGGTAGGTTACAATCACTAAGAATAGAATTAGCAATTCACCTCATCTTCTCTCCATCATCAATAGAATTCTCCTTTACCATTTACAACTCACCCACCTTCTCTCCACAATAGCACACTACAATCTCTATGAGGGCATGAGATTGGGATCTCCAAATATACCAAAGCATGATCTCTAGCTTGATGGTTGCATATATATTACTACTACTCATGGAATAAACCTTAAAAGAGTTATTATGCTCAAACATATGCTTGTTAGAGCAGAAATTTGTTCCTGAGACTATTCTAAGGATGAAAGAGGGTTAATGATAAAAGAGTATCATTCCTTGCAATTGATTTTATATTATATTTTTAAATTAAAATTAATAGTTGAAGATGAGTTTCCTAAGAGATCTTCTAGTGATGCTGTTTTAGTTTTTGCGAAGCATATGAATGATGTTGTTTTAGTTTTTTGTATTTGTCTTTTTAAGAAGAGATTGATTTTTATGGAATATCCAAAGTTATTTTTGGATTTACATTATGAAAAATTAATATTTTTCTAACTGATAGGCTGATTGCCTTCGTTGTATACTTGCGTGGTGGAGGCTAGGACAAGCCCCATGTATGAGAGGTCTCTTTGTAGGAAGAACATTATGCTAGGAGGCACAAGTGTGCTAGGGTTCTCTAGCCATATATCCCTTAGGTTTGTTGAGGATCGGCCTAACCCCTATGAGCCTAGGATGAGCTTATTGTAAGGTCTTATTTTCTTTTCTCTCTTTCTCTCCCTCTCTCATTTCCTCTCCCCCCCTCACCCTCACCCTCTCTTTCTCTCTTTCCCTATTAGGTTTGATGATTTTTCTCTCTTTTTCTCTCTCCTCTCCCTCTCTCATTTCCTTTTCTCTCTTCCTCTCCCTCTCTCATTTCCTCTCCCTCCCTCACCCTCACCCTCTCCCTCTCTTTCTCTCTTTCCCTATTACGTTTAACATATTTTCTCTCTTTTTCTCTCTCCTCTCATTCTTTCATTTTTTCTCTCTCCTCTCCCTCTCTCATTTCCTTTTGCTCCCTTCCTCTCCCTCTCTCATTTCTTCCTTTTTCTCTCTCCTCTCATTCTCTCATTTTTTCTCTCTCCTCTCCCTCTCTCATTTCCTTTTGCTCTCTTCCTCTCCCTCTCTCATTTCTTCTCCCTCCCTCACCCTCTATGTTTAATGTTTTTTCTCTCTTTTTCTTTCTCCTCTCTCCCTCTCATTTCCTTTTCTCTCTTCCTCTCCCTCTCTCATTTCCTCTCCCTCCCTCACCTCACCCTCACCCTCCTATTATATTTAACATCTTTTCTCTCTCCTCTCATTCTCTCATTTTTTTCTCTCTCCTCTCCCTCTCTCATTTCTTCTCCCTCCCTCACCCTTTCCCTCTCTTTCTCTCTTTCCCTATTATGTTTAATGTTTTTTCTCTATTCTCCTCTCCCTCCCTCTCTCTTTCTCTCTCCCTCTCTCTCTCTCTCCCTCTCTCATTTCCCTAGTATGTTTAATGTCTCCCTCCCTCTCCCTCTCCCTCTCTCTCTCCCTCTCCCTCTCCCTCTCTCATTTCCCTATTATGTTTAATGTCTCCCTCTTCCTTTCCCATTTCCTCCCCCTCTCCCTCTCCCTCTCTCATTTCCTCTCCCTCTCCCTCTCTTTCTTTCTCATTTCCTCTCCCTCTCTCAATATACACAAAACAATTAAAAGAGAAAGACAAAACACAAAAGCAAATCAAGAATGGACAATGTACTCACCGTAAAGACTCGAAGAAGGGTTTGGCAACTCCTCTTTGCGATGGCGGCTCCTCTTCGCCCTTCGTACACCTCCTCCTCTTTTTCGCGAATGTGGCAGCGGCAGCGGTGGCGACGGTGGTAGTGAGAAGCCTTCTTTCTCTCTTTCTCTCCCTCTCAGCAAGATGGTCGCTCTCCCTCTCACTCTCCCTCTCACTCTCTCTTTCGTGAATGCGCGAAAAATGACGCGATCGGGTTTCGGCCCGCGTTTTTTTGCTCTGGGTACCATCACTATTTGTGTTGCTATTAGTGTTGCATTTGCGACGCAAATAGCGACGCCACTATTTGTCGTCGCTAACGCCCGTTGCTATAACATCATATCCTTGTAGTGACATAGATAATAGGTCCTCCACCTTCCATCACTACAAGTACCATAGTGTTGTCCATATTCAATTCTCCTTGTGCGCAATAAGATGAACAATGTGGCCTTCAACGTTTTTTCATGGTGGTTGCAGTAGTCCTCTTCCTCATCTTCTCTTATCCACATATACTCATTCAAGAGTCTAAGAAGAACAAGAATCTTTAACATTTGACCCTTTTCAATGTTGTGCATATTCACCCCTCTTAATGGTTTTTTACAATCATATACTATTCTATGTTGAATTTATCTCTTATTTTTAATCATCAAAACTACCATCCCCAAAATATGCCAAGATTTCTTTGTTATTTTCAAAAGAAAACCTACCTTTCTTTTCCTTTCAGAACAATTGCGTGGAAAACTCCATCACTATATCCTTTGCGAAGGATGTGCTTGTGTATTATATTCTTTCTCGGTTTCTTTTATTATGCTTTATAGCATGGTTATTTTTCAATCTCTGTTGAGTGTGTTGCCGCTCTTGTGTGAAAGTTGCTGAAAAGCCCTTATTTTTGTGTTCTAGTTGTGGTTTTATATAGTGTGTCTACTAGTAGGCTTTACAATATATCTAGTTGTGCGGTTTTTCTTTTACATGCGTGTGTAATTTGAATTCCCTCCTCCAAGCAAAACAAATGCAATCAAGAAAAGAAGATTAAAGATGAAGATGAAGACTAGTTGCTCGAGTTGATCATGATACTTCTTCGGTTTGTTGATATGGATGCTTCACATTTACATGTGGAAGGAATAATAACTTGGAAATGTGTGCAAAAATAAGCACAAAATTGTCCTCACCATAAAAACATGTTTTGTATAGTGGCTCATTGCAAATGTATCTCTTGTAAAAATTGTCTATGAAGCAACGTCATAGCACGGGCCCAAAGCTCATAAAATATTGTTAAAGGAATATGCAACTCAATACCTTTACCCCATTTTATAAATTGAGAGGTTTGAGCTTAGTCTATGTATGCAATTTGATTGTCATATTTCAAGAAAGGAAAAGGAGGAGGTTTGTTGGGTAATATGAGGAGGTGGGTGGTTGCAACCCCATTTTCCCTCTATTTACTCATCCCACACTTAACTTTCGCTCTCCCCCATTTTGGTATAACCCTCATCTCTCTTCTTCTTATTTCTCTCTCTTGTGCCTCATTGGAGATCTTGGGAGATTGAGGATGAAAGCATTGCCCAATCTTTTGTGTGCCTTCTTGTATGTCTTGAGAGCATGGTTTCTTAATGAACACAAGAGTTTTTATAGACTTTGTGGCTAGCAATAATACTTGCCACCTCTTCTTGGCTAGGTTGAGGTTTATTTTGTGCCATGGCAAGGTGCTCTACTGTTCATTTTGTGTATTGGCCAAGAAAGAGGTGTTTACATAGCTTGCAAGAAAAAGGGATTTGCAAATGTATTTTGGCCATGGAATGTTATCTTTTTTGGCTACATTTTGAGAAAAGAGTAAGGGATGGAGATATTTGTGTTGAGCTATCATCGGAGAATGAAAATGCGGAGATCGATGAGGCTACAAAGAGGTTCTTTTTACTATCATGCACCCATGGCGCCCTCTTGTGCCATCTTTCATACTCCTTTCCGACACCTTGGCCTGTCGACTCATAAGGAGGGGTCACTCATCAATATATGTGTGTATCACATAAATTCAAAATAAGGAAATTTTTTAGTACTATTTTAATACTTTTTTTTTACATATAGAAGGGTGTCATATAAAAGGGTTATTTACATAATGAATAGAAAAAGATTGTGTTTTATTCAAGAAAACTCAAAGATAAAGGTATTTATAAATAGGCTTTGAATGCAGCGCAACTCTTACCTCTTCCTTGCCAGACTCCTCCTTTCTTAATGTTCTGTCTTCTACCTCTTTCTTGCCCTACTCCTCCCTTTCTAAGAGTTCCACCTTGTGCCTACCTTCTGCTAGCTATTTTGCCTACCTCTACTTTGACTCTATTGTCTCCCATACGCCTAGCCTTCCGTTCCCCCTCATCCCAGAACACCCCCAGCTATCACCCTATGGCTTTGCCATACTCTCAATACCTCCTTATACTCAGCCTTAGTTCTTTCCCTCTCCATGTGGCATGAATGATGAGTGTAGGCTTAGTAGTAAGATGAGAGGGAATATACTAGATGTGGCAAGGGAACTTGCAAAGAGGAAGGCGCAGCGGACGTCTTCGAACCACGATCACAAATCTCTCTCTCTCTCTCTCTCTCTCTCTCTCTCTCTCTCTCTCTCATATATACATATCAGAGTATCGGCATGCAATCAAAATGATAGCGTGTGGATAATAGCCTTTTGGATCACTCTCTACTAAGTATGCTTTCACTTTCGTGTCGTGCGGCCTTTCCTGATCGCGCTCATACTCTTTTTGTCGCACTGATCAGAATTGAGCTTTGTGCGACTCTGCTGATGACGTTGATGTGGATGACGATGATCATGCCGCTGCAACTGAGGATGGCGATGCTGTACGGGTGCTGACGTTGGCTACAGGCTGACGCGGCGGTGGTGATGATGCACGACGGGCGCTCAGACCACGACTAGTATAACTAAAACCTCTCTTTCTTTTAAAAAAATTATTAGGGCTCTATACTACTTACAGATTATTAGTTAAGGAAAGGTGGGGGGCACATGCCACCTGGCAGCCCCCACCTCCCCCACAAAAAACAAAGAGAACGCAGGGGCAGGTGCCACGCGTCCAGCACCTACTCCCCCCCCTCCCCCCGCGCAAAAATCGTGCCCGCCCTGGCACGAAGCGTCGGGGTGAGCCTAAGCGCGGAGCGCCTAGTACTACTTACATTCTCTATGTTTACTCTTTTCATTGGATCGTGGGATGGAGTAGCAGGAATACATATATAAGCAACTCTACATAACTCAAGAGACCATCCACTTTGCCCTTCGAGGATAGACTACAAGGGAGAGGTGTTGAATAGGTGGATCTACTATGCTCTCTTAGATTGGTTAGCTTTCTTGGTTGCATTGGGATTGCATTTACAGGAGAGCATATTGGCTTGGAGATTGGAATGTGAACCAACTATGTGAGATATGGTTGAGCCGTCATGCATTTCAAACTCTTGAAAGAATACAAGTCCGTTGGCCAATGTCCCTTCATTAATTAGCATTAGCCCCAACAAGTGGCTGGCATTCATTTGAAATTGACCTTTTAACCATAATGCTTTCATATTTTCATGCTTTAGTTTGAATTTTGTAAGTCACTGGAGATGCCAAAGAAGTGGAGCTACAAAAGGAGGTGGTGGGAGCATGAGTGCTAAGAGGCCTCAATGTTGCACTTGGTGATTGATGGTGGATGGGGATCCTTCAAGGCAGACTTCATAAGAATCTTGTATTATTGTGGATCTAGCCTTTTGTGTTTTGATCTATTAATTGCTTCATAGCTAAATAAAAAATGCATTTTGATAAATTTCAAAAAGGGTACATTGACAAGGCCCCAACAACTACTTTGGAGAGATGGAGTAGCAAGAGACATCGGTTAATTATGCTCATGCAAAAGTTATGGGCCTTTGGGGGTGAGATAGGTCTCATTTGTTTAAATGTGTGTTTCATTTTTGTCAATTGGCTAATCTATGGATTTGCTAATGGTATATACATTTTAATTAAGAAATGTAACTTGAAGCCACATCCATGTCAAAAGGGTGGTAGTAGGAATATGTAAGGGCACCTACAAGCCTTGCAAAATAGGATTTGTTTGGGATGCATTGTTATGAGCTTCAAATATTCATTAGTAACCATGTTGGTAAGAATATCATAAACTTTCTAGTTTTTAGCATTACTATAATGTAACTTGAAGCCACATCCATATCAAAAGGGTTGTAGTAGGAATATGTAAGGGCACCTACAAGCCTTGCAAAATAGTATTTGTTTGGGATGCATTGTTATGAGCTTCAAATATTCATCGGTAAACATGTTGGTAAGAATATCATAAGTTGTCTAGTTCTTAGGATCACTATATGTGCTACCAATAGTGTTGGATATAGCTATGTTGTGCTATTGGTATCACTAGTAACAACACATGTACAATGCATCACATATATAGTGACACCAATAGTGGCATATATAATGATGCTAAATGGTGATGTTCCCATGCCAATGGTAGTAGTAACAAAATGTTGTTTAATGCTAGGGGGTGACAAATTTAGCTCATGGCTATAGACATAGCTAGAGCAATAAGCATCGATATCTCCTCTATGCATAAAAATGTGATTTTCCAATGTTTTCTTTTCACAAAGTGATTATTATTTTGTGTTTTTCTATTCATCCTTAACATTTTCTTTAATTACATGCTTGCTAATAACCAAAAGAAATGAAATACTTATCTTATCAACAAAATTGATTTCTTAAACACATGCTTACTGATGCTCCTAATAACAAAAAATCAAAAGTTTTATTTTCACAAAAGAAAGGGATTATATCTTTCATTAAAGCATTCACTTACTTAAACAAAAGTATTTTTTCACCTATGTAAGTTATAATAGTTTATCTAATTATGCTCAAGTAAAATATTTTTAAAATGCTTCTCTAAGTGTGCAAAAAAGGTCCTAGACTTGTGTTAATATTCTTTCAAGAAAAAGTTCGTCAAAGAAATTCCAAATTTTACATGAAGGACATTGTTTTGTGATAATCTCTTCGTTTAATTCTAGTAAAGGCCTATGAAGATTAAAGAAAATTTTCATTTAAGTCATTTATTATAGTTTCTTTAGTAATGGTCAAACAAAACACTTAGTATATTTTTTTAATTTTACAAAGTGAAGGAATCACGCACCTTCTTTAATTGCTTTTCGAGCAAAAATACTTGAAAGAGCTTCCAATATTTAGTACAATAGCTTTCATACACAATGGTTTAGATTTTGTGGCAAATAGTGAGTGATTGCACACAAAAGTTATACAAGGTAGCTCTATAAATATTGAGACAAGTCATGTAAAAGAGGCTAGTATCCATAAGGTCAAGTGTGCAAGGTTTATTTATGTGATTTACTTTATTAAGATAACATTACCTTTAGTAAGTTCTAGAATATTGTGTGGCTTTATGCAACAATCAACTATAGTGGGGGAATCATTGCCAAGATTGTTCACCAAAAGGAACATGTGGACATGGATCACTTTACTTCTTCCCTATAAATCACACATGAGCAACCTCCCAACTTCCCAACTATAGGTAGAGTTGTGAAAACCAACCTCCTTGATTTTTGCAACTTCTGTCCACAGGCTTCAACACTTTCACAACATTAACCTCTCTTCACCTCACACATCTTTACGTTACTTTGCCATTTTATTTTGACTTGTGTTGTTTGAAATGAGCGGTGGTTTGGTACCATTGTTGTTTCACATTATTGAGGTGTAGTGGGGCACCATGTACTATTAGGACATGCACACATCATTTCTCAACACACTCTACTCTTTTGCATACACATTTCTCAACCACTAATAGTCTTTCAATCGTGACAATATGTACTACCATATGGAATGTCAGCTCACAAGACTTTCTACTCTTCAACCATTGATTGATCTCGAATTGTAACATCTCAATTCCCAAAAGAAGTGATAAGGAAGGGGAAGCAAGCTCTCTCTCTCTCTCTCTCTCTCTCTCTCTCTCTCTCTCTCTCTCTCTCTCTCACACACACACACACACACACACACACACAGAGTTGTGTTACAATTGAAGAACATAACACCATTACTCTAAATAAGATTTGTGTGCTCTAATTGCATGGCATAGATATAGACATCATATACATATGCATGTCTAGATCTTGCTTTACACATATATAATCCATCATATATAGAGACTACTCGGCCTAGTGGGCTTTAGCATCATCATCACCATCATATCATAATTATAGGAAACCAGGACACATAATATAAGAATGGCAATGCATCATAACAGCTCGTCAGTGCCATGCTACCCTGTTCGGGATGCAGTGTCGAATGGGGCGCTGCAGGGGGACAACCCCACCCACTTCGCCCTGCCCCTCCTCATCATCCAGATCGCCATCGTGCTTCTCATCACCCGCTCCCTCGCCTTCGTCCTCAAGCCCTTCCGCCAACCTCGAGTCTTGGCCGAAGTCATCGTAAGTCGTCGTCGTCATCATCATCGTCATCCTAATCATTCCAATTATAATTAAGTTTGCAGATTGATTCCAATGCCTGATTCATATTTTGATTGATTGATTGATTTGCATTGGGCTCTCTCTCTCTCTCTCTCTCTCTCTCTCTCTACATAAGCTCACTGAAGTATACAGTTTCTGGGGTAGTTGTAGCACTTGTCTGTGAAGTGGATATCACAAGCAGTTTTAGGCAAATTCCCGCTAGAATTTCCACATTGTGAATTACGACAACATCATGAGCTTCTGTGAGGGAGGGACCACGTACCTAGGTGTGGCTGGGGGCAGGGGCCGCTGCCCCCCTGACCACGTCTAGCTAGATATGTGATGCTTCGAGGGCAGAAGCTCATGACCTGGAACACTATAGGGGAAAACAGCCCCCTGCTCCCAACCTCACCTAGTCCCAGGCAGAAGCTCACGATGTTGAACAATATAGGTTAAAGCAAGGAAAAACAGCCCCTTTTCTCACATGGAAAAATTGCGGAAAACTTCTTGTGAACCTGGTTGGGAAAATATGGTTTTAATGGTTGAGAGATTGATCAGCTGAATTGCAAAGCATAACACATCACTGAAGCGGGAAAAGGGCAATAGTCTCTTCACCCAAGTAGCAGAGATCTTACAAGTAACAGAGATCTTTCATCTGATCTCTTGTTAGGTTGATTAGCTGCATGACAGAAGAGATCACTACGGAAGGCATTTTCTGGGTTTACTTTCTGATGGGTTGCTTAGCTGAAGTGCAGATCCAGGACACAAAAGTTGGCTATGGAGAGAGAGAGAGAGAGAGAGAGAGAGAGAGAGAGAGAGAGAGAGAGTGAGTGTGAGTGTGTGTGTGTGCGCGTGTGTGAGTGCGCGTACGTGCACACGTGTGCACATACTTGAATGGCTCTGATACAGTAAGAGAGGAGAGAATTCACTGTGCTACAAGCTACTTGATCAAAATTATCCTATATCTTCCAGTGTGACAAGTTTGTGCGTGTGAGTGTGCAAATTCTATATTGCATATGGATTGTATATACAATGTGGACCAACATCTTACTTGCTACTCACTCTTTTCTGCAGGGAGGAGTGATTCTTGGTCCATCTGGATTGGGCAGAAACAAGCTTTACCTAGACACAATCTTCCCAAAACAGAGCCTCACTCTAATTGATACCACTGCAACTCTTGGATTGCTCTTCTTCATGTTTATGGTGGGACTAGAACTAGATTTACACGAGATCAGAAAAAGTGGGAAAACATCCCTGGTCATTGCATTTTCTGGCATAAGTGTGCCTTTCATTGCTGGAATTGGAGTGGCAAGACTTATCCATCAAACTCTCTCCGTTGAGGCCAAGTTCGGACCATTTGTAGTATTTATGGGAGTTCCGTTGTGTATAACTGCATTCCCTGTGCTAGTAAGGATCATGGCTGAACGCAAACTGCTGTCAACAGAGTTGGGCAAAATGGCCATACCTGCAGCTGCAATAAATGATGTTTGTGCTTGGGTGCTGCTCGCTGTTGGGGTGGCCATATCTGGCCCAAGTACAAGCCCTGCAGTGCCAATATATGTCCTACTGGCTGGAGTTGGATATGTTCTGTTCATGTTGTTTGTTACAAGGAGGTTTATGGAAAAAATTGCAAGAAAAGCCAGTGGACAAGAAACAGTCAGTGAAGTTGTCGTGTGTGTCACTATGGTGGGCGTCTTAGTAGCTGGCTTTACAACAGATGCAATAGGCATTCACCCCCTGTTTGGGGCTTTTGTGTTTGGAATGATAATGCCCAAAGAAGGGAATTTTGCCCAAATACTTACTGAGAAAATAGAAGACTTCGTAACTGTACTAATGTTGCCTCTTTTCTTTGCTTCTAGTGGGTTGAAAACAAACCTCGGTAGCATAGATTCTGTCAGAGGCTTCGGTTTTCTCATCCTTCTCATTTGCACTGCTGCTTTTGGAAAGATCTTTGCCACTGTGCTGGCTGCTCTGTGGCTGAAGATGTGTTTGCGCGAGGCTTTTGCATTCGCATTCTTGATGAACACCAAGGGTCTGGTGGAGCTTATTGTCTTAAACATTGGAAAAGACTTGGGGGTAAGCATTCTTTTGATTTGACATATTTCTTTCACTAACACTTGAAAATTCACCCAAAACCAAATTGGTCAAAAGCAACTTGGTATTATGATAGGCTTTTCAAGTTATACATGTGTTGCATGGTTAGGTTTGATTATATCCCCAGTACAAGCTCTTTATTGTCAGCTTGTGATTCACCAGTTGTTTATATGTTTGCCTCTTTGTAAGGCATTGTGTGAGAGTCAGCATGTGCATCTCTTTCTTATACAGATTATTTGTCCTGTCTTCCTGCAGGTATTTGATGATCAGACCTTCGCTATTTTGGTTCTCATGTGCCTCTTCTTGATGTTCTTCACAACGCCTGCAGTAATTGCTTTATACAAGCCAGCAAGGATCCCAGCCCCATACACACAACGCAAACTAGAGGGCAGCCGTAGCAAGAAGTATGAACTTCGGATTCTGGCCTGTATCCATGGCACACAGATTATACCAGCTCTGCTAAACGTAGTGGAAGTGTGCAGGGGCACAAAAAAGCATGCTCTGAAATTGTTTGTGATGCGCCTAATTGAATTCTCAGACAGAACATCTTCAATCATGAGCCTAAGCAGAGCAAGGAAATATGGCTCTTGGTCTTCTTACAGCAAAGACAACACCTGTTTAGCATTGGAAACCTTTGGAAGATTAACAAAGGTGCCTGTTAGGTTCCTAAGTACCATATCAGAGCTCAGTGACATGCATGATGATATCTGCAGCACAGCATTTGAGAAAAGAGTGACTATGATAATCCTTCCATTCAATTCATATCAAGGAGAAGATGGATCATTAGAGTACAATAACAAGGGGTTTAAGATGGTCAATCAGAAGGTTCTGCAGCATGCGCCTTGCACGGTCGGAATTCTTGTAGACAAGGGACTGTGCAGTTCAGATACACCCATTGAGACCATCTCTCATAAGGTTGCAGTGGTTTTCTTTGGTGGACCAGATGATAGAGAGGCGTTAGCTTTTGGATGTAGGCTTGCAGAGCACCCAAATGTGGAGCTTTGGGTTCTGAGGTTTCTTGCTGTTCATGACCAGACTAGCATAACCACCAGTATGAGTAGACAGGCATCAGGTAATGATCCGACTCATGCAGTGTCTAGTATGGGCGGATCCCAACTAACAGCTCCACAAGCCTCTACAAGTGCAAGTACAAAGTCTGAAGAAACCCTGGATGAAGAAAGCTTAGCTTCAGTTAGAGTGTTCAAAGGAGACAATAAAGACGAGGCTGGGTCATCTATATTCTATGAGGAGTATAGTTACAGCAACCCCGTTGAAACGGTTGTAGCCACCACTAAATCCAGTGACTTTTCTCTTTTCTTGGTAGGGAGAGGTCATTTTTCACGTGGACTAAATCACTCTCACAAGCATTCAGAAAACTCTGAGTTGGGCTTAATTGGTGATGCTCTGGCTATGGCCACTGGTAACCACAAAGCCTCTATTCTTGTGATTCAACAGCATAACTCCAGCTCCAAGCTAGCTGATGAGAATGTTTTGAATGTATAAGAAAGCATGAAGGCAAACTCATGAGGCCAAATCAAAATGGAGGGAGTAAAATCTGGAGCAATGAAATTTGGTATCAATCTGCAGCCCTGTATGCATTGTCAACCAATGCTCACTCTCCTAGCACCTTGTGGCTCTCACACACATACCAAAAGCAATCACTGACTGGAGCCACATAGTCCCTCCTATCTGTAAAATTTCGCTAATGTTGCCGTTGAGAATATGTATATGACAGTAAACTTTGGTCATAATAACTGTAAACTATATGACAAGCAAACCTGGGTAATGATAATTGCAAAACAAACTTGTGTGAAATATCAAGCATCTCAAATGTGACATCTTCTACGTTACCTAAGAAAGTACAGGTCTTGACTGTTTTTGAGCATCTTTGCAACTAACTCACAGAGTTAGCTTCAATAAGTGCTGTTAGTGAGAACTACCATCAAGGCTTAACATGACCAAGTACAAAATAATTCCAGGAACATGAAGTAGGAACTCTTCCAGTATTTGGGAAGCACTTTTTTTGGTAAAGTTGAGTGATGAAGAAGTACTTGTATTCCTTATCAAATTTTTGCATACGGTCAGGTCTTTCAACTAAAAGCACTCAAAAATAGTCCTCTTTGTAAGGATAAAGTGAGTTTTTAGCCAGGACTCCTCAAATTTTGTCTTTAAAAACGTACCTAAAGTTCAATTTCTACAAACCTTTCTTGCAGCTTTCCATTTAAAACAGTTGACATGTTCAACTACCTCACTAAATATTGTCCCTCCTTTCAGCTCCTTTGGTCAAGAGGGAGGTGGCTTACACTTCAAGCTGATAGGAGCAACCATTCTAGAATTTGAGACTTCTTGCCATTATACTCTCTCTGTACATGTTTCAATTTTCAACCACTTCCTAGAATTTACGAAACGTGATCATATATTTGGTGACAAAGTCATCAACTTGGGAGGTAGCTTACCACAAACTTTGACAGATTTCTACACAGCTTTAGCTTTCTACAACCCATACTCTATTCTACAACAGTAGCAGCTTTAAGCAATCAAAGGCCCTTGGGTTTTCAAAATTTTAAATCTCAGGTGTTCATCATAATTTTGGGGGGGTAAAAAATGACCTCTACTTTGATAGATTTCTTGAAGAATTCTTACTTCTAACCAAAGAGAGAGAGAGAGAGAGAGAGAGAGAGAAAGAGAGAGAGAGTTCCCCTAAAAGATAAACACTACTCATCAGGTGGATTATTCTGGTAGTTCGGATGTACTTATACTTGATATACACATCATTTTGCCTCTCAATTGACCATGGTGCTTATAGTTAATTGGGATACTTCAATCTTCTTTACATTGAAATGGTGTTGAACACTAATAGCATAAATGGTGAGTTTGTCATCCTAAGGTATATAAATGCAGATGGCTATCAACGCCTGCCGAACTCTTTACTCAAAGATTATCCTTAGGATAGTGCCACACTAGGCTTTCTTGAAGTCTGAGAAGTAAAGTGAACCTCATGGGGGACCTTCTTCAGCTCCCATTCCTCCTATAAATCCAAGGGTCACTTTACTTTTAGTAGACATCGCACTATTCTCACACTATCTGTACTTGATGTCTTCATTGTCTATTGCTCAAGCAGAGAGAATGAAGTTTGAAGTGGAACTGCAAGCTTCTCTTTTGTAAATTATGCAGTCTAGCACCTTTCCTAGTTTGTGCCAGTACCTGAGTCTTTTCGCTCTTGTCTCAGATGCTGTGTGGCGGACATCAATCATGCATGCCACTGAGCTCTGCTATCGTTACTCAAGAGCCTAAACAGGAAATTTTGCACGTCTTGCATAAGTTTCAAAAGCTCCAAAAGTGCTGTCTTCGAGAGTAGATCCATGGTGTTGCAGACATCATCATGCACATCACCAAGCTCTTATATATGGTTACTCAGGAACCCAACAAGCACTTTTGATGATCTTGCAAGAGTTTCAAATGGTATAGAACCATCATCTTTGTTGTAAGAAGAAGTCTGGAGATCTCCTTGCTTTGCTTTGGCTTATAATGGAAGATGTTCTGTTGGAAAACTCTGCAGCACAGGGCACGTTTATTTGCAGGAGATCATGGAGACTCCCAGCAGGTTTAGCAGAGCTGGTTAACGCTGATCCGTGTGCCAGGGAGTCTTATGTGTACTTGCAAGTTGCTGTTGCTGTGACTGTGCTGTAGATGGGCTTGGTCTGGTGGTTTGTACAAAAGCGATTCCTGTGGGTGTTGTCGGGACAACATCAAGAAAAGGAACGTAAAAAGGAGGAGAAAAATTGTGTGTGTTCCTTTCACGTGAGGTGTTGAAGAAAGGCAAAGAGCAGACAAATTTGGAGATAGTAAATAAGGCATCATGAAAAGAATACGTTTTTTCGCTTTCAAGCCTTCGCATGGTGAGTTTGGAGCATTCCCCAACATAACAAAGGTAAGATGTGCCTTTTCAGAAACCATTTATCACCTTTTCCAAACCTCATGCTTGCACGTAGGATAACCCACAAGTGCAGGTTAAGAGCTGGGTCACGCCACGGGCTGTAGATCTAACCACTTGGTTTCCCCCCCCACTAAGTTTGTGGTTGCATTGCCGGAGGAAGGAAAGAGATCGCCTGGCAACACATAAAATTTTCTACATAGGAAAAATGTCAATTGGTTAGAATGCGGCATGCCAATCTACACAATGCAAAAGGGCGCAAAGTGAGCACTATAAACCCCTTGTTCGCATAGCGAAATCCCTAGAAGTTAGTGGTTGGCTGATGGTGGGGGCAAGGAAGTCCTGCTAATCCCATTGGCCCTTGGGGCTACCATGGGCTAATAGGGGGAATGGGGCTCCCCTCTTCGATTAGCCCTAGGTGCAGCATACCTCTAAAGGGAGTAGATTGATGTCGAGCCTTATTGATGTCATTCGGGAGTGAGTTTGGGGGCAACTTCTAAAGCTCCCCATGAGATGGTCCTACTAGCAAGTTTTCAAGTGTTAGAGCTAAGTATTCTTTGGAAAACCTTGCTTTCACTAAATATTTCTAGCTACTCGTGAACAAGTTGTTCAAAGAATACTTTTCTTTTAAATGTGTCAATTTTGAAGTGTTTGGTTTGTCACTACCACCAACATGGAGGCCGTGTATCTCCTCAATGTTAGCAACTTGGCTTCATCTAATCATGCCTAAATTTCGAAGGGCATAACACCCTTCAAATGGGGGTTTTTGCATTCTAGAGAAGGGCTAAGAATATGTTACTCTTCAAATGAATGGCGGTGAATTTAAAACAATAATTATGTGCCATCCTAGTCTCTTTAATAAGAAAATGCTAGTTACTCTAAGGCCTTCCAAATAGAAATTTGGATAACCCTTCATATTTGAGGCCTAATCCCAATCATTGCACCCTTAAAGAGTAAAAGGCACCACAAAGCTACTTAGTCAAAGGATATGCACCCAACCTACCATTCCTTAGGCAAATTTCTTGTCAACTAAATTGCAACTCATTGGTGTCCAAAGAGTACTTACCCCTTGACCTTTCCACCAATGTGTTAGACCACCATACCCTCGGTATGCATTACAAAATTCAAAATAAAAGCTTCAAAGTTCACATTATCACATTTTCAATCACAAAGCAATAGGAATAGGCATAAATATTTTTAATAGTAGTGGTAAAAATGAGTAGGATGAGAAAGCCAAAGAAAGAGGATATTAGTATATAGTTACAAATTTTGCCAATTGTGGTGCACATGTTTTCGAAAACAAAACACAACATAGCACAATATAATAAGAAAAAACACAAGTACAACAAAGAGAACAGAGGAGTATAAAGTTTCTCTATACCAAAAACTAATTGAATTGAGGGGGCTAAGGATTCTATCCACCCATGGTCTCTTATGGGCTTAGATAGTGATCCTGATAGACATAGGATGGAGAACAGTAGCTGTAATAGAGTAAAGTACTTTAGCCATGAGTGACAATGAGCCCAATGTGATAGGGAGGGAGGTGGATACCTCATAATCTGAACTAACATTAAGCCATCAACAAAGTTAACCTAATTCCTAAATATCATACAAGGCATTCACACAAATATTTATCAAATGTACCAAGCTAATGAGCCTAAAATCCATGGATCCATTCTACAGTGAGGGAAAACTTAAGAGTGTTGAAAGGCAAGGGTAGATTAGAACTTATTGAATCAATTTAGGCTCATTAGAACCTTCATTTGTATTATTGTGGCACATGCTATGCTAATGATGCAATCAATTATGTAATTAGCCAATCATTTTCATTTTCATATAGTTAGTGCTCATCAATTAAAGAAGGTGAAGTGAATATAGGAGTTGATCCCCAAGTTTAAGGACATGGATATGATTTGAGAGCTAGAACAAACATTGCATATTCGATAAACCTTGTTAAATGACAATCATATGTGTGGATCAATTCTCTCACACTTTTTATCATGAATCTCTTAAGTTATGATCTTGGATAATTTTAAACATGGTATTAGATCTTTCTCTCACCCTTTCCTCCTCTAACCATATCTCTTCTTAGATTAGGGTTTACACAAGTATCCACCATAGCTAGCTTCTACATAGTTCAAGTTCCAATCTTGACTCTCAAGAAGTGTGCAACCTAAGCTAGGTTAATCAAGTTGAGCTTGTAACCTCACAACTCAACTTCAAGTTGCATATCCATACACTAGGATTATTCAAGAGATTAGTCAACATTTTTCATCCACAACTCATTCGGACAAGGCTGGCAACTATATTAGCTTCTATATGCATTCTTTGCTAAACTCATAGATTGTGGAAGTTATACGAGATCATCCTTAGTATTGTAGAGCTCAATATAATGACATCTTAGAGACACTCTATAGACCTCAAAAAAACTTTCAAAATTTTAGTCATGTTAGCTACACTATGACTAAATTTCTTGAAAGTTTTCAAATTTATGGATACCCTAATTGAGTCCCTTTACATCTTTTGTACCCTATCAATGTGATCAAGTATTTTCATGGTTCCCGTGCGATTCCACTCTTTACATTACATATTGACCCCAATGGCTTTTGCCTCAAAAACAAAATAGGACTTATTGATGTGGCTCTAGCTATAGAGGACTACCTTCTTTCAGCTCATATCTAGATAGAATTGGGAAACATAATCATATATACAAGATGTACATTAATGAGGAATTGTTATGTAATAGGCTTGGCCACCTACTCTCAATGAATGGGCTCTAGATGAAGAGACTATGGAGAAGTTGTTGTATAACATAGGCCTATTGTAGTAAACCTACCATAACTTTTTATGGGCTACTCCGAATGGGATGCGCCATATTTACAAACAAAGATTTGGCACGTATTTTCAAGCCAAGTATGATCCACTTTTCTAATTAATGGGACCGTAGGAAAAATAGGACTATAGGCATGTATTTTCAAGCCAGGTATGATTTACAATAGAGTGCTCTCTACTATAGGAAAAATGGGACCATGTCTAGCTAGTCTTTAGCCAATTGAGCATCTTATAAGTGGGAAAGCTCCTCCAAAATGGTGGCTAGTCACTAAAAGGCCCCTTCCAAGGGTAGACCTTGCCATTTGATGAGGTATTCTTTGATGATTGTAGACCTTAACTATTTATCATGATGCCCAATGATTGTCTTAGGGGTATATTGGATGATGCCTTCTTTATCTTGGTGGGGGGGAGGGGGGAGGTAACTCTTCCACATACTCCTTTGAGGTGCCAATAAAGTGCTTTAGTTAGCTAACATGAAATACATTGTGAATCTTAGTTTGCCTCCTCTTTTCATTTGCATAGAGCTTCATGTGGCCTTAGGCTTTGCGAAGATTCACCTTATATTACCAAACCAGGGCATGCATGTTCTTTAATTGCTCCTTGCTCTTAGGGTTTATCTTATCATTGAAAATAACCAATTAGCCACTAGTAATAGATTTGACAAAAAAAACTTGGGTCGATCCTCGTGAGAGTGGCTTGAACTTCCACTGCGAGGTAGACTCAAGCGAGCCTAGTTAGCAAACTCCAAGGGTTTTATCAAAATCCCGGATGGTGCTTCCTAGGACATATCTTGATGGGATACTACGAACGCATCACCGAGGAATAGCTCGGGTTGGCACATTACAGATTCAGCCCTCTAAGTCTAACCATTTGTGCTTGGATGGTAGGTTTACTAAATCACAATTGAGTTCCAATGGCCTAATATAAGCAAGTCTGAAACTTTGAGTGAACTTAGAGTCCCTTACACAAACTATGCTTCTTGGTAGTCCATGTAACCCAAACATTTTCTTGATGAAACTCAAGAAATATTAGATGACTTGTAAGTAGTCTTGACTAGTAGGTAATCCAACTACAAAGTCCATACTTATTAATTCTTATTTTATCTATTGAATATTCAAGGGTTGTATTTCCCTTGGCATTTTGACGATTTCAGCATTAACCATTTGACAAGTTAGGAATTAGGTTATATATTGCAAAACATCCCTTGCAAGACAAGAGTGAGGTGACTCTTCTTTGCACTAATAATCATGAAAGGGTGCACAACATAGCTTGAGGAGGGACTTTTCACATCCCTCAAGTCTTAGAGCACAAAGTTGTTTGAAAGTATAGGTATATCCCCACCCACCCATTTACATGCCTAATAATCCCATTTAAAGAATATTGACAGTGGCAATTGGTATATGCACAAAAGGATTGAAAAAGAGTTGGGTGTGCTTAGTAAATTGTATATGTATGGGGTTGGTAGCATGTTTGCAGTCATTTTTAAGCCTCATAGTGGATCCCCTAGGGATTTCAACCCATAAGAAGGTCAAACAATTGAATCACAAAAAATTGGTTACATAATTTTGTATATTAATTCTATAAGAGATCTCTACAACTCATTCTGAAGAGGCATTATCCCCTTCGATTTTAAATAAAAAATCCCCTCAATCAGAGTTATGGGTTGAAATCTATTGCAATTTTTGTGTAGGGAGGTCCTTTGGATTGCATAAAAATGGAAACTCTCAAGAATCCATAAATGGGCTTAGTTGTTCAGTGTTGTCGCAGTGCGTAGGGTTGAAGGTCACCATGGGGGTTTGGTAAGAGAAGAATGTATGGGGGTTCAAGAGCTTAGAATTCGAAGACGACAGAGATAAGAGAAGGGTTGAAGGTTTCAAGCCAAGTTCTTGAAGATAAGAGATAACAAGGTGTAGGTAGATTTAAGGAGAGGAGTAGACGAAAGAGAAGGGGTTCGAAGAGATTAAAGATGTAGAAGAATACTCTAAAAAATAATTAGAAAATATAGAAGAATACTAACAGAGATGAAGCCTGTCAGTTTCTTTCAAAATTATGAGAAAATATAACTCTAATAGACAAAAACGTGTACAAAATAATACATTCCTCTATGTTGCTCAGATCGCCAATCTAATGCTTCCAATGGCTCCGAAAGGGGGGTTAAATACCACAACACCTAGCCAGAATCCTGCTAGATCACTCCTTCTTCATCTCCCACTTTTTCGGAGTGTTGTTCACTAACTAAAAACAGCGATCGTGCATCGTGCGATTTCACTAATCTCTTTTTTTACATAAAATTCTCTCAAATTGGCTGAAAGCTACATGCTTTCTTTTACATGTTCTCCTAATCTAGAAGTTATCTATAGTTTTATGGATTTTTACAAGAGATAATATCTAGAATATCAAAAATTGGCTAAAAACTTATCCAAAAAAATCTAATATTTTGAATCATGGGCACTAATACTAATGTTTAAAGTGTCATTGGCTCTCTAAATCTAAAAGGAAGCCACACTCTAGATTTTTTTTTACATACTGTGCGCATAACGGCACGACATTCACCCCCTCCTAACCTACACATCCTTTGGCATGTGCCAAAGTCTTACGGATTTACAGTGTCAGAAGAAGTATCTTCTGCCATGTCAATGTCTTCATCTTTTGTCTCTTCTTCTTCCTCTATGTCTTCATGCTCTTGAATTATATTCAAGTCTTCTAGCTCATATGCTGAACTTTCTCTTCGTTTCAAGAGCTTGATTCTTTTTCCAGCTGTGGGTATCTTCATGCTTGTTCCATCCAATTCAGCCAATGAATATGTGGCATTGTCATGAATGACCTTTACCACATATCGACCAAACCAACGTTTTACCATCTTCCTAGAAGCACTGTATTGATTGTCTAGGCTGTCATAGACAAGCACCCAGTCATTTTCTTAAATTGCTCTTGGCCCAAGTCAATGTCGCTTATCAAATCTTCTTTTGTTCTTTAGTCTTGCTGTCTTTAGCTTCTCAATAGTTGCTTGAACATCTTCAAGCCTTCTTCCTAGCTGCCATATACGCAAAGTCAGCAACTCTTCTCTACTGATGCCTTCCTTCCAAGGTAGAAGACTCCATGTGAGAATAGATTCTTCAATTGGCATAATTGGTTGTTGTCCATGCATAAGTTCAGCTGGCATATAGCCAGTCTGTGACTAGTCCGGTCAGCCCATAATGCAAAATGTAGCATTTTAGGCGCATTTTTTGATCTTTCCTCTACAAGACTTTGCTAGAGCTTTGAGAATAGGTTGATGACCTCTCTCACTCTTTCCATTGCCTTCAGGGTTGTAGGATGAAGTTAAAGCCAACTTAATACCCAATTGAGCAAAGAAGTTGCGTGCCTCATCAGCATCCAACTCTCCTCTATCTACAGTTACTTTACCCACACAACCATATCTACAAAACACTTCTTCAAGCAAAAAACGACAAACAACTTGAGTGGATTTGGTTGTTAAGGCTTTGCCTTCAACTTGATTGGTTAGATCCTCTCTTGCAAGCTCTAAATACCTCATATTCCATATTCTGTAGGCATGGTTACAAGATCAATAACCCATCTATAATGTATAGACAAAGGATAAGTTGATTGTAACCCATTTCGATGCTTGACCATAGAATACATTTGACACACATAACAGGTTTCAACAAAATGTGCTATGTCCCGATACATGTTTTGCCACCAATATTTTTCTTTGACTTTACTAAAGGTTCCCCATATGCCTCTATCTCTAGCCCACAAGCTTTGATGAAATTCCTTCATTACTTGTTATTGCAATCTTTTGTTACCTAAAACTCGGACAGGCGCTCCTTTCTTCTTCTTTGCGTGCTTCCATAGATGTCCTTCTTTAAGAAAAAAGCCATAAGCTTTCCTCTTGATATGTTGAACTCCTCATCAGTCCAAGTCTCCTTCTTCTTCATTGTGCTCAAATATTGGCCGATCTTTAGCCAATCTTCTTCAAGGAAATGAACTAGAACTTGAGTAATGCAATGAGCATGTTGCCTTTTAGTTGACCATCCTGTTGTTTTCAGATTTGGACCAGTATGTAGTAACTGAAAATGTATTTTTAGCAGCCATGGAATGAAATTCAGCAATTATAGATTCTTCAGCTTCATCTTCTTCCATCAGCTTTTCTTCATTGTCATATCTTGCACGTGATAGCATGTCAGCAACTGGATTCGCCTTTCTTGCAATATGCTTTAATTCGGGGTTGAGTGACTTAATATATGCAATCCATCTTAGCATAGCAATGTTGGGTGTAGAACAGTTGGCAATCATGCCCAAGAGTGGAAGAAAATCAGTTTCTACCACTACAGAAGCACCTATAAAGTATTCACGATTACACTTTAATGCTGTTACAACTCCCCACAATTCCCTTTTTACTTATGCATACCTTCTTTTACGTTCATTGAGAACTTTTGCTCCAAAACGAATTGCATGTCTGTTACCTTCAAGATCCTCTTGGCCAACATCCCATCCTATCCTAATGGGACTTGTATCCACAGTAAGGATGATGGGTTGACCATTTAAATAGTCAGCCCTTTTGAGAGTGGGGGCTAAAATTAATAGCTTCTTTAATTTACACATAGTGAGAGTATGCTCTTTATTCCAAGAGAATCTTTGGCATTTTCTTAATAATTCATAAAGATTTTCGGCTACATGAGAAAAATGTGGTATCCATATGAGGTAGAATACACATGCGCCAAGAAATCTTATCACCTTTGAAACATTTGTGCATTTTTCTTACATTCTGATGATGGCATCTATCTTGATTGGAGAAGGTTTGTGTCCATAGGGGCCACATAGATGATTGACCACTAGGACTTTTTCTACTCCAAAAATTGACTTAGCTCCTGAAAGGGTAAGATGTACCTCTTCTAGCCTTGTCAAAATCCTGTCATAATCTTGAATATGGTTAGCTACAAATGTCATGCAACCATCTTTGTCAAGCTCCTCATTCTTTTCATTGACTTCACATCCCTTGATAGGTACATCATCAAGAAATGGAAGAGTAAGTTGTGGAATAAAGTCCCTTAAGACTTTGTGCATGGCATTCATCATATGGGCTACAGAGTTTGTTGCACCTTGTGGTAGAGTGCACATGCGGACCAATCCAAGAGGTGTCTTCATTGTGGTAATGTCTCGGCTTTCTAATGAAAGTTGAAATCGGTCATATCCTGAATATAGGTCTCCCATAGAATAAATTGCTCTACCTACAAAAGCTTCAACAAACTCATCAACAATTGGATCCGAACCAACATTTCGGATTGTGACATGATTAATAGGCTGTAGATCTTGAATGAATCGTAAAGATCCATTTTTCTTAGGCACAGTACACCATCGGTTTGAGTAAGGTGCTGAAGAAGGTTCTAAAATCTTCATTCTGATCTTCTCATTTAGAAGTTCCAATAATTTGGGCAGATGTGCCCTTGGAACGGGAATGGGCTTGAGGTTCCAAGGCACATGTAGGACCATAAAAATGACCATAGGAGCCACAATATTTGGATCCACACAGCCTATTTCACTTGGTTGAAAAGCAAAATATTTTCAATGTTTCATTAGAATTTGCATAAAAGAGTGTTTTTCAGTCGCAACGAAAGAAAAGAATTTTCACCTATTTTGAGCTCTTTTATACTTTCAGATGTGAACTTGTGACCAATGTTGGAAGGATCACGAAGACTTGGCTGATTTTCTACCCTATCAGTGAGCCCTTCACTTTCAAGAGGCAGTGGGAATGCCGCAGGTTTGACTTTCTTATCCATTGTCTTGTATTTAGTCTGCACTTGTGCTTCAACCTTATTGAGTAAACCATTGTCTTCATGTTCAACAAATTCTTGAATTGTTTGATAAAAATCCAATGTACATACTTCTATGGATTGATTTTCAGCCTGATTTTCTCCATGAACAGCTGCATATATTTTAGCCAATGTGTCAGGTAGTAATCAGTCCAAAAAAAATACATGAAATATCTTCATTTTTAGCCATCATGTCATAAGTTTTCAGCTCCCTTTTACATGACATAAATATTTTGTTTCAGCCTTAGTCATGGCCAGAAGAGACTTATAACAGCCCATAGTATTGGCTGTACATACATATAAATTTGCTAGAGACACAGTTTCTATTGCATGAGGAGGTTCAATCTTTTTACATGACGCACTACCATAGCCTCCCTTTATAGTAGTGTAGCTCGAAAACCCTTGAATTCTCGAGCATTAAGAGGCACTGTTTGGATGATGGTTAACACACACAGTAAGAAATTGGAGAGCTCATTCATTATCCTTGCTTCAGATTCGAGCATAGGAAGAACCATCATCAAGAGCTTTTGTTTCCAAGCGGGCTTCAGAAATGTAAGGTTCCCCAAGAATGATAGGGTAACTACAAGAGTCTTGAACAAAAAAGTGAAAATTGTCTTTTATGTCTCCAATAGTTACCTGCACATTAGGACATGTAGCATATAACTCTTTAGAAGAGTTGTTTGTAGCTCTCAGTCGTCAACCTGGTTCAACATCTATGGGCCATCCGCCACTTTCATAGAGACTCCTTGCCATGACGTTTATCTCCGAGCCATGGTCTAAGAGTGCAATGCATGGTGTTTCTCTTTCTCCAATTTTAACGATTATCTCCGTTGTTACTCTTGCCCAATGCGTACGGGAGTAGTGACTGCTTGGAATGAACCAAGCCTCTTCTTCCTCATGCATGTGCTGTAGATGGCCTTCTTTTTGAGAGGTGGACTGCCCAACTGATTTGGACCAGCCGACCATTACATTTTCAGCTTTCACTTCTTCAAGTTTTCCATTCATGTTTTCTTTATCTTCAGCTTCAGTTGCTGCAATTAATTCTTTAACTACTTTAAGTTGAATTCCTTGTGAAATCAGCTTCTCTTCATCCTGCACAAAAATTCAAAGAGCTTGCAAAAAAGCATGCATTGTTTCTTCATCACCAACATATTGTATTTTCCTTTTGATTACATTAATAATTACATCATGGAATTCACGTTTGGCAATTCCAAGAATTTTGCCTAAGGTGAATTCAATTTTACTTCCTAGAATTCGTTCTTCTAGGACTTGTTTGAGATCGGTTGTTGCAAATTCTATGTCAAACTGCAATTTTTAGTCTGGCTACTTGCCTTTCTTCTTTTCTTCGGTCTTCTTTGTTTGTGGTGCATCTTCCATCTCTTGATCTAGGGTTATATTTTCAACAAGCTTTGGTTGTTCAGGTGTTCTTTTAGTTACCCGTTTTGGAGGGCCAACCTGGTGCATCTTCTCTTCTTCTCTTTTCTTCAATTAGGACTTCTTTATGATTGATGTCAGCCAAATGTGCAAAGGCAGAAAAAGAATCTACTAGTTCTTTCCGACCGTCCTCGAATATACTAACAAGCGTTAGCCAAATCTTCTTTGGCTACTTTACCACGTTCCATTTGATCTAGTGTCTGCATCCATACTTTAGATTGCACATTAGCTTTACATGCATTCAAACTTGATTTAATTGGCTCAATTTGCAGCCCATAGGTAGCTGCATCAATTGCTGCATAGGCATTCTTTATAGCTAAATGTTCTAATCTTTTCTTCATTCCACCATTGCCAAAATTTGGCTCCAGTGGAAGACCAGTTTCAGCCGCATGAATTTTTCCATCTTTCCAAAAGATGAGCTTCTGTGCTTCAGCCTCACGGAAGGAAGAACACTCCCTCTTGTCATGTTGTTGGCTGTCACACCAAATACAGTGCCTCTTAAAGCCTTCTCTCATGGGTATTTGAGTTGATGCTCGTCCTCGCTCTTCGACTTTGACATCCAGCTTCTCTACTTTGGAACTAATTTCTGTAAGATTCAGATGAAGGTCACACATGCTTTTAATAAGTTCATCCATTACATCATTTTTAGAAGGACCAGAAAAAGAAAGAGCTGGTTGATTAGTCAAAGGAATAGGGGATTTTGAAGGTGGAACAAGCTCCATCAATGGAGTTGTTGAATTTGAAGTAGAGCCCAATATTAGTTGCATCCACTCTCTTTGAGCAATCATGTTAACTACATCAGTAACATCTGTCCATGCAGTCTTGACTACTTATTCGGAGGTAGCATATTCTAGGCGATCTACAAGCTTCTCTTGCAAAATGGGATCTGCAACCTTAAGGAATAATTCAATCTTCTAACCTTCCATACTTTGTTGGTCTTCAGCATCAAGTTGTCCAAATTTACTTTCAAACTCATGGTATAGAGCTATTGTAGCTAAACCTTTATTGGGTTTTTCAACCCATTCAGTGAAACTTTTCTTTGTCATTAAGCTAGATTCTTCTAAGAAGAATTCTTCGCATAGGGCTTTTTTGAATGTATCCCAATCCGCATCTTGTTGAAAAAGACCATGCATTCTTTCTTAAAGACCATGCTGAGGTAGTCTTGGCAAAATAACGGCTCCATGCATGTTGTGGTACACCAAAGAATAGTGTTTTTTCAACATATAAGTGAATAAAAACAGAGACATTTTGACCATTAAATTGTTTTAATTCATGCCAAACTTCCTCTAGGGCCTTGATAGCTGTGGAATCAATCTTCTCTTTGTCTTTCCTTTGTTGTTGTTGTTGTAACATTTGGATTTGTTATTGCTGAGTCTACTGCACAATGCGCACCAATTGTTGTAGAGTATCTCCTGAAGAATCCCCCATCTTGGAGTTCTCTTACACCGACCTTCACATCGGGTTCACCAATGTCGCAGCACGTAGGGTTAAAGGTCACCACAAGGGTTTGGCAAGAGAAGAATGTATGGGGGTTCAAGAGCTTAGACTTCGGAGATGGTAGAGATAAGAGAAGGGTTGAAGGTTTCAAGCCAAGTTCTTGAAGATAAGAGACAGTAGGGTGTAGGTAGATTCAAGGAGAGGAGTAGATGGAAGAGAAGGGATTCGAAGAGATTGAAGATGTAGAAGAATACTCTAAAAAAGAATTAGAAAATATAGAATAATACTAACATAGATGAAGCCTGTCAGTTTCTTTCAGCATTATGAGAAAATATAACTCTAATAGACAAAAACGTGTACAAAATAATACCTTTCTCTATGATGCTCAAATCGCCAATTTGATGCTTCCAATGGCTCCGAAAGGGGGGGTTATATACTAGGACACCTGACCAGAATCCTGCCAGATCACTCCTTCATCTCCCACTTTTTCGGAGTGCTGTTCACTGCCTAAAATGGGTGATCGCACGTCGCACGATTTTGCTAATCTCTTTTTTTACATAAAATTCTCTCAAATTGGCTGAAAGCTACATGCTTTCTTTTACATGTCCTCATAATCTAGAAGTTATCTATAGTTTTATGGATTTTTACAAGAGATAATATCTAGAATATCAAAAATTGATTAAAAACTTGTCCAAAAAAATCTAATATTTTGAACCATGGACACTAATACTAATGTCTAAAGTGGCATTGGCTCTCTAAATCTAAAAGGAAGCCACACTCTAGATTTTTTTTACATGATGTGCGCGTAGCGGCATGACAGCATAAGAGCATCTTGTAGAGATGTAGGAAGAGGTACCAAAAATGGACCCCTACAAACTGGTTAATCATACCCTCTCCAAAATGGATAAGATGATTGAATAGATGGTCCTCTCCACCAACACTCAAGCTCAACAAATACTTTAGTATCCTACAACTCTTGTCACTCACTTAGCCATCACTTAGGTACAAGAGAAAGTGAATGAGTCCAAACTAGAAGCTAGATGGCCTCCCCCATTGGAGCAAGTATATGGCATGCATGGCATTATTAGGGCTCTATTGGATCAAGACATCCTCTATTGAATTCGTAAGGCAGGGGGAGTAGTGGAGACTGTCTGTCTCTTTGAGAAGTACTTGCCCACCAGCATGCTCACGATACAAACCCACCTCCTGGTGCATCTTGTAGATGAAGTGGAGATTGCGGGACCTATCCATACGCAATAGATGTTCTTCTTGGAGCACTTCATGAAAACCCTGATAGGCTTTGTGTGACAACGAGCTTGGCTAGAAGCTAGAACGGCTGAAGGTTGGTTGGTGTCTGAGGCATTTGTTCATATCTCATAGTGGCTACCAACAATGGATTCAGACAACAGTATGCTATGGTCGTTGAAGGACGATGATAGACTGACCAGAGATTGGTGGTTGAAAATGGGGTAGAAAAAATGATGGATGCTGCAATGGAGGAAAAAGTGAATCGTTTTTGTATGCTACACCATGCGTCTATGGAGACGTGGCTCACTAGGTATGAGCAAGCCATGAAATATTGGGAAGAAGTGCGATCCAAATTTCGATGTAGTATGTGCCATCGACCGATTTGATATCCTGAGGACATGGACAAGATGTCATGGTTTATGTTTATGTGTTGGTTACAGGAGCTTTGATCGCAACCTCTTGAGAAGGGGTAGAGGTCTCTATTGAGGAGTGGAAATTCTCAAGGGGATGTAGTCCAAAGGTGACCACATGTTTTATAAACTATCATATCTAGATTTTATATGTGACAACTAATTAAACATTTTAATGTACAGTACAAAATATATAGTGCGGCATGGTCGCGTGGATGACATTTCCACGTGGAGTGTATCGACAAAATGCACTCCACAACGAATTGTGATATCATGTCAAACTTTGAGCAAGAGAGCGGATGACAAGCCACGGATCCAAACACCGTTATAGAAGAGATTGAGTATTTTGGGAACTTGCAAAGTATTATCATGGTGGATTACCGTAGCTTCTCCATGATCCTATTCGATGTGCAGTGATTCAAAGTGGTACTTGAAGGAATCGGGGCAACTGTTTGATGAAGTCTATCTGGATTTTTGAGGCACGTTTGTATTGCCGGCCCATTGTGAACAAGTGTATGAACTCATGTTTTTTTAAATTTTATTACAACATGATATATGTCACAATTGTTAAATCTCTCTTTTATGTGATTTTGAATAGGTAAATTTCTATCCAAACCCCCGACAACCTCGATGGTGGTATGTTGTACTTTCAGCTTCTCGAAGTGCAAGAGTATATGATGAAAGCAATGTTCCTAGCATAGATGAGGACAATATGCAGATAAAGGGGTTTATATTGCAAGGGGTAGAGGCTGCCCAAAGCTTGGAGCACATAGAGGAGGCAGAATCAAATAACAATGATGGAAAGACAGGAAGCCAAGAATTCTTTGAGAACGAGGTGGACTCATCCTTTTGTGGTGACCTTTATATCGACCTTTCACTATATGTGGAGTTATGTTAGGAGATTGACATGGGACCATAGGCTATGTCATACTTAGAGCATCCACCTACTCAATTCGTTGAGGAAGGGTACTCTGGAATATGCATTTTAAGTAAGATAATTTTTAAAATAGTTATATTATCATGATTTTCTTGAATCTTTATATTGATTATGCTAACATCAATTTTTGTCTGTGCAAGTGATCTTTGTGGATATTTGGACAGTACAATGAGTCAAAGAATGAGCGATGAGGAGCTACAGGATATCTTCACACGTATGTCTCCAGATCAGATATCTTGATTCAGAGATATGGCAGACCAGGAGCTATCTCGGACACCCGTGGGTACACTAGATGTATAGGGGTCTCTTGGATATGACCAGGAGCATGGTCGCAAGTGGGAGAGGACACATCTTAGACATACCTCAGAGGGGTATGGATACCTTGTAGATGATAGGACAAGAGCCGTCATCATGAATGATGAGGGGAGGAGGGTGATGGCTCATATGAGAAAGTTGTGCTAAAAAGTTTTTTGGCACAACATCTTAGATCATTGGAAGAACATACTGGAGGGAAGCAAGGACTACATAGTAGCATCCTTGCATGAGGAGTTTCTGATACCCACTGCAAAAAATAGATTCGATACCCACTGCAGCAAATAGGTTTTCCACAGGCCGGATTATGGAGTGCATGCGTGCGTACATGTCACACAAACGATTGGACACACCCAAGGCACTTAAGAGTGGAGCCTCAAATCTTGAGTGGCTAGACGCAAATGAATTGCGCCGACTCAGGGAGGAGGCTACAGATTCTCTAGGATGTTGGAGACAGAATAGCGAGGCAGTGAGGGCACAATTCGAGTGGTCCATCATCTTGGAAGTAGCGGCCACAGGACTTATTTGGAGTTGTATTTTGTTTCTTTGCAGCACTCCATTATAAACCACTATCCCACCAGCCTATAGACTCGATATGCAGAGAGACACAGTCTCACTGCATTGATTGATAGATTATATGCACGTAGCGGCCTAGTAAGTCACTCATCTTTCTTGTCCGTAGTTACTAATTTTGGTTAAAATGCATTATTATATGGTGGACTAATGTGTAGTTGTTTCTTTTTTTGCAAATTTCATTTGATGCGGGATGAGCTTTGGGATGGTGAGGATCTATAGCTTGCACTTGGATCTGTGGAGTACACATCCTCTTCTTTTCTTGTCATGTGATTTATGTAGGCATTTTCTATGCACTATGTTATTATCATCCTTTGTATCTTGCCATGATTTGATGAGTTTTTTTATTAAGTGATCTTGTATTTATTTGATGTATCAATCTTGTGGATTCAATTACACTTTGCCTTCATTTTGACAACCATTGTACAATTTACTATACCCCTTATGTATGGCCCAAATACAGCAAATAGTGCTACATGTGGCAGGTCAACAAGCTGCCCTGCTATAAAAAATTTTTTCTCTGTAACCATCGCTACATGTGGCAGGTCAACAAGCTGCCCTACCATTAAAATTTTTTTCTCTGTAACCATCGCTATTAGCGTCACAAATTTACCTGCACATGTCACTATTGTCGTCGCAGTTTGTATTACAAAATGTCGCTATTTGCGTCGCAAATAACAACACAAATAGCGACGCCAATAGCGACGATTCTATGGCATCACTAATGCCAATGTGTTTAGTGACGACGGGGGGTAATTTTTTTGGTGAACATTTTCGTTGCTTTGAACGTTGTTATGAGGCTTGTATCTTGTAGTGTAAGAATTCCACATGTCCATGAATTTCTAGATCCCACTCTCAAGCTTGAATCTTTGAAGTCCATGCTTGAAGAAATGGACCAATAGATTCCAGATTCTCAAGCTATATCTGATATAACATCAAAGCTACCCAAGATGAGTATAGAGCCTATGTAGATCTTGAAAGATCCATTCTAACATTTTGGAAGGTGACATGGTTTTCCTAAGAATAACACCCAAAAAGCACTCACCACCCTTGGAAAAATGATAAAAGCTTATTTCAAGATATGGCACACCTTAAGTAATGGAAAAACAAGCTCACAATCTTAAATTGCCACCCCATCTCAAAACCCATAATGTATTTCATCTAAGCCCACTCAAGCTTGCCATATATAGCTAATCCTAAACATATAGTTGATGATGAGAAAATAGTTATGTGCGCCCAAGGAATAATGGAAATACAACTTGAGAAAATCCTAGAGATAATAGAAAACCTTTAAGGAGTTAAATCTTAAGGGACCAATTTGAACAATGGAAGATTTATATTAAAGGGATGCTCAAGGGGTGCCACTTGAGTCATTGGGGAAACCCTTATAAAAAGACACCCCCAATTCCTCTCGAGATGAGAACATCTTGATTTGTTTGGGGGGGAAATGATGTTATGTCCCCATTACTCAATTCACTTCAATAAACAATGTGCATGCATAGTTCACTTCAATACAAACAATGTTTGGTTCAGAAGAAAGTTAAGTAAGGTAGAAATAATATTGTATAAGTGATTTCATTAGTGACATATGATTACTTGTCACATTTACACATTATTGGATAAGTAATTTTATCAGTGACATATGATTACTTGTCACATTTACACATTATTAAACACAGGCGTACTTAGTAAAAATCAACTTGTAAATGATTGAGTTATAGAAAAACTTGGACATTTTAAATTAGACCATTTGATTTTCAAGATAGGAAAATTTAATTGTGTCAATGTGTTTGTCTCGAAATTTAGTCACGTATAATTTGACAGCACATTAATCCAATATTGGAGCATATTAGACATTATATATAAGAAATAGGGAAAAGCACTTTTTGATTTTATTTAAAAATGGAAGAAAAAAATATTTAGAATGGAAAAAGGAAATTGGAATTAGCTTTTGTCTAAAAATACAAGAGCCAAAAAGAACAATATACTTTTAGGAAATGCATACTTTTAGGCTATTTGAAGAAAGAGTTTCAAAAAAGTAAAAGGAAGAGAAAACCATGTTGGGATGTTCCCTCCCTAACATTTGTATAAATCTTCCATGTTGGGCAAGAAACTATAGATTCTATTCTCTACAACTTAGGCTAAACCCTTAGAATATCTTAACCATAGATGATTTTAGTGGCTATATGTCACCAAATGGCTATACTTTTATTTTTTTGGTTTTTTTTTTGAAACTTGAGTAGGTTGAGTTATAACTCCAAAATTTGTTATTCGCCAACATTTCTAAGGTATATCAAGATTTTGAAGGCTCTTTCGCCATTCATGCGAAACAAATATTGAAAGAAATATATTAAATTCGCCACAGTATTTCTAAGTTATGGGATATATATAGAAACATTCGCCACATGTACATATGTACTCATACACATAGTACATACATAGATACATGTCACATACTACTTATCATTGCTCCTTCTTTACATACTCATACACATGACTCACACACACCCCTCCGCACACACGCATTCATACATACATATACACAATTCTTAGAACCAAAAGGTTTGAGGTACTCATGGTCCAATAACTTGAGCTAGTCAGATCTTTGAAGCATGCATCTTGAAAGTTTGTTGCACTTACTTTGATTATCCCAAATCACATTAGAGTTTAAGGACACATTGCCTATGGTTTAGCATAGTTGAGGTTAAAAACCTTATAATATAGAAAATGTGATAGATATCAAAACTCCAATTGTAAATGGGTTAGTTTCTCAACACACGTGTTAAGGAGTACAATTAAAAAATTAGAGACAAAGGTACCTTTCTAATTTCTTGTAATCGTACAAGTTTTCCAAAATTTGATATCTTTTTGAGAGTTAATAGGCCAATTTAATAATTTTAGAAATAACAAATATAATTGCTTTGAAGCCCAAAGCATTCAATTAAATAGAGAATTTAGGTGATGAATCAATTCTCCCAATGACACTTAGCAAATCTTGAGTATTTCAAGCTATGGCTATTGTTTTTCATGTTTCTCATGGTCAAATACCCTCTAATAACCTCTAATAAAGAGGTTCCACAATGGGTCACATAAAATTTATTGGAAAGGGCATTGTTTATGCTTTGTTGGGTTTAGAGAGAGCTACTCCACTATCTTCCTTAGTTAATAAGGTCTTCTCTTGAGGAAGATAGTGTGTGCTTACAATGTCACAAGATCATGCACTTAGTTGGTACGAACACAAGTTAAAGTATACATAATATAAATGAGGACCCTAATGTGCAAAACCACAATGCACTTTATAGAGTGGTATGGGGATTTCTAGCACCCCATCTTGATACTTAGTAAATGCTATAGTAACAAGCGATTGATGCTAGAACCATGAATACTCAAGTCTCACACATAGACTAGATGTTCCTTGAAGACAACACAAAGAAGATTCAACAATTACAAGGTGTGGGATAAGAAAACAACTTCCCACATGTGGTAGCTCATCAATGTCCAATAGTTTTTCAAAGCTCTAAGAAGATCATTCAATAGTTGTAGCTTTCGGAAGGCTACATAATGTCAAAGAAGATTCAAATAATCTTTCTAGAGGCTCTTTTGAGATGTTGGTTGTATGGTGATGATGAAACTTCTTTGGTGACTGTGGTAGGACGAGGGCACATTATTGTGGTCATCTTGAGGTTATTCTAGGGGTGCTAATGGATGGTGGACCTCAAAGGATATTTCCCATTTCATTGCATCACTGTATACATCCATGTACTGCCCACGCATGATCTAAGAGAGGGTGTTAGCATTATGCAACTCATTGTGGCCCACATGTGCTCATGGTCTTGCTGTTTTGACTCATTGTGTTTCCAAGCAAGCATGTTTCCTCTCTAGAAACTCTCATTTGGCCATATTGGATCATATTGGACGATTAGATTTTGGGCTTGTGCTCACTTAAAGGCAAGTCATATTAGGGTTTCTCTAGAGAGGACATGACTTTCTTCATTACACCCCTCAATTACTAGTTTCCACGTCTAATCTCACATTCTCTCACAAGGGTTCTATTTATAATGCCCTACAGTGATTTTTCCTCATCCTTTTACAAATGTGGGTTGTTCTTTTGAATGCCCCATTTCATGGTATTTGCTTAAGATGGTTCAACTAGAACTTGATATGGAAGCCATATGTGTAGGTGATTCTAATATGGTAACTTTGCTTGATGTTTTGATCTAACATATGAGATGTGGACACAAGTAGTATTCTTTGGGAATTGACATGGAAAAATCTACACTTTAATCAATCATCCAGGGCAAACTAGGCTTTATCACCTCTATTTCAATGATAGGGTGTGTTGGTATTTGTAATTGTTCTATATCAAGATTGAAGGTGCAATCAACACTTGTAATAAATATGAAGGAGCACAATGAGAGCATTAGAAGCTAGTGCTTGTACTGCATCAAGAATTTCTTACAAAAGTAAAGGGAGGATAGAACTTCACCTATTAGAGTTCAATCTCCTATGCATAGGTTGCAACACAATAAGAAAGAAGTCATAGCTAAGATGTTATATGGCTTAGTTGAGCCAATGCCTTCCTTAATAGGCCATTGTTTGAGGGGGAGATAAAGGTAGTGGCATTTATCATGAAGAAAAAATAAGATACTTGGTGCATAAATTTGTTAATCTAACATCCAAATTGCATGAAGAAGAGCTATCACATGTTGTTCTTTTTTGGTATTTCTAAACAAAAGGCAAAAATATCCTAAATAAGCTCAAAACCCACTATTTGTGATTATGATAATAAGAATGAGAATATAGATAAGTAGGCTATACATTTCTTCTCTTCTTATTTGCATATGTATTGAGATAAAGGACGATACTTGGTGGCCACCATAAGAGCCAAAATTAAGCTAACTAAGGTAAACATTGTAATGAAACAAAAAGGACCATGGAAAAGGTTTGGTCTTCACTGAGAGCTCTAGGTGGATGTCATAAGGATGCAAGATACTTGTTCCAATGTTTTAGAGGTCAAAAAATATTTAGGGGCATGTGTCTTTTACCTCATATATGAATACAATATTTTGCACATGTGGCTGATGATTTGTATATGTTATTATTATTACAAAAAGAATAGAAATTCCAATAGGATAGAAAGCACACCAAAGCCATGAAGAAACTAAAGAGATTGTTGAATTCTGCAAGGACATTGAGGAATGTTGATTATTCAAAGGGAAAGCATATTATCATTACACTAGACACTATCCTGATTGGTATTGGATGGGTGATTGGGAAATATGACAATGGAATGAGTATGTAATTAGATTTGGAGCAAAAGGATTAAATGAAAGGTAGAGATGGGTATACACAGGTCAAGGAGGCGGGAAAGGAGCTCTTCTTTTGTTTTTGTTTTTTTGTGTGATATAGAGAGAGGGAGAGGGTGAGGGCTCTCTCAATCCATGGCATTCTCTATAATAGCTATAGATAGATTGCTTCAGCTCCTATTGTCAATGCTAGCCCTTATCACAAAGAAGTTTCAATCATTTCCTACCTAGGAAAAAAAAAGGGAAATTCCCTATCAATTTCCTAGTTAAGAATATACATAAGTAGGGAAAGTAAATGATAGGAAAAATGGAAGATTTCTTAGTTAGAGAAATTTCCTACATAGAGAAAATTTCCTATGTAGTTTCCACATAGGAAAATTTCCCTATGTAGGAAAATTTTCCATAGGGAAATTTTCCTATGTAGGAAATTTCATGTATGATTCCCTCCTACATAGAGAAAATTTCCTATGTAGTTCCCACATAGGAAAATTTCCCTATGTAGGAATTTTTTCCATAGGGAAATTTCCCTATGTAGGAAATTTCCGGTATGATTTCCTAGTTTCTCTAACTAGGAAATGTTCCATTTTCCCTATCATTTACTTTTCCTACTTATGTGTATTTTTGACTAGGGAATTAATAGGTAATTCCCTTTTTTTTCCTATGTAGGGAATGATTAAAAGTTCCATGTGATGCTCTTTCAATGTCTCTTTTGCATTCATTGTCGATATAGCTTCGATCTTTCTAAACATTGCATCAGTAGCGAGCATATTCTCCTCAAAGCATTGTCTCTTTGCAATAAGCAATAACTCCCCATTCCCAATCTTCAATTTTGCTAATGTCTTTGCTAAAAAATATTTTTTGAATTTCTCAAATTCAGTTGTTTGGCAACCCTCTTCATTTTCTCACATTATTAGGAGGTAACGACCTTGCAACTAGTTTCACTTTCTTGTCAACTGTTTTGTACTTGGTTTGAACCTTGGTTTCACTCTTTTTCTCTTGTAAACCCAACTTTTGCTGCAAATGGGGAGTACCCAATCCTATCAGTTGAAAATCATTCATAGTCTCTTTGGACTGCATATAAATAGCCCTAAACTTTGTATACTGAAATGAATCAGCATAAAACTCTTTTGGCTGAAATAACTCATCCCCCTAAAACTCTGTTGGTTGATAATTCAACCCTCTTCTATGTTTGCTAAAATACATAAGCAAATAACTCTTTTTGTTGAGAAATCTCAGTACCCAACCCTCTTTGTTCCATAAAATCAACAATCTCATGGTGCATATCTAGGGAATGTACTTGCACAAAATTGGAACCACTTTGCATCTCTGTTTTCAACATATCTTCAATCTCTGTAATAGTATTCGCATAAGACAACCCATCATACATCCCATCAATGCACTTCTCATCCTACAATAAACTTGCTCTTCTCAACCCTTTTTCCTTTCTTCATGCATATTGCTTGGCAGCTCTAGACATCTTTGCAACTTTGTGAAAACAAACAGAACTCTCAGCTGAAAAATCAATAAATCTTGAAGAAAAAGCATTGCTGCCTGGAGGTGAGAGATTTTCTCTCCTTGTACCACCGTCGTCTTGTAGGACAGAGGAACCTAGTGAAATTTTGGTTCTTTCCTACAATGTAACTTTGTTTCGTGGGTGATTTACACAAACTATCATAAATTGCTCAGCTCTTTTCCCATCTTTGCTTCGAATCCACATACATGTAGATTCATCATCTATAACGTTTGCTTCCATCTGTGCTTCATGATAAAGGGTTGACCCAAAATGGCATCATAAGAATATGAATCCTGCATTAAGAAACAACAATCACCTTGAACATTCCCTATGGACACCCTCATATTTGGACATGTTGCATATAGCTCTCTTGCAATATTATTGATGGCTCTCATCTATCAACCATGTTATCTACAAGCCACGTTTCACTCTCATAAAAATGATGAACTATAACATTTATCTTTGAGCTATGATGTAGCAAGGCAACACACGGTGTCTCCATCTCTCCAATCTTAAGCACTATCTCAGTGGTTGCTCGTGCCCAATGGCTTTTAGAAAAATGCATGCAAGTAATCATTACAGGTACATGATCCTCTACATAGTGCACTAGTTGTATACTCTTCACAATCTTTGGATATACTGCAACACTCTCAACAAGAATTTCATCATCACTCTCCTTAGTCAGCTCCTCAATTGTGATACCCTATATGGCAGGCTCTTCTATAGTCTAAATCACATGTTTCTTTCTCTTTATGATGTTTACAATTTCTTCATGAAACTCTCTCTTTACAATTCCCAAAATATCTCCTAAGGCGAATTCAATCTTGCCATTCAAGATTCTCTCCTTCACTACACTTTTAAGATCTATTGCGGACTTAGTATACGAAGCAAGCTTGTAATCTGGTTGTTTCTTTGGTCTAGCATCTTGTTTCTTCTACTTTTGTGCATCCTCTTATTCTATTCAGGCCGTGGTCTAGAAGGTGGTGCTGTAGGCTCACGCCCTGTAGTCTTCTTGGAAGTATCATCCCTTTTTTTCTTTTCCTTAACAATCACTTATGTACCTAAGGTCTTTGTTAAATAGGTATAAACTGAGTATTCATCAATTGGAGATCCCCACCCAATCTTTGTTGTGATGCTCTTCCTTGCACCAGATAAATTTGCTTACTACACCTAGTCCTTATTCGTAGTCTATAAAGCAAAAGTCCATAACTTTGACTTACACTTTGGTTTCTTTTCAATCTAAACACCATAAGCCGAAGTGTCTCCTGTGGCTACATAATATGTTCGAGTAGTCATATCCTCAAAAAGCTTCTTCATTCCACCCTTACCAAAATTTATAGCAATATACTTATCAATCTTGGTTGCACAGATCTTTCAATCCAGCCAAAAAATCAAAATTTTTTACATAACATTCTTAAATGATTCACAATCTTTCTACTCGTGCTTAGGGCTATCACACCATATGCATCTATGCACGAAATTATTCCTAGGCAAAGCTTGTGAATGACTAGTTTTCCTAGAATCTTCCTACTTAGCCAATTTAATCTGCAAATCCTCCATTGGTTTTCACCAACTTATTAATGCCATCCTCTTTCCTTGACATTTTAAACCTTTTATTACTTTATTATTTTCATAAAAAATATTCACCGACTGATTATAGGATATTTTTGGTTTAGAGAACAAATCGCCACACTTTTGAAAGTCTAAAATACAAGTTTCGTCACATATTCTATAACATGAAAGTATACATTGGCTCTTAAAATCATCTATGATCTTAACCTATTCTTTGTGAGGATTCTAATTATGCTTTTCGTTCATTGCTTTTCGATCAATGTTGCACATAATCTCCACAACATCTTAGTATATTGGCACCTATTTGTTACTCATTTTACTTCTTTTCTTCACAAACAACAATTGAAACATCACTTTTAAGCCCACTTGCACTATCTCATACTCTCAACTCACTTTACTATAAGCCCTATTTCTACGTAACAAGCCTTAGAAGCCATGGGAAGGTCCAAATAATTTCAAAATGGGTCATACTTTTTTAAAAAAGCTGCTTACTATGCTCCACCTTTGCACAATAGGATATCCATGTTTTAAAGACCATTCACACATCTTGTGAAGATAATATCCTGAAGGTGATTTTCATGGCCCCAAAGAGACATCGAAATACTATATAAGCTCCCATCAACAATGAAGTATTCTTTGAAGCTAAAGCTTAACCTAAGGCAACTGCAATCTAAAGTTATGGTAGTTCCACACCAACCCGAAGATGTGCTAATTCCATGTAACAATGGATGGCTAGGTGATGATAATAAGGTTGGAGTAAGTATAATAGGTTGAATTTGATATTATAAAATTATCTAAAAATTCTCAATTCTCTTAAATATTTTTACGTAGGTGATCAAATGCACTTAATAAAAAATAAAATATTTAAACAGAGATAGTGAAAGAAGCACATGGGATTGTTCTTTTTGCTTCATATAATTATAAGAAGCCATAACTTATTTGAAAAGAAGTTAGGAAACACTAGAATGGACTAGACATTCTTATTTTCTTTTGAATAATGAATATAATATTTAAATAGGTGTAGTTGCTATGGACGCCATGGTATACTCTAAATAGTGTTCTATGATTATGACTCCTTTTAAATTTAAATAGGTGGTGAAATATATGATCTTATGGTTCCTTGCCTATAACAACTAGATTATGGTAGTTAGGACATTGGGAATCCCTATCCTAATACTCCTTAGCATTCTCCAAAGTGCTAAAAAGGTCACCTATGGGTGAGGGTCCTATGCTCCTATGAAAGGTAGGTGTTTTTTTGTTTATGAATCAGTGAAGCCAATGAGAGAGCAATGGGTGAAGTGGTAAGTATCCCTATTATGTTGGATGACTCTTAAAGCTTGAGAAAGCTTAGCAAGGCTATGAACCAAAAAATTCCCTATTGTTCATAATGGGAGTGCAATCACATGCATCCCAATCTTGTGGAATTAGAAGGTCCTATCCTAGGCTATACACGTCTTCTCTACAGAGATACAAATTTTGTACCACTTTGCAAAGACTTGATAGTTTTGTGTATATTTTATGAAATAAAGTAGTAGTTTTTGAAGTGTTTTTCATTGCTAAAGGATGCATTAATGAACCTCGTTTACTGGGATAATAAAAATAATTTGTTTTTATATGCTTCGATACTATGACAACATACTTTGGTAATTGGATAACTAAACAAAACTTGTTAAGGAAAGTGGAAGGCCTCGATTGTCCCAATGATTGATCTCATGGGTGGACTTGATAAGTTGAGTAGCTTTCCTAACACTAGATGGAATAGATTAGTATGCGGCCCTCCACTTTTGGTAAGATAGTTACTAGAATTAACCACCATTTTTGGGGGGGTTAGAGTAAGATTATTCAAGTGTGATGTCAGCCCATCTCTCATGTTTGATTGTTTCTGAAGTGACCTTTCTCAGGTGGGATGAGACTACTATTGGGGATGACCTACCCATGCATTCCCTATGAAGTAGAACTAAGATTTTCGTGCTCAACTAAGGTAGATGTTCCCAAGGGCCGACTTGGTGGTAATGTGCATGGACATGGATCTTAATCAACTACTAGAGGACTCATTTGGTTTATTAGAGGAGGAACCTCACATTCATGGTGGAATAATAGAATATAATATTGAAAAGGGGATGGCTTAAATTTCTAGATGTCCTAAATACAAGAACTCCATCCTTGAACTAACAAATCTAGCTACCTTCAAGCACATGATGAAAATGTCATTGAACCTAGGAGAAAGAATGAACCATTGACTCTTTGGAGTCCAATTAAGAGTAAAAAATTAGCTTAGATAATGGCCTTGAGGTTTCACAATCAAGTAAGGCAAAGCATAGTAGAGGAGACTTAGCTTTCCACTTGAGACAAAGAAAGTTAAAGCAATTATTTAATGGCACAGACTATGAAATAGAATCCCCATATAGACCACATGATTTTCCACTTCATTTTCCACTACATGAATCTATATTTCATCATGCACATAGTCTCTAATGTATGCAATCTCATCCCATTCCCATCTTTCAGCTTTGCATGATCCCCTACTCACTATAGCACCCCTATCTCCTACTAAACCCCTCTCCCCTTTTCCTAGAAACCCTTAAACTCGCCTCCTAACCTCATCATACCAAATGAATTTTCTTACCTCTATCTCCTCATAGTTCCTTCTTCTTGCCATCAAACACGACCAAGCAACCATCACCTCCACCATCACCATCCTTACTATAAGACCCATCGTTTCTCACTACCATGACCTTCTCCCTCTTCCTTTCCCTCCCTCCATATGACTCCCTATTTGTTGTGCCAAACCCTTCTCCTCTTCTATATGATTATCTCACCATCACCTACACCTCTTTCACCACCTTTCTATCATCTTGCTCACTTCCTTGGGATAGGTTTTTCCATATTATCTTTTTGATGCACAAAAATGGGACATCATTACAACTTGCAAACTTATTTTGTTTCATACATGATCTAGAGCCTTTTCTTTCCCTCAATCTCCAAGAATTTGAATGTTTGATTCCTATGACCCTTTTGTTATATAGGTAGCCCTATCTTAATCCCTCAATTACCTTGGCTTGTTAAAAAGTCAATTTCTTCTCCCATTTAGCCTCTTAAGGCTCATCTATAGATCTCTTTCCTTGGTTGAAGTTATCATGTTTAAGATTCTCCATTGAATCTTCAATGCTTTAACTCTCTTTACCTATATTGACTCACTTTCCTCTAGTCTATATATTTCCTCTTGAGCATGATGAGTTTTGTAAAGAATTTCCCAAACCTTTTGAAACTCAATTTTTTATTGAGAATGCAATTATTAGAATATCCTAGCAAAGAACTATTTCCATCTTTAGTGAGCATAATTATGGCATAAAGTGTAAGAAATTCAAGTGGCTTAGCTACTATTGAAAATTTTATAAATATCAATCCATCCACATGTTAATATGCTATTTTCCTGCATGTCTTAACCCTTTTGGGATAATGTTTTATTTGTAAAAATCATGTCGTCTCTTCCTCTCTATGTGGAATATGGTTCTTCCACCAATATGTGAATATGATTGTATATTTATGTTGGAGCTTTATCCATGCCTTTGGGTCACAAGAGAAATGGTTGTAATATTCAATTATAAGTTTGTTGAAAATTTTATTAAACATGTTATAAACCCAAATTGAATATAAATGAGAACTCCTTTTAAGTAATATTAATCCACATTTAAAATAAAGGTTGCTCTTTGTGTAAGAAGCTGGGAAGAAAATTGTTTTAGTGTGTAAGTAATATTGATGCCATGTCATACTAACATTGGTATAAAAGGAGGGGACGTGTAATTTTTCTCATCTTTTGACACATTAATACATTGCTGTCTTTCTTCTCATTATCTTTTTCTCAACCCTAATATACTCCATATGAAGGGTAAAATTCATGGGAAGGCCATGTTCATCTTGATAGATAGTTTTAGTACACATTTTTTTGAATAAACCCATTATGGACAAGCTGAATTGTCTTTGCATTGACTTCTAGTAGCCCATAAGAGTTCAAGTGGCCAATGGTGAAGAAGAAATCAACACCCAAATATGCCCATAGGTTTTTTTACAGGCTGATTGAAAATTATGAAGCAAAAGTAAACCTGATTACCTTGGAAATAGGGCCCATAGATATTGTACTTGGTTGTGATTGGTTGATGGCATTAGGCAAGATCACTATGGATTTCTTACAGCTATATATGGAGTTTATCTTTGATGGGGATAGCTCATCCATTTACAAGGAATTCCTAGTAGATAAAATTTTCAACTTATCACCATTCAACAACTCAAAAAGGAGTACAAGAGGTACTCAAAGATATTTGTTTTGCACTTGAATAAAGAGATTGAAGATCAATCCATAAATTCAGCAAGTCACTCGGCCTTGAAAGCTCTTCTTGAGGAGTATAGGGACTTGTTTGAGGTGCCTACTTCATTGCCTCCTAAGAGAGCAGTAGATCATCCCATTGATTTGGAGCCCAACTCAATAAGCCACCCTACAGATTGTCCAATTATGAGTGGAAAGAAGTAGCTAAGAAAATCAAGGAGCTTCTTAATATGGGTTTCATTGAACCTAGTTCTTCACCCTATGCATCTCTGGTCTTGCTAGTCAAAAATAAAGATGGATCTTTCAAGATGTGTATTGACTATAGGGATCTTAACAAGATCACAATGAAGAACATGTATCCAATACCCAGAATTGATTATTTGCTTGATGAACTCAAGGGGGCTAGATTCTTTACAAAGATTGACTTGAGGTCATGGTATCATTAGATTCGCATGAGAAAGGGTGATGAGATCAAGACTTCTTTTAGGACTAATCGAGGGCTCTATCATTTCCTAGTGATACCATTTGGGCTTACAAATGCTCTACTACCTTCCACAGTTTGATGAGCAAGATTTTTCAACCTTTTCTCTTTCATTTTGTCTTGGTCTTCTTTGATGACATTCTGATTTATAGTAAGAACCTTCAAGACCATCTATCACACATGAGGAAGGTTTTTGATATATTGAGACATCATAAACTCTTTGCTAAGGAGAAGAAATACTATTTCATGCAAACTTAACTGGAATACTTGGGACATATTGTATGTGAAAAAATGTTCAAAAGGTTGACCCCAAGAAGGTACAGTGTATTAAAGATTGGCCAACACCTACGACCACTACTTCACTTATAGAATTTCTTAGACTATCTTCATTTTATCATTGATTCATCAAGAATTATGTGGCTATTACAGCTCCTTTGACTAATAGGTTGAAGAAGGAAGGTTTCTTTTGGGATGCTCTTGTAGGTAACAACTTACCAGTTAAAGGAACTCCTTCCTTTGAAGGAGTTTACCATAGAGTGTGATGCCTGTGGTCGAGACATTAGGGCTATTTTGTTACAAAATAAAGGAGTGATTGCCTTTGAAAGCCATAAGTTTACAGATAAGGAAATGACTATGAATGTTTATGACCAAGAGATGTTGGCTATCTTGCACGGAATTAAGAAATGGCACCATTATTTGTATGGTAGTCACTTCAGAGTTCAAACTGATCAGGGCCCTTAAGTATTTTTTCACTCATTCCAATTTGACTCCTAAGCAGCCTAGGTGGGTAGCTACACTACAAAATTATAATTTTGACATCACTCATATGAGGGGCAAAGACAATGTAGTGGCTAATTCTCTTTCTCATATATGGGCTCACAAAGTTTCAGCAATAATGACTAAGCTACATAGTGACTAGATTGAAGAACTACATGAGGCTTATCTTTTGGATAAAGAGCTCAGCCATATTTTTTAAAAATTACAGCAAGGTTTCATAAAAGATAAATCGCATTATCACCTTCAAAATGGCATTATCTGGTTAAATGGTTAGCTTGTTATTCCCTCTACTTCTTCTTTTACATGGAAAATTACGGAGGAGTTACATTCTTCACTTTTAGTTGGACACCTTGGAGTTTTCAAAATATATGATAGGATCAACAAAAGCTTCTATTGGAAAGGGCTGTGGAAAGATGTCAAAGACTTTGTCATGAAGTGTATTGTTAGTAGAATAAAGATAGCACCCATAAGCTAGGTGGTTTCTTGCAACCATTACCCATTCCTATAAGAAAATGGACACATAGTACCATGGACTTCATTACTGCCTTGCCTACTATCAAAAAGGGATGGAATAGTATATATGTGATGAAGGATAGGCTCACCAAGGTAGCCCATTTCATTCCAACCAAGACCCAGTTTACTACTCCTCAAGTGGCCATTGAGTTCATGGAGTATATTTTTAGATTACATGGATTACCGTAGGTAATTGTTCATGATAGAGATTCAAGGTTCATGAGTAATTTTTGGTAGGCGGTATTCACATTTATGGGCATTAAATTGGCTCCCTCTACGACCTATCATCTGTAGACTGTAGATTGTGGACAGAGAGAAAGGGTAAATAAGTGGTTGGAGACTTATCTTTGCCATTTCTATTATGATGTTCAAAATTCATGGGATTCTTGGTTACACTTGGCTAAGTTTGCCTACAATAACTCCACTCATGCTAGCATTGGAGTTTCGCCCTTTGAGGCTATGTATGGCTATAAGGTGCCCTTACCCAAAGTCATCTTTAATGAAATAATCAATCCTCATGGGGAAGAAGAATTGGAAAGAATGCAAAACCTTCTTCAATAGCATAAGATGAATCTTAGGAAAGCTCAACCAAATGAAGATGTATGCAGATGAGGAGGCAACCTTTAGAGTTCCAAGAAGGAGAATTGGTTTTGTTGAAGGTGCCCAAGTCTCATTACTCTACTTTGAAAGATGGATCCCGTAACAAGGTTGCTCATAGATAATATGGCCCCTACCAAATTCTGAAGCATGTTGGAGACTTGGCATATAGATTGGAGCTACCCTTTTCCACTAAGATTCATAATATATTCCATGTTAGTCAGCTCAAGCCTTTCTATGGTAATCCTGTTGCTACAGTTGATGAGTAACCACCTATTGATGAAAAAGGTCTCATTCAGTATATCCCATAGGCTGTTCTATATAATTTAGCATGAGAAGAAGCTTCAACCTCCTTTCATCATTGAATATTTGATCAAATGGAGAGGTCTACCACTTGAGGAAGATTCTTGGAGGCCTAATTCCATATTAGATGAGTTTCCTTTCCTAAGGGACACATTAGGGCTAAAACTTACTGACTATGGAGCCAGAAATGGTGCAAACAGGAGATTGTTTTATAATAGTTTTTATTCTGCCTATTTTTCAAAATTATGCAACCTATATAAGGTCAAATTACTCTTCAAGATCTGTGTTTTGATATGTGGCATGCTTCATTTGGACACTTCTATAGAAGTTATGGTAGATTTGGTTCAACAACGTCTATTTATATAGCAAGCTATCTACTTCATTTTGAGCTCATCAGTTGAAGACTTTAAGGCTTTCCAAGTACCTTTGAAGCATTCTTGATCATGTATATAGCAAAGGCATACTCCCATTCTTCCATTTCAGTCTATATGTCTTTGATCTTTCATTCATTTTCCCATTTTTAAAGCTCAAAAAAGAGTAGTACTCTGTTGCATCCATCCTTTTCTAATCTTTGTAAGTTTGTTTTTGAAGGAAAAAACCTTTGGGACAGGATGGATTGTAAGAAGTTAGGAGGAATAAGGATTTAGTGTGTAAATAATATTGATGCCATGTCACACTAACATTGGTATAAAAGGAGGGGACATGTAATTTTTCTCATATTTTTACACATTAATACATTACTATCCTTCTCATTACCTTGCTCTCAACTTCAATGGCTTCCTTCTCTTTCCTTTCTTTCTCTCTCATATTCTAATCTTTCTCTCTCCTTATCATTCTCTTTCTCTCACTTATGTACTACTTCTCTCTCTTCTATAGTCCTCTCTCTCCTCTTTCTCTCTCTCTAGTTCACTTCTTGATACTTTGGTAACCCAAAAAATACCTTTATGTATATATCCAAGCACTATATAACCACACCCACACATGAAAGGGGACCACATAAACACACACACACACACACACACACACACACACACACACACACACACACACACACACACGTACACACACAGGGTGTGTGTGTGTGTGGTTCAATAAGAAACAATAAGCTGATGAATACTTCTAACACTACAAAGCGGAAGAGTGATCTTGGTATCCTAAATATCATCTTACATAGAGTTTTTACTTATTTCAATCCAAATGATACCTCAACTTTCTTCGGATGACACATATAAATATTTGGAGAGAGAAAGAGAAAGGGTCAAAAGAGAATGAAGACAAAGAAGAAAGAGAAAAGGTCAAATGATAGAGAAGACAAAAAGGGTCTAAAGAGAATGAAGGTAGAGAAGAAAGAGAATGACAAACATTAAAAACAAAATAAACTTGTGAAAAGAATGATAATGGAAGTGTTGAGAAAAGTAAATTTGTAAATCATCTACTTTTTGAGATCCTAATCAAATTTGGGAATGGGACTATTAACTTGAGGAGATTGACTCATAGTTATGTAAGTTTATTACATGGATTCAATAGAAGGGGTTTCACATTTCATTCTTTAGATCAATTTTTTCACACTTAAAGTTATCACATAATAAAAGTATTGACATGGGTATGATTTATTCTCAAGGGTTCATTATATATATATATATATATATATATATATATATATATATATATATAATGTGTGTTTAAAGTGTATTTATAAATATGCTTATCTGTGAATTTTCCATGAATAAAGCACAACCCTTTTCTATTCAATTTGTAAATAACCCCTTTATATGTTAAAAAATGTATAACATTTTAAAAGTCCATTATTTTAAACCCATGTGATACACACATATATTCATTAGTGACCCCCCCTCCTAGGTTTTATTCATGTGAGATTTATTAGGAATTAAATGTACATGTAGTAAGGAAAACATGTACTAAACCCTCAAGCCTATTAAAGAAAAATAAAAAGAAAGAGAGAAGAAAGAAAGATACACTATAGTTATTTACTACTAACGTTTACCTAAAGTTAGAGACATTATTAATTAAGTAGGGACATGGGCTTCTCCCCTAATTTTTAACTAGTAATTAGAATGTAGTTAAGGAAGCATTCAATTTTTATCATGACTAGTTTAGCCTCACTTTTTGTCCTAATATAAGTCAAGTCTATGTACCAATTGGAGGACCTTCTAAAGTGCAACAATAGGTTACATTGAGACAACCACATCTAGATCTAGTACCAAATCTATGACAAATGGAAAATGAAGCACTCAACCATGATGATTACATAACAAATATAACACTTAGTTACCATATAACATGATGGAGTTTTGACATAGAAAATCTTGATACACATTATGTAATTACAATCCAATCATTAAAATAACTTTATGGGGTACATGAGTTTACTCATTATATTTATCACCACAATCATGAGAAAGGTGATCTAAAAACTTAATGATGTTGCTTACAAAGGTGTGGGCCCCCATATTGAAGACCACGAGCAGAAGCAAAGAGAGCATGCACATCAATCAAGGTGTTGGAACAGTGAGAGAGTGTGAGAGTAAGAGTTGACCGATAGGTGTGTACCAGTGTGGTACACACAAAGAATAAAAGAATATATTTATACTTAGGGTATGGTAAACTTACACTCGCTAGGGTGAGTTCACATGTGTGAAGTAATATATACATGGGAGAGCACATAAAGGGCTTTTACACCCAACAACCTCCCACTTAAAGGTCTGAATCAAACCTTTAACCAGCTCCCACAAGTCCGATGCAATGCTCATGTGGAGCCTTTGCAAGAATTTTAGTGAGAACATCCGTAGGGTTATCCTGTGATTTGAGATTAGTCAAGGTGACTAGACCATCATCGATAAAATGATACTAAACATCAATATGTTTGGTATGTGCATGAAACATGGAATTCTTAACCAGAGATAGAGTGCTTTGGCTATCACATCTTAGTACAGGTGTTTTGGTGGCCAGCCCAAAATCCTTGACCAAATGACCAAGCCAAACTACTTCTTTTGAAGCTTCAGTGGGGGCTGAAATACAATGGTAGAGAGTGCTACTATTTTTTGCAATCCAGATCACCAAGATACTGCCCCACTAGTCAAGGTAAAGATGTACATGCTAGTAGACTTGCGATTATCCAAGTCACCTCCCATGTCTATATCACAATACCCCTGCAGATCTAATGTACCCTTGCCATAGCAAATACATTTTCTTTGTGTGCCCTTACGATACTGTAAGATACATTTCACTCCTTCCCAATGTGCTTTGCCAGGATTTAAAATAAACCTGCTTACAACTCCCACTGCATAAGCAATGTCAGGTCTAGTGGCAACCATAGCATACATGAGTGAACCACAAGTTGAAGCATAAGGAACACCCTTCATAGTATTGGCTGCCTTATCATCTTTTGGGCAAACTACTTTGCTAAGCTTAAGATAAGGTGGAAAAGGTACACCAAGAGGATTAGCATTAACCATAGAAAAACAATTAAGGACTTTGCTTATGTACTTTTCTTGTGAGAGGAATAAGAGCTATTGCTCTCTATCTCATGTTACACGCATGCCCCAAATATGTTCAGCTACACCCAAATCCTTCATGGAAAAGGTTGAATTCAATTGTCTTTTCAATGCATTAATCTAGCTTTTATGCTTACCACCAATAAACATATCATCCACATAAAGCACAAGTATAATAAGGCTTCCATCATTATCCTTTTTAATATATAAGCAGCGATCTACACTACTCCTTTTAAATCCATGTGAGAGCATGAAGGCATCAAACTTTTTATACCATTGTCTAGAGCTTGTTTCAAACCATATAAGCTTCTCTTAAGCTTACATACCAAATGCTCCTTTCCTTGTATAACAAAGCCTTCAGACTATTTCATGTATAGCTCTTCTTCCAAATCACCATGCAAAAATGCAGTTCTAACATCCATCCGATCAAGTTCAATATCCATAGATGCTACAATGGAAAATAGCACTCGAAGATTGGTCATTTTGACAACAGGAGAAAACTCTTCCTCAAAATGAATGCCCTCCTTTTGTGTATAGCCCTTAGCTAGAAGTCTACCTTTGTATTTGGGTTTGCCATCCACACATTTGATTTTATAGACCCATTTGTAAGGAATGGCTTTCCTATCCTTGGGCAATGCAACCAATTCCCAAGTATCATTCTGATACAATGACTTCATTTCTTCCTGCTACATAGCTAGCTCCCACTTTTTCTTTAATTCACATGATAAGGTCTCTTTATACATAAGAGGCTCACCTTCATCTATGAGCAAAATCCAGTCAAAGAAGGATCAAATTGTTTTATAGGTCTTCTGACACGTGTAGACCTTCTTACCCAATGATCTATGTTATCAAGTAATGGATCCACATCCAAGGGAATGTCAATGACCTCATTGTTTGGATGTTGAACTACATGTTCAGGTTGTTGTAATACAATTTTTTTGATGTTGTAATTCATTTTCAGCATACTGATTTTGGTGCTCAAGATGATGTTCAACATCCCCTTACTACCTATTTTCATCTGGCTCAATAATGATACACATATTGTCATAATCAACATCAAAAGGAGCTGAATTTTTAGTGGGGTTGATGACTGTTTAAGTAACTGATCATGCTGAAATTTAACTTTCTTTGTGTTTGAATCATTAGATGTGACATTTTCTAGCAACTTTGACTCATTAAATACCACATCCTTGTTGCATAGCACCTTTTTCATGTTTGGAACCCAAATTCTATAGCCCATTTCACCTTCATTTCCATAAACCATGAAGATGTCTCTATGAGATTTCATGTCAAATTTGGTTCTACTATCAATAGGTACGTATACATAGCATTCACAACAACCAAAGACTCTTAAGTGGTCATATCAAGTAGGTTTGCCAAACCAAACCTCTTCAGGGATGCCATTGTCAAGTGCATGATGTGGAGATCGGTTGCAAATATGCATTGCAGTTTTAAGTGCCTCTCCCCAAAACAATTACGAGAGATTAGCTATGGATAGCATGCACCGAATCTTCTCACATAATGTGCAATAAATTCGCTTAGCCACACCATTAGATGACAGATTGTAAGGAGCTGTAAGCTCTCGTTTAATCCCATTTTCATTAAAATTATTGAATTCTTTAGATACAAAATCTCCCCCATTATCTATTTTTATGCATTTTAACTTTAAGGCCTTTTGAGTATTAACCAATGCATAAAACATTTTAAAAGCATCCAATGCCTCACTTTTCTGCTTAAGCAAGTAGACCCATAGCTTCCTAGAAGGGTCATCAATAGAAGACAAAAAATAATGGAAATCACTATGAGTTTTTATTGGCATGGTTGCACCATCAAAATAGACTAAATCCAAGACACATGCCTTCCTAGAGGCTCCATGAGAGTATGGGCTCTTTCCATGTTTACCAAGAACACAATCATCACAAAAGTCAAGCTTTGAGTTTTTCACATCAACTCTTCCAAGTGAAGAGAGTGCATGCAAACCCTTTTGGCTCATGTGTCCAAGATGTTTGTGCCATAACTCCATGTGTGACTCTACTTCACCAACTACAACAAACTTTCCTGGAAGTGCCTTGAAGTAGAGATAATACAGAGTCCCTCTTTTACCACCTCTAGTGACTAGCATAGATCCTTTATGTATTTTCCACATGCCACCACCAAAAGAAGTGAATTAGCCTTTGTTGTCAAGCTGCCCAATAGCAAGAAAGTTCTTCTTGATGCCACTAACATCATGAAGAATCCATTCATGACCATTTTCTAGAGCCAAGTGTATGGTCCCCATTCCTTCAGTATCACATGCATGATTGTGCTAATGTAGACTTTTCCAAGATTACTTTCTACATAAGTAGAAAAACACTCAAGAGATGGAGTTACATGAAAAGAAGCACTGCTGTCAACAATCTACTATTTTGACAAACCATCATGAGATGACAACAAAGCATCTATCATATATGTTTTTAGTGATATACATGTCCTCCACTGTCATAGCAAGCAGATCTGAAAATGCAACCAGCAAATCAACATCTTTATCATCTTCTATTTCCTCAATAACAACACTAGATGCAACATTTTCTTTTTCTATCTCTTTAGGGGTAGAGTTGCATCCTTGTCATTCTTTTTTCCTTTTGCATTAGCCTACTTCTTGTGTTCTTATTCCTTTTTAAAGTACTTGCAATTGGGCGTTTTATGCCCTTTACGACCACATTGATAACAAGTTACATCTTGCTTATGTTCTTGTAAAGCATAATCAAAATCCTTTAGAAAGAGAATACCTTGCATACGATCTTTCCAAAGATCAAAACCATTGCCATCGAATTTATGAATCTCAAAGAGACTCTTTGTGTCAAACGTAGATGCATTGTTAGCCATCTTTAGCAATATACAACTGCAATAAAGGGTTGAATACTTTAGGCAATAGCAAGGTTGTTGAATTGTAATAGCAAGTACACACTCTTGTACTTCCAAGGTGTCCAAGAAGCAACTATTTAGCTATAATTTTAGTCTCAAGTACTGACTATAGCATATACATGAATCAAAACTGATACATTTGCATAAATACAGCTCCCACTTTAGTAATACATCACCAAAGTTCCCAAATGCAATGACCCAAATGCTGTATTTACCATTGTTTCATTGCATAATGAGTATTCAGCAATACATGTACCAAGAAAAGCTTCTCTTTTTTCAACATTTGAAGCATTCAAAACTCAAAAGACTCCCAGTTAGCAATGAATTTCAGTGTCCACTCTCAAATCGACTCAAAATACATCACTAATGTGAAAAGCCCCAAAATTTCTACAGTGAATCTACTCCAATTTCATTGATTCATCTTCCTAAGCATCAAGTATAGGTTAATGTTGCAAAAATTTTGTAATTTTTGCAAAAGCCCCAAATTTCGGGGTTCGAGAGTGCACAATTTCCAAGAAATTGGATCAAACAAGAAAAAAAAATTCAATTGCATCTAAAAATCTCCAAAATTTTTGAGACTTGTCCACTCAATGTCTGCAGTTTATGGAGTCACTAACACATGTGTCTAGCACCAAAATTGGGAAAAGCTGTAATATCTCCCCCCCCCCCCCCCCCCCGGTGCCTCCCCCATGAGAACCCCCCATTTTTTTTCAAATTTTTTTTAAAAAAAATTACTCTCCCTCTCTCTCCCTGCCGACAGCATGTCGGGGAGAGAGAGAGGGAGGGAGCAGAGAGAAGGAGAGGGAGGCATGCAGCCCCATAGGTGGAGGGGTGCCGGCCGTTAAACGGCTGTCTCCCCCCACATATACCACCCCCTCCCCATTATAAAGGGGATCCCCCCCTCCCTCGTGGATTGACAGCACCCCCCCCCTTGTCGTCTTCAGCAGCCCCCTGATCAGTAGGAACCACCTCCCTGGCCCGTGATTTCAGTGCCCCCCCCCTCATCATCATCGCAAGGAGATGCCCTAGCACGCTGCTCTAACAAAGAGTGCGAGAATTATATCTCTCATGCACGCATCTTCGAGTATGGCCCCAAAGTGCAGATCTACAAGGATAACCGAAAACCCCGCAAGAGTGGATGGTAGCTTGAATCCAGACCGTACCGCAACCACGAATGGTCTATCATCAGGCGTAAATACCACTGGAATCAAGACATCGCTCCAAACCCAGGTTGCTCTATTATTAAATCATAGATTATAATTATCATGGTGAAAATCATATTCACATGTCAAGATTGTGGGAGAGAAGGAAGGAGTCTCGCTTGAATCTTTCTTGCTTGCACAATGGGGGAAGACACACAAGGGTGGAGGCTAAAAACAGTTTTCCTCTTCTTAGTTGTGTAAGCCAAAAGAACTCAAGTACAAAGAAATAGAAGAACCCTCTATATGGGTCTCAAAACCAAACTCAACTAACTAAGGTGGCATACTAACTAAGCCACGAACTAGAGTAGATAAGGATAGCTATCATGTAGCTATTATTCATGGGTGGTGTACCAACCGCATCTACAACTGACAAGTCGGTGACATAAATGCACAACGGTCACCCTGGCGTATCATGAGTGGAGCTCGATATCTCAACACTCCCCCTCGAGCTCAATCCCAATTCCTGCACACCAAGCAGGTCTCTGAACTTGCGCAGCTTCTCTGTGCCCAATGCCTTCGTGAATATGTCAGCTACCTGATCCTCTATGCTGACATAAACTAGATCAATAAGACCTAGTAAAACCCTCTCCCACACATAGTGATAATGCATCTCAATGTGCTTTGTTCTAGCATGATAGACTGGGTTATTTGCCAAGTGTATACTACTCATGTTGTCACAATAAATGACAACTGGCACATCTGTAGACTGATGCATATCATAAAGTAGCTTATGCAACCAAGCTACGTCACATGCAGCCATTGCTGCACCCCTGAACTCAGCCTCTGTGCTCGACAAGGCAACTGTAGGCTGTTTCTTGCTGCTCCAAGTGACTACAGCACTCCCAAAAGAGAACACATATCCACTGGTAGATCGTCTATCAGAAATGCTACCAGCCCAATCAGCATCAATGTATCCATGCAACTGTATCTGAACCCCAGTCTCATAAAATAGTCCATACTGCAATGTGGACTTCACATACCTGAGTATGCGTCTAGCCGCATCCAAATGTGGTTTCCTTGGAGCCTGCATAAACTGACTTACCAATCCAACAGCATAGCTCAAATCTGGCTTGGTAATAGTCATATAAATCAAACTTCCTACTATGCGTCTGTACATAGTAGGGTCTTCTAGAAGCTCACCTGCATCTGTGCTCAGCTTCACATTTTGCTCCAAAGGAACTGAAATAGGCTTACAGCTTGTCATCCCATATTTGGACAGCATGTCCAATCCATACTGCCTCTGCAAGAGCTGTATCCCACTTGGTGATCTAATCACCTCAATGCCCAAGAAATAACGCAGCTCTCCCAAATCCTTCATCTCAAACTTCTGCTTCAATAGCATTTTCACATGAAGGATATCTTCATCACTGTCACCTGTCATAATCAAATCATCAACATAAATGACAAGTAGCATAATACCTTTCTCTGGTTTTCTCACATAAAGTGAGAAATCTGCCTTGGAAATCTGAAAGCCAATAGTGACAAGATACTGTCCTATCTTGTCAGACCATGCTCTAGGTGCTTGCTTCAAGCCATACAAGGCTTTCTTCAACCTGCAAACAAACTGAGGATGAACATCATGCACATAACCTGGTGGCTGCTCCATATAGACCTCTTCTTGCAAATCACCATGCAAGAAGGCATTCTTTACATCCATCTGATGTAAAGACCATCCCTTTGATGCAGCCATAGCAATGACTGCTCTTACGGTTGCCATCCTTGCAACCGGACTGAATGTTTCTTCATAGTCAATGCCATATGTTTGTGCATACCCCTTAACTACTAATCTTGCCTTGTATCTGTTCACAGAACCATCTGCATTGTGCTTCACCTTATAAACCCACTTACAGCCAATTGAATTCTTACCTTTAGGCAAAATTACCAATTCCCATGTAGCATTTGCTTCCAAGGCATCCATTTCTTCATCCATGGCTTTCTCCCATTTTTCTTTTCCCATGGCTTCCTCAAAAGAAGTGGGTTCTGGTTCCCGTATCACTTTAACCATATATGCATAGTGAATGGCTGTAAATCCATCATATTTCAGCCTATCCACAGGATACTTAACTCTGGTAGACCTGCGCAAAGTGGGTTCACTCCCAGGTGCTCTCAAAACATCCCTGGTCTTCCTTACTCGAGGTGTAACAATAGAAGGAATACCCAACTCATCATCAATGCTCTGTTCTGAGCCACTGGATTCACCATCCACATAAGAGTGACCTGCATTCACATCAAACATGGGCTGATCAACCTTCTCTTTTCCTTTTCGTGATACCTGCATACCACTATCTGCATTACTTTGAGAAGATTCTCCTGATCTCAATCTGCCTATCCATGGCGAAGAATGTCAACCACTGGTAGAGGACGCTCCAGGTCCACTAATATTTTGTGACTGCTGCTGTGAATTCTGTGCAGCATTACCATTTTGTACATCTACATCATCAATCACATTTACTGGTTTATACCAGCTACTTATCTCATCAAAAACAACATCTCTGCTCACTGTAAACTTACGAGTAGAAGGGTTATAGCATCTATACCCTTTTTGCTGCAGAGAGTAACCAATAAAGATGCACTTCTCAGCTTTTGGATCCAACTTGGATCTCAACTCATCTGGCACATGTACATAGGCAATGCAACCAAAAATCTTCAGATGAGAAATATATGGTTTCCTACCAGTATACCTCTCCTCTGGAGTCATTCCATGTATTGCTGCAGTGGGAGTCCTGTTCATTATGTAGACTGCTGTAGCAACTGCTTCAGCCCAATAAAAATCTGGCAGGTCTTTTTCATTGAGCATGGCACGAGACACCTCTCCAATATGTCTGTTTTTTCTTTCTGCAATTCCATTTTGTTGTGGGGTATAACTGCATGAATATTGCTGCTTTATGCCATGCTCCTGTAAGAACTTTGCAAACTCATTTGAGAGGTACTCTCCCCCTCCATCTGACCTTAGGCATTTTATTTGCAGACCTGTTTCTTTTTCAGCCATAGCTTTAAGGGTTTTGAAATACCCAAAAACTTCACTTTTCTTTTTCATAAAATACACCCAAACTTTTCTGCTATAGTCATCAATAAAAGTGACAAAATAATGACAGCCTCCAAGAGATGCAGCTTTAGTAGTCCACACATCAGAGTGGATTAATTCCAATGGCTTCTCACTCTCTTGAACATGTCTAGGAAATGGTTTCCTTGCCTGTTTTCCAAACTGACAGGCTTCACATACCTTATGCATTTCTGCAACCTTGAATTTTGGCAATCCTGCAACAATATTTTGGGCCTGCATTGATTTAAGTCGCTGTACATTAACATGACCAATGCGTTTATGCCAGATATCAATATCTGCAACTACACCGGTCCCATGTGCAAACATTGCTGCACTCAATTCAGACATGTCTGCATCCAATGTAAACATTCTGCCCTTCTTCTTTCCTTTTGCTATCAAGCGACCTTTATTTTTCATATCCTCAACAAAGCATCCATGAGGATTAAATCTGACCTGCAAGCCCTGTTCAACCATTTGACCAACAGAAACCAGATTCTTGGTGATATTGGGGACATGAAATACATCGGACAGGTATTTCTTTTTCCCATCCTGCATAGACAAAGGAATTTTTCCAATCTGCACAATCGGATGTGCAGTATCATCACCAGTCTCCACAAATCCTGGTTTTTTCATTTTCCTTGCATCCTCCATCCATTCTGCATGACCTGTCATGTGGTTTGATGCACCTGAGTCAACATACCACACATCGTTGCTTTCTTCTGCATTTGTCACAGAATTATTCATGTGCTGCACCATAAACAAATGCTCATTTCTGTCATCACCCTGTCTACTAGAAGATGAATAATTTCCTTGTTGCAGTTTTCCATTCATGATGTCATTCTGCTTTTTATAGCAGTCTTTAGCCATATGACTCATTTTACCACAATAGTAGCATTCAACATTACTGTTTGCATTTTGACCTCTTTGCCATCCACCACGACCTCTTTGGCTCCCCCTGCCTCTAGAGTTACCACGTCCTCCTCCATAGGACTGGTTTTCTTGAGTTTGCTGCATATTCTGATTTCTACCACGACCTCCAAATCGGCCTCCTCTACCTCTGCCTCTACCTCTGCCAGCATTTGAGTAGAAGACAGCTTCTTTTGAAGTTCCTCCTGAAGAAGATGCACCACCATTTCTTTGCTCCTCAGAAATTAGAAGAGCAATCAACTCCTCAAAATCAGGAAATCTTTCACGGACGGAAATGGATGTCCGAAACTGCGCATAATCCTTTCCTAGACCATTCAAGGTCACAGAAACTAAATCATCATCTTCCATTGGCGACCCAATGGAAGCAAGTGCATCTGCAATCTTCTTCACCTTCATGTGGTAGTCATTGATGCTCATACTTTCTCTTTGCACGTTATGCAACTCTTGCTTGAGCTGCATTTTCCTGGCTTGCGTATTTGTGCTATACATTTTTTACAGAGTATCCCATGCCTCCTTTGGCATACTTGCATCCTGAATATGCACAATCATAGAGTCTAAAATACTGATAGACAGCCAGTACATAACTTTCCTGGCTCTCTCATGCCATGCTTTGAATGCCTGCATTTGCTGTTGATTGGGAACATCAGGAAGAACTGGTTCTTCTTCATTTCCTGCAACAAATTCCCAATATCCTTTTCCCATAAGGAAATTCGTCATTCTAAACTTCCATGCTTGGAAGTTGTTCTTGTCAAGCTTTTCAGTGACAATCTGTGAAAGAGAATCAGACGCCATTACAGAACACTGCAAAAAATTCTGTCACTACAAAAAACACAGCTTCACCCTCACAAGGGCAAATCTGCAAAACTGGCGAAAGTGGTATTTGACCACACAGTCACTTCCTAGTGACGATTTTGCATCAACAGGCAACAGGGATGATTCTGTAACTCCCAATGTCTCTGCGCACAAGCATACGATGCAATTTCTACAGAAACTTTTCACCGACCTGTAGAACAGTGGCTGCACAGCATAAAACTGGGCCTTTTCCTGAGTGCGTGCAGAAAACTTCTGCCTCCAAAACAGGCCCCGAAATGGCCTCAAATCAAAAAAACAGGGTCGCGAGTGGAGCTCGATATCTCAACATCACATGCATCACATTGATTGCGCGATTGATAGGTAATTGCCTTAGTATGAATTTAGTTGTGATGTTTGTAACAAACAAGATGAATTTTGTTGTAAGATGACATCATAATAGTTGAAATTGATTAGGTAATTGCATCATAAATTACCCAAAAAAATTATTTCATGAATTCTAGCATAAAGTGCATTGCTCCTTGCACAAATTCTTGCAAAATACATTTTAGAGGACATCGAAAGAAGCAAAGTGCATCCCCATATTGCAAGATAGATTCTAAGGTACATGTAATAAACTGTAGAAAAGATTAAAGTGTAGCTAGACTCATACAATAATCACATAAAGTTATAAAGATCAGATCATTCAAGAAGGTTATAGATCGTGTAAATAATTACATAGAGGATAATGTTAAGATTGCATGCGTAGAAAGTACATTCGCATGTGTGGCATAAAATATCATATGGATAATATCAAAATTGTAAGCATTGAAATGAAGGCATGGCATTATGTTGCGTGCATTAAAGTTGTTGGAAAAATTCAACGTTGTTTGTAATTTACCAAATGGGACTGAGATCCATGAGTCCCATGTCAAAGTCCTTGGTGACTTCAAGAGGGATAGGTAAAAGCTTAGTGCATGTGAGCATTATTAAGAGGGCTTAAGAAGATTATACTTAAGACGGAGTAAGAACTGTTCTAAACAAAACTGTCTTGACCAACCGTGGTCAAGGGGATAGACAATCTTAATCAATTAAGATCAAAGATAAAGGTACATAGGTACTTCAAGGGATCTAGGAGATAACCAACAAGTTGACCAGCTGAGGATGACGAGGTTTTCCATGATCTATTTTACAAGGAGACCTAAGGTAAGGATAATTAGGGTCGATAGGGTACAAACCCTAACCCAAAGAAAAAGGGAAAATAAGCAACCTAGCTTGCCAAGCCCCTGGAATCTCGCCAAGGTGCGAATGATCCAGGACCGAATGCTGGGAGCATTTGGGAAGAAGGAATCACACCTTAGTAGTTGGTCGTACGAACGACCACTGAAATGATCGTGATTGTACACTTAGGTACATTGTTTGAACTTCTTTGCTCAAGGAACTAATTCAAGGAAAAACACTTAATGCTTCAAGTTAAAAGTGCCTGGAGCATGGACCGAACCTGCCACGACAGGTCTCTCCGTGGGTGCTGCTTGGAGCAAGAGGATGCTTGGGTGCCATGGGAGGCTCTCGCTGTAAATTCCTTGCCCCCGGATCTTGCACAAGAGGCCGATGTGACTCGAGATGGGATCTCGAGGCCAGTGTACTAGTCTACGGGCGAAACTTGGAGTAGCAATCCTATTGATTGCTGGGATAGCCTTCGGGCATGATACTTGATGTATTCTAGGACTATGATAAATAAAGATCAGATATTTTAAAAAGAAACTTGCTTGATATTTTTTTTGTGTCAGTGCCTAAGTTACGTAAAGGAACCTGTGTTTAATTTGATTAATTAAGGAAACTACTTTTGCATGTCAAACATAACGTGGTAGGTAATTAGATAACTAAGCAACCCGAGGAAAGTGCGGTGGACGTGACTTCGGTCCGTCCTACAGAAGGGTGGTCCCGATCAGCTGGGAACTTTTCTCAAAAGACATGATAATGATAATGTGAAGACCTAGAGTCAATTGAGTTAGAATCCCAATTTATACTGTTTTAGGGGAGCAGAATGGGACTATGCCTTATGGGCGGAGAGGTTGAGTTTCGCATTCCTCTCTTTTCCCATTCTCCATGAACCAAGTGCAGCATAAATCCACTTCGACTCTATTGTTCCTACACAAAGTGGTTCATTTGGAGCTTGACGCTAGCTACTTCCTAGAGACTTGGCTGATAGGAAAGAAACCTTGACTTCAGGTCGGTCCTAAGTGGGAACGGCCGGATACTTCCGCTTTGGGGCAGACTCGCGAAGACCTAGATCACAAACCCTGTGACATTCCTTGTGAGTGCTAGGTGGCGCTTTCTAGACTCTCTTCCCGATGGACTGCTAAGACATATCCCACAAGTGGACAAGCGGACGCATTACAAAAGCCCCAAATTTTATGGAGAAAATTGGTACATATTTGTGCTCTCTAGTTGCTCACATTAACACTCGCATGAGGGAAAATAAATCAAACTAAAGATTTTTTATTTTAAGAAAGAAAGAAAAAAGCAATATTGGGTCCGTTGACCTACTTGTCGTTCATGCGGTTGCATGACTTGTCTGTCCTCCGTGCGAATGTGTGACCTATCCATTGTTCATAGAGCCAAACACCCTGTCACTCGTCACGGGTGCGTATTTGACATACACCTCCTCCAGTCACTCGACACACCGCAATCGCCCATCACGCATGTCAACTGTCCACTTGCTTGCCCCTATTGTGAGGTTGTCGCCTATCACTTGCAACTACTTCCCCTCACTTGTGACTGCTTCCTCTCAACTATAGTTTCGGCTATCGCCTACACCTGCCAATTGTGAGTGCTGGCTATTGCATGCACTTGTTGACTATTGAGTATTGGTTGTGCCTATCAACTACAAGTATTGCTTGTCACATCTACCATCTTGGACCGTCGAGCTTTGATACCAGTTTGAAGAGCACGAGCAAAAGCAGAGAGACCATGCACATCAATCGAGGTTCTGAATAGTGAGAGAGTGAGAGTCAATTGATAGGTGTGTACTAGTGCGGTACACACAGAATAAAATAATGTATTTATACTTAGGGTATGGTACACTTACACCCGCTAGGGTGAGTTCACATGTGTGAAGTAATATATACATATGAGAGCGCATAAAGGGCCTTTACACCCAACACATATTGCATTAATAAATATGGATACAAATCATTAAAAAAGATTAGGCTTTAGAGCATATAAATTCTACTATTGTAAAGCTTGGCTATCCATGAAAAATTTTGGGTTTTTGTTCCTACAAAAACTCCCACAACTTGATAAAAGCGCACAATGCTTTATGTTTCCTTATGTCATTTAGATTCATAAAGGACATCTTTTCCCAATCATAGGGTTTTTCATATATGAATGACAAAAATTTTACTTTATGCAGCATAGATACTATTGTTTGTAACTCAACAAGTGAGATCTTAAAAAATCACTTCTTTCTAAATGATATTTTTGGTTGTAGACTAAATACTCAACACAAGTAACTAGAAACATGTCTCTTTAGTTATAATTATCATGAAAAGATACTATTTTCGTTATGGACAAAGTATTTTTACTTTTGTAGAGATAAACTCTACTCTTTGTTCAACAACTAAGATATTAAGAAAACATTTTCTTACTAAAAGACATGTCTAGTTGTAGATGGAAAGTCTAAAGTGATTCTTCATACAATACCTTATTTTAGTTATGATCACGGAAAGAGAGTCTTTTCATGATTAATCAAGTACTTTTTGAGGCACCTTGCTACTTTGACATTTCAAGGAAGATTGAAAACTTCTCATTTATAATTATCATTAAAAGTGAGTATTTTCATCATGAAAGAACTACTTTCAAGGCATCTTGAGATTATGCATTGTATGTACAAGTCAAAAACATTATATTTTGATATATAACGTACAAAGTGTAAATTAGGAAAATAACACTAATTTCGTGGTAACATAGGACATAAAAGTGTCTTTTACATATTTCAAAAAAGTTTCACATTTTCTTTAAAAGCGATTTTCTTGAAAATTCCCTTATAAGCATATTTATTTACCAAAAATGTACATGAAAATATGGAAGTATGAATTTAACATGATAAAGGATGGTGAGATAGCCCCTAACATAGTACATAGTAGTTGGCATGGTGTAGTGATTGAATTCATAAATGTGCTTGCTTTACAAAGACAAATAATTTTTTACAAAAAGGTTTCTTTTAAATTAATATTGTATATTGTGAAAATCAAGATATGATGGTGCTAGATATAAAAGAATTCAAATATATAGATATAATTTATGCTAAATTACACATGCTCGATTTCTGACAAAGTGTATTAAGAATAAATACTTCAATTAGTTGGTAGATGTTTCATAAAGTTCAAACATGTATAGAGCTATGATAGATGAAAACAACATTAAGAGGGAAAGAGAATTGAGCTAACATAGATCCCATCATAGTAATAGGTCCAAACAAAACTAGAATTGGATTTCATTTATCATGTTGATGATATATGATTTGTGAATATTAGAACAAAAAAATACTAAAGATTTTTTATTCATCATGTTGATTAGATATCATGTACAAGTTTTAGAATATAGTCGTAAGGGAATATCAAATTATGGTGGATGATTTGTAAAGGTAAAAAATGTACATAGAAGTACCATAAGTCCCACCAACATATTAAATTGAATCAACACTAAAAGGGGCTTTAATTTCGAGTTCATTATTGTGATGACATATCTTTTACAATTATGAATCATGTCTATGTAAAAGAATTTTAGGAAAATGATTATTTGGTCACTTTCTAATTACACAATGTACAAAATCTCTTGTGTAGACATCTTTCAAGTAGAAACATGGCATTTCCCCCTAGAACAACTAAATAGTTATCTTTTGGACCTCCAACTAAGGCCATAATATTCCAATAATCTTTCCATTAAAATTACTTTTGACATAGCCACCTGGTTGATATAATATTCATGTTCAAATAGGTATAAAATATAAAAGCTATATATCAAATATTTCTAAATATAGAAACAACTAACATGTAACAATTTTGAAAAAGTGAAACATGGTGGAAAATTAAACTAAAGTATATTTGACATTGATTCCATAAACTCGAGTACCAATGTATGCGAACATTGAAGGAAAGGATCTCAAGACTTTAAATTTAATGAAAAAAGCTTATTAGGTAAGAGTGCTAATCTTTGTTCTCCTCAAGCCGAAAAAGCTTATTAGGTAAGAGTGTTAATCTTTGTTCTCCCCAAGCAAAAAAAGTAGTTTGACATTTCAATGTGATTTTGAGCTTAAATGTTTTCTTGTAAAACTCAATTTGGATGTTGTAAACCATCTTATAAACAATTCCAAAAATTTTAACACAGTAGAATGGTATGATAGAAATCAAATCAAAAGATGGAACTCAATCTTGATAGTGAAAACTATCTTACAAACAATTGCATGTTTTTTAGCACACTAGAAAGATACGACAAGAATCAAATCAAAAGTTCACCATTGAAATTTACCAAAAGGCTTCTAGGAATTTGGTTGATTAATAAAACATAAATTAGTCCAAGAATATAATTTTATCTTGTATTAGCAATGTTAGGAGAGGTTATGATTACCTTATCCCTTTGACCTAATCTTCATATGATTACAAGGGTTGTAAGGATATCTTCTAGCCTTCTCATGATATATACTTTCTTTATGTCTATTTTTGTTCATACAAAGTGTTTGAACATATATCCAATTGACTATAAAGAGGGTTAGCCTCCATAAAAGTGTTTCCTTGTGTAGAAAGAAATTTTGATTTGTGGATTCCAAATATGCCCATGAATTGTGTGGCTTGGCAAGGCCAATGTACTTATAGGTACATGTTAACATTGCACAAGTTAATATCTCAATGGGGTAGGATATAAAATATAGAAAATCCATGGTGTGTATGTTATGAGACCATAATTATGCTTGATGCACCTTTTGTGGAAGCGAAATACAAATACAACCATATATACCTAAGGTGTTGAGGGAAAGAGAGTATGGTGCATGTTTTAGGTGTGTAAATGTAAATATGTGTATGTATATTAGCCTCTCTAAGACAATAAGTCAATTTAAGCTAAATATGGCATTGAAAGCTATATTAGTACAATTATATACATATCTATACATAGTGGTTAGCCCTTACTATTGAATTTCATAATAATTTAAGGATATATATGTATGATACACATTGTATGTTTAAATTTAGGGAGATATATGATAGACTAGTGCATATATGGCTAGGTATGCCAAACTTCATTGATGTCTATGTGGATGTTGGTCTACTTTGTTAAGAAGACAAATCATCCCAAAGAATGTATATCGATTCCCATTTATGTACTTTCATGGATATGTCTATATGGTTAAGAAGACAAATAGTATTGAGGTACCAATTCCCATTTATGTAATCATATGGATATGTCTATTTGGATAAGAAGATATAGTATTGAGGTTCACCAAATCCCATTTATGTAAATTCATGGATATGTCTATTTGTTTAAGTACTATTTAGATAGTTGGGGCTGAAGGGTTGTGTAGGGAGGTAGATAGATGTCATTTTTTATGGGCTTCACCATATGTGGGTAAAGCCTCCCTCATGCTTTTCCACCAACAATTAGTGTAATTTTGTTAAATAATATTGTGTGAGAAATTATTGCATGTAGGTACTAGGGATACAATTTACATGGTATGCAATTTGATGAGTAGAGAGATATGTGGGACTTTGGACTTGGTGCAAAAGTAGGGCTCAATAATCTTGTTAATAGAGATTTGAGTTTGATGCTTGAAATTGGATTGATTGAAGGTGAGGATGCATAGGTCTAGACATGAGCTTGATAGTAGACATAGACATGATTGGGAATGCTAAAGGCATCTTTAGAACAAACCACATAGAGGTAGATTTGGAAAATGTTTGAGAGAATATTATGAGGATTTGTTTTGAAGTATGAAATAAGATTGAGAAAGACTAGGTGAAATTGATATGCCTAGTCACAAAGGGAAAGAGAGCATCTAAAGTTCATTGGGAAACAATGAGCATGCAACTCTACATGATGACTATTCCATATATGAAGAAGTATTAGGTTTTGGCATCCATCATGTGCATGCTCAATTATCAATGGGAGTGGGGTGTTTTGTTACCACATGAGGGGAAGGGGATAAGTCATTTTCCATCCATAGAAACATTCCTTATACCATCAAAATTGATGAATTAAAAAACAATTCTTATACTATGAAGATATGACATGATTATTGGCCATAAAAAAGATGACAAAAAAAGAGAGAACATGACAATTACAAAGGTGAGATGATACACTAGGAGAAGATACCTTGTTTCAAATTGGAAGATATGGTGCACTATGTGTGGTTGTTCATGGCCATGAAGGAGGAAGAGGCAATCAAAGAAGAGATAAAGTGGAAGGATTGATATGATGAGAGGCTGTGAGGCTAAGAATAGGCACTATTACGTGGCCTATATAAGGATATGATAGGGAGTACTATGAAGGAGCGAGCAAGAAAATTTGGAAAAGAAGATATAGCAAGAAAAGGCATTGAATATAAAGGAGAAGTAGTGATTGCAAGAGGAGATTGATATTGAGAGATTTAGTTATTTTGTAGGTAAAGAGAGGAGATTTTTAGAGAGGGTAGGTATTATTTCAAATTGCACAAGAGAGAAATTGAGACAAAGAGTGTATGCCATAATCATTATATACAATTTCCCCCATTGATATGAGTGAGCACCTTCCCCTTGTATGTACTTATGGATTTGCTTTGTCTTTTGTGCTCAAAATACCTTGAAAAACACATATTTTTGGATCCATTGTTTTCTTCACATAAAGGCCATGGTTTTGGCCTAAGAATTTCTAAGTCCTATTTAAATAACCTATTCTAAGGTTTACAAAAATAATTATCTAAGTTTAACTAATTATCTAGCCCTTTAGGCCTTGCATAATGGTTACAATCAAATGAATAAATTGTATATATATGCATATAATAATCTTGCACCAGAGAGTACCCCAAAAATGAAGTGGAAAAATGATTAATCATGGCATATTGAAAAACGTTCCATTCAAAATAATTAATCAACATAACTCCTAATAATCTACTCACCCACAATGCAAAACAAAGTAGTTCATTGATATTTATCTTGGCACAATGCGACCATTGTTAGATGTGTGCACTCTTATAACAAGTCATCATCATGTAACAAATAAAGAAATGGAAATACACAAAATTAAATCAATAAAGATAATCTTATTTTCATAAAAAGTATCGTTAGATTGTCCAAGGGTTGAAAAGAAAAAAGAGAAAATTTGAGATAAAGAGTGCATTAGATAAAGATTGGGTACAATCTCCCATGTGAGCACCTTTCCTATGAATGTATTTATGAGTTTACATATATTTATTGTGCTCAAAATAAAATGAGAAAGGTATCCTTTTTGGGCTATTGCTTTCTTGCATGAACTCCATGATTTTGGTCTAATAATTTCTAACTCTTATATAAATAACCTATTCCAAGGTTTACAAAAATAACTATATATATCTCTCTACGCTTTGCACAAGGGTTACAATCAAATAAATACTATGTATGTGTGCATACAATAATCTTGGCTAGAGAGCACCCCAAAAAAGATTAATTTTTGTAATGAAGCACACAAAAAGATTAGTCCTTCAATCTTATAATATGCTCCACTAAAAATAATTAATTCACACAATTGTGTCTAATAATTTGCTCACCATAACACAAAACATGTTGAAAATCCACAAAAATAAGTGACTAAAAGTCATTTTGCTATCATAGTAATTATTATAACACTATTTTGGAGGGATTCAAAGAGGATATTTTGTGTATTAAAATGGAGAAGGAAGAAATTAAGGAGGTGAAGACTGGGGGGAGAGGATACTATCATACCTATTACTAAAATACATGAGGCCACTAAATATAAAACACACATAGTCCATACAAATGCAAAAGTGTGAGGCTACTATTAGTTTTTGCTAAAGAGTCTAAGACCTCCTATAGATAGAAGGAAGAGTTTTTCTTTATAACCCATGTGAGGCTATAGGAGTGGCGTTATTGAGACTCCCCTCTAGGTGGGTGTTTCTCATGTCTTTGGTGTTTATCTTATGTCCTTTAAGATATTGACCTTACTCTATGCGAGCCATGAATTTGAGGGAGAAATTATATCCTTGAAAGAAAGTGTGTTTGTCTTCACTATCCCTAATGTCATGTCATCTCCTTTGAAATTGATCCCTCATGTGGTTATCGGTATCATATTTCTAATTAAATAGCTTGTAAGGTATAGGTCTACTTGATCAAGGTTAATAAGTGATTTTGATATTCTTTTCCTACTCTTGGGGATACATGAGGCTTATCTAGTTTTTATATTGGTTTGTGTCAAATATCTAGTTCATGCATTTTTGTTATGTTCTACAGTTTCTTAGGTTCATTTTTTATATAGTATCACACTATCTACTTTGGGTTGGCATTTAGTCCATTTTTGCATAGGGATCAAGGGAATGGTATAATATAGGGCATACCTATTGTGAGATGCCTCCCTCTAATAAACCTTAGGGAGTCCTCTTTGATTGAAAGCTATATCTGTGCATGTCTTGTCTCATGATCAAGGCCTCCCACTTTCCTCAAATGGTATTTGTTTAAGTTATCCAATTAGCTGAATGAAATACTACACTATTGAAACATATAGAAACATTTTTATTTTACTATCTCATTAAGCATGGCTCTTTAAAAAATCCTTTATCACAAGATAACATCTTAGGATAGAACCTTTCAACCCCAAAAGTTTGGGTTGCATTGTTTCCATGAATATGGAATTTATTTGCTGAGAAATCCCTAAGCTTTCCTAAGCCTCTAGAGTTATCCTACATAATAGGACACTTACTACTCACTATTTGCCCTCTAAGCACTCAACCAATCCAAAAACAAAAGCACCTACATCCTATAAGAGCATAGAACCCCCACTTGTAGATGAGTTTTTTGGCATTCTACAAAATGCTAAAGAGAATTGGGCTAGAGATTTCAACATCCTATATCACAACAATGTGAAGAAGAGAATTGATAGGTAAGATAAGAAGAGCAGAGGAGAGAGAAAAGAGTGACAAGGAGAGAAAAAGTGTGGGAGCTTCTCACTTGATTGCCAAGACCCATGGACCACTTATTGCTTCAAGCATTTCAAGCCAAGTGCAATGGCTACCTCTCACATAGCCATGCACACTCTCACATCTATAAGTGTGGCGAGCTTACCTTCATGCCCAATCAAGTTGCCTCCCCCACAAGCTCTCCAATGGCTCTAGGATCCAAGGTACAAGCTCAAGCAATCCTCAAGCTCCAAGCTCCAAGCTTCAACCTCCATTGCAATGCATGAGACAAAAGAAGAAGAAGAGGAGGAGGAGGAGGAGGAGGAGGAGGAGGAGGAAGAAGAAGAAGAAGAAGAAGAGAGGAGAAGATAGAGATCTTCTCCTCCACGGTCCCTCACCCTCACACACTCACTCCCTCTCTCAAGCATAAGCACAAGCAAGAACAAGTCGACCATTCGAGGCCTGTGATTGTTGTCCGAGTGGCACAAAAAACCCGTTGAATGGCACAAACACCCTATTTAATGACTCAATGCTCACCACTTAAAGCACCTAGGATTCTAGAATAATTCAACAATCAACAACAAGGATTCAAAGCATACCTTGAAGGGCTAAAAGCATCAAAGGTCTCTCTCCCCCTTTTTTCACCTTTTATGTCAAAGGAGCATACCTTGAAGAGCTAAAAGTGTCAAAGAGCATACCTTGAAGGGCTAAAAGCGTCAAAGGGATAAAGCGTCAAAGGTCTCTCTCTCACTAGCTATCTGTCAATCTCATAAATGCAAATGAGCTCTCTCTCCCCCTTTTTGCACCTTTTATGTTCTCTCTTTCTCCCCTCACACTCTATTTTCCTTCTTGGATACAAAAAATCACTTTCCTTTCTTCCCATGTTTCCCTATTTCTTAGTTATCTAGAGACTTATCTTTTCCTTCCTTTTTCATTATTTTCCAAACGTTAATGTCTCAAATTTTATCAAAATGCACAACTCCTACCCTAACTAATGAACAAAAAGCTTTCTAAACCTAAACTAATCCATAAAAGAAATTGAATAGCCTTCGACTCCCTTTCTTCCTACCTAAAACCAAGTGCCATTTCGGAGATGAGATCTTACTTCATCACTCGATTTGGAGCATGTAAGCACTCAAAGCTTGAATCCCTTTGTCCTGACAATGGAACCAAAATGTGAGAGCTTCTCTCTTGACCACCAAGACCCATGGATCGCTTATTGAAGCATTTTAAGCCAAGTGCAACAGCTACCTCTCACATAGCCATGCGCACTCTCACACCTATGAGTGTAGTAAACTTACCTTCATGACGCCCAATCAAGTTGGTATACCCCACAAGCTCTCTGATAGCTCCACAATCCAAGCTGCAAGCTCGGATCCTCAAGCTCCAATCTCCAATCTCCATTACCATGCACGAGACAAGAGAAGAGAAGAAGAAGAGAACAGATGGAGAGCTTTTCCTCCACCATCCCTCACCCTCACATAGTCACTCCCTCACTCCCTCACTCAAGCACAAGCACAAGTTAGAACAAGAAGAAGAAGAAGAGGAGGAGGAGGAGGAGGAGGAGGAGAGCTAGTTTTGGCCACGCATAAAAATGCGCTTCTTCATTCACTTTTTGCCTTTTTATACATGCTTTGCTCCTCTTTGGGCACCCATCCATTTTTTATAAGACCGGCCATTTTAGCCTAGGTCCTCTTTTTGCATTCCTTTCCTATTTGCATTGTTCCTTCACCCATTCCTATCTATGTATACAAACTGCACAAAAGCGAGCCTAGCACTCTTTTACAAGGATTTAGGATGTGCTTTTATATTCAAAACGCACATTTTCCCTTTTACACTTGCCTTGGATTTTTGAGTTTGCTTCTTGCACTTTTGGCCCTTTTCCTCCAGTTTTTTCCATTGAGTGACCTAGTTTCACTTTGTCCTGCATCTTTTTTATTTTCTTTTGCTTTTTTTTTGCTTTCTTTGTATCGGGGTTAATAGAAAGACTAGAAAGTTAGGAAAGAAGAGAGAGAAGCCTCACTCCTTTTAGATCTATGTCAATGTGATAAGATATTATTAATAATTCCACACTAAAATATATCTTCTTCTTAGCTTCTTACAATCCATCCCTACCCAAAGGTTTTTGCCCATAAAAACAAACTTACAATGGCTGGAAAGGATGGATGAAACAAAGTATTTTTTTATTTCAACTATAAAAAATATAAGAAATGAATGAAATATTGAAGGTATATTGACCTGAATGAAAACTTGAAGGTAAGCCTTAGCTATATACATGATCGTAATATATTCAAAAGATTTTGGAGCCTTTATGTAATGTGTCCCCCCATCCACTCGAAGGACACGTCTTAGCAACCCATCAGGAAGAGAGTCCAGAAAGCGCCGCCTGGCACTCACAAGGAATGTCATGGGGTTTGCGATCAAGGTCTTCCCGAGTCTACCACGAAGCGGAAGCATCTGGCCGTTCCCACTTAGGACCGACCTAAATCAAGGTTTTCCTAATAGTCAAGTTTCTAGGAAGTAGCTAGCGTCGAGCCCTAGATGAACCACTTTGTGTAGAAACATCAAGGTCAAAGCGAATTTATACTGCACTTGGTTCAAGGAGAATGGGAAACAAGAGGGATGCGAAGCTTGACCTCTCTGCCCGTAAGGCATATTCCCATTCCGTTCCCCTAAAATAGCATAAATTGAGACTCTAACTCTATTGGTTCTAGGTCATCGCTACTTCTCTATCAATTCCTTTGAGAAAAGTTCCTGGCTAACCGGGACCACCCTTCCGTAGGACGGACCCAGAGTCACGTCACCACTGCACTTTCCTCGGGTTGCTTAGTTATCTAATTACCTACCGCATTTAGTTTGACAAGCAAAAACAACTTCCTTTATTAGCCAATTAAACACTGGTTCCTTCACGTAACTTAGGCATTGACATAGAAAAACAATGTCAAGCAAGTTTCTTTTTCAACATTTGATCTTTATTTACCATAATCTTTGGAATACATCAAATATCCTACCCAAAGGCTATCCTAGCAATCCTTAGGGGATCGCTATTCCAAGTTCCGCCCATTGACTAGTATACGGGCCTCAAGATCCCATCTTGAGTCACGTTGGCCTCTTGTACAGGATCCAGAGGCAAGGAATTTACTACCAGAGCCTTCCCAGGTACCCAAGCGTCCTCCTACTCCAAGTACCACCCACAGAGAGACCTCACGTGGCAGGTTCGGTCCACGTACCCGGCGCGGCTACTGACAACCCCCTTGGTTAGGGTCAAGCAGACAGTTGGAGGTAACTGATACTGCCTCTCCCTTGAGGCTTTTAACTTGAAGCATTAGTTGTTTTTCCTGAGTTAGTTCCTTGAGCAAAGAAGTACAAACAGTGCACCTAAGTATACAATCACAAGCATTCCAGTGGTCGTTCGTACAGCCAACTGCTAAGGTGTGATTCCTTCTCCCTGAATACTTCCAGCATTCGATCCTGGATCATTCGCGACTTGGCAAGATCCCAAAGGTTTAGCAAGCTGGGTTGCTTATTTACCCTTATTCCTTGGGTTAGGGTTTATACCCTGTTGACCCCAAATTGTCACTACCTTAGGTTTCCTTATATTATAGTTGAATAGCTCATGGACAACCCCGTCGTCCTAATTGGTTGGTCAAATTACTTTCTTGGCAATTCATAATTACCCTAGGTTGACAAGTCAGTCTCCAAGGAAGAGTATTGTAGTAGGATGACTACTCAATTCTTAGAAAATTAGACTTGTAGTTAAAACTCACCAAACTTGGTCTAAGGTGTAGCAGTACTATTTTGTGATTTAGACACAAGAGCATATGACGTTGCAGCTTGTTGCACAAGATAGGTGTTAGTACCTAACTTGCGGAATTATATCTCCCATCACACGGCATTTTTTAATCACGATATAGGGTTTGGGAGTCCTATTGACCCCAATCTAAAACCCTAAACCTACTAGGCTGATAAACGTTTTGGCCCTAGGGTCCCTAAGTTCCTTGCGAAAGTCCATCATTTGGTCATCTGTGTTGAGATGACAAGCTCAATACATGTGGACATTGATGATAGACCGCCTAGTTAGATGGGTCCACACTTCTACACTTAGCATGTCGGTTTCATTATGACTCTCAGATGGCCATTTACTCATTACTTATTATATTCAGGCCGTTACACCTATTTACAGCTGGCATAGTTATATCGCCAGTCGACTAGTGTAGTCGGTTATGCATTGTTTGACTTAGTAGGCCACTTTCCTTTATGTTATATCTTATCTATACTTTGTGTACATTGTAAAGTATAAAGAAGAAGAAGAAACCAACAAGAAAACGTTTTGGCCTCCATCTCTCTTCTTGTCTCTTGAGTGAGCTTCTCCTTGTGCATTCTGTGTATGTTTGGCGCAGTATCTTAAGCAAATCCCCCCACCACGCGATTCTTGACATGGTATCAGATCTGCGCCACTGAGAGAGGCTGATTTCGAAGGCTAAAGTGAAGGAGAAGAAGCAAGGTTCGAGCAAGTAAGCAACGGGTAAGAAGCTCTCCCATTCTTCCACTCTCTCTCTTGGATAGTGCCTGTGGAGGCACCGGAAGCAGGGTAGAGAGTAGAAATCTTAGATTGCAGTGAGATTTGGTGTGCGCAAAGAGTGATGTGTATTCTACAGCTATTTTGGCCATTCGAGGTCATTTCAGGTCCCGTTTTAGACTCACAAGGTTGCGGATAGCAGTTCTAGGTATCCTACAATTTCAGCTGTGTCTTCCGTATACAGGTGCACAGGTTACAAATTTCAGATTTTAAGTTCAAAGGTGTTTACCAATGAATAAACACAATGTTTATCTGCAAACTGGTTGCAAATTACATGTATTGTTGAGTAGACAGTGAAACAGGCTGTCTGGTATATTGCTGTGCACTACAAGTCGAGGGTTGCAGAAGATTTGCTTGCTGTTTGGTATTAGTTTTGTGATAATGGTAGAGAATAGTGGAAATCCCATTATTGAGAAGATCAACAAGAACAACTACCCTTCATGGAAGTTCCGTGTGACGAACTTTCTTATTGGAAAGGGCCTTTATGAATTTGTTTCAGGTGAAGAAAAGGAGCCAGAGCTGGGTATCCCTCCGACTGCAGATGAGTTAAAAGCATGGAAAGAGTGGAATGCGAAAGACAAAAAGGTGATGTACTGGCTATTTGTAGGAATTGATAAGACTATGCTGGGACATATTAGGAATGCAGAAACTTCACATGCAACTTGGACAATTTTGGAGAGCATGTTTTCAGTAAATACAAAGGCACGAAAGATTCAACTCAAGCAAGAGTTGAATGCCTTGAAGAAAGGAAAAATGTATGTCAATGAGTATGTTTTGAAGGTGAGGAGCATTGCAGATGCCTTAGCAGCGATTGATGCAATGCCAGATGATGATGATTTGGTTTCATCCACTCTGAGTGGCCTTAATAATGAGAAGGCATGGAAATCATTTGTTACTTCGGTATATGTACGGAAGCCATTTCCAGATTTTGATGAGCTAATCTCTCTCATGATTTTTAAAGAGATCAATATGAAGGGTGATTCGTCTGAAAGAAATGGTAAACAGGTCCAAGCATTTTACTTGAGTTCAAAAAGGGGATGTGGAAGATCCTCTTCGAGAGGCCATGGTATGGGACATGCTAGAGATAACCAGCAAAACAGGTTCAATCAATAGTTTGGTAAAATGCAGGTTTCTGGAGGCAGAGGAAAATTTAGAGGCAAGGGGAGCTCTAGATGAAGAGGTGGATGGCAGAACACATGTTCTAACAACTCTGGTATTGTGTGTCACTATTGTGTCAAAACAGGTCATATTACAGTCCAATATTATGCTAAGAAAGATGATATTCGTAGTGGTAAGTTGCACAAAGAAACTATGCATCGTCTTCACAACAGAATGAAGACAAAAATGAACGTCTGTTTATTATGCAGCATATGATGAATGCTATTACAGGAAAGGGAACACATGATGATGTTTGGTATGTTGATTCAGGTGCATCCAATCATATGACCAGCCATGTAGAATGGTTTGGAGAGATGCATAATTTGCAAAATGCAGGTTATATGCAGACGGATAATGATTCATGCCACCCAATTTTACACATTGGAAAAGTTTCCTTGTCCTTGCATGATGGTAAGACAAAGAGTCTTACAGATGTATTACATGTGCCATCTATTACAAAGAACTTGGTGTCAGTCAGTCAGATGGTAGAGCAAGGGCTGCAAGTCAGATTTAATGCAAAGGGTTGCTTTGTAGAAGACTTCAATGACAAGTGCAGGTTGGTTGCAAAGGGAAGTAGAGTTGGATGTATATTTACTCTGGATGCTAGAATTCCTACTATGAATGTTGCTATGTATGCTAAAGGAAAAGGTATTGTTGTAGATATTGAAATTTGGCACAAACACATTGGACATGCAAATGTACAAAGGCTGAAATTAATGCAGTCCAAAGGGTTGGTTACAGGTTTGCCTACATTTAGAATTGCAAAATTTCATAAGGTATGCAAAGCATGTCAATTTGGTAAGCAGGAAAGACAACCCTTTTCACATGACAGAGAGATGTAAGCAGAAATATCCTTGATGTTGTGCATACAGATATTTGGGGGCCTACACAAAATGTATCTCTTGGAGGCAGTTCATACTTTGTCACATTCATTGATGATTGTTCTAGAAAGTTGTGGGTATATTTTATGAAGGAAAAGAGTGAAGCGTTTGAGCACTTTAGAACTTTCAAGGCTATAGTTGAAAGAGAAATAGGCTTGAAAGTAAAGTGCTTGAGGTCAGATGGAGGGGGAGAGTACCTCTCGAATGAGTTCAGTGATTTTCTAAGGTCTCATGGGATAAAGAGACGGTTCACATGCAGGTATACCCCACAACAAAATGGGATTGCAGAAAGGAAAAATAGGCATATTGCAGAAGTTTCACACGCCTTGATGGCTGAAAAGAATATGCCTAAGCATTTTTGGTCTGAGACGGTTCATACTGCTGTTTATATTATGAACAGAGCTCCCACAGCTGCAGTTCATGGTATGACCCTAGAAGAATGTTTTACAGGTAAGAAGGCTGATGTCTCACACTTGAAAGTGTTTGGCTGTATTGCATATGTTCATGTGCCAAATGAGTTGTGGAAGAAACTGGATCCAAAGGCTGAAAAGTGTGTCTTTCTTGGATACTCTTTAGAGCAAAAAGGGTATCGTTGTTATAACCCTATCACATGTAAGTTCAGAGTGAGCAGGGATGTCATCTTTGATGAAATGAGCAGTTGGTATGCATCTAGTGGTGATGCATTGGATGATGATGATGATCATGACACTCATGTCCACGCTGAAAAGCAAGAATCATGGACTCTTAGTGGACCAGAGACATCATCTGGCAGTCCTTGGTCTGGGAGACTAAGGAGTATCTCTACATCTTCACGTGCATCTAGTAGCACTACAGGTAAAGACAAAGGAAAGAATAAAGTGTCAGATGGCATTGATGTAGTTCTTGATGGAGACTCCAGTGGCTCAGAGAGCTTGGATGATGTGCTTGGCATTCCTTCAGTGAGGACTCTAGGTGTGCAGAGAGCACGCGTCAATGCAAAGACTCCATTGAGTGATCCAGTGGTACGCAGGTCTAGTAGGGTGAGATACCCTGTTAACAAATTTGGTTTTGAAGGTTATGCAGCTCACCATTATGCTTATATGGTGAAAGTGATTGAGGATGTTGAGCCCACATGTTTTGAGGAGCCTGTTGGTCATGCTCATTGGGATGCAGCAATGGATGAGGAGATGGCTGCATTAGAGGCCAATAAGACTTGGGATCTAGAATCATTGCCGAAGTGCAATGATACTAGAGGCCAATAAGACTTGGGATCTAGTATCATTGCCAAAGGGCAATGGATGAGGAGATGGCTGCATTAGAGGCCAATAAGACTTGGGATCTAGTATCATTGCCGAAGGGCAAGAAAGCTATTGGATGTAAGTGGGTTTATAAGATTAAGCACAATGCAGATGGTTATATTAGTAGGTACAAAGCTAGGGTGGTTGCAAAAGGCTATGCCAGACATATGGCATAGATTATGAAGAAACCTTCAGTCCAGTTGCTAGGATGGCAACTGTCAGATGTGTGATTGCTTTGGCAGCAGCCAAAGGTTGGAAGTTGCAGCAAATGGATGTGAAGAATGCCTTCTTGCATGGTGATTTGCAGGAAGAAGTGTATATGGATCAGCCAGCAGGTTATAAAGATTTAGAGCATCCCACATATGTGTGTAGGTTGAAGAAGGCACTCTATGGGCTTAAGCAAGCACCTAGAGAACGGTCTGACAAGATCAGAGAGTATCTTGTCAATATTGGCTTTTATGTTTCTGATGCTGATCACTCACTTTATCTGAGAAAGGGAGATGCAGGTTTGGTCATCATAGTCATCTATGTGGATGAGTTGATTATTACAGGTGATAGTGATAGTGGGATTGCTAAAGTCAAGGATTTTTTGAAGAAGAAGTTTGAGATGAAGGATTTAGGTGAGCTAAGGTACTTCCTTGGCATTGAGGTGATCAGATGTGATGATGGTATATGGCTGTCCCAAAGACAGTATGGCTTGGATATGTTGTCCAAGTATGGTATGACAGCATGCAAACCACTTTTAGTCCCGTTGGAGCAGAATGCAAAGTTGAGTGCTGATGTTGGGGATGAGATAGAAGACCCTACTGTGTTCGGGAGGATAGTGGGGAGTTTGATCTATATGACCATTACAAGGCCAGACTTGAGCTACGTTGTTGGTCTTGTGAGTCAATTTATGCAAGTACCTATACATTTGGATACAGTCAGACGCATATAGAGATATGTCAAGTCCACATTACATTATGGACTTTTCTATGAGGCAGGTACAGATGTACAGGTGTTTGGATACACAGATGCAGATTTGGCTGGTAGTATGTCTGATAGAATATCTACTAGCAGATACATGTTCTCTCTTGGTAGTGCAGCAATTACTTGGAGCAGTAAAAAGCAATCTACAGTTGCTTTGTCAAGTACAGAGGCTGAGTATAGAGGTGCTGCTATTGCAGCATGTGAGATAATATGGCTGGAAAAGTTATTGGCTAATTTAGATGTGTAGGTGGAAGGTCTAGTTGTCATTTATTGTGACAACATGAGCAGTATACAATTGGCTAGGAACCCTATGTTCTATGCAAGGACAAAACATATTGAAGTACACTACCGCTTTGTGAGAGAGAAGGTACTAGCAGGTGAGATTGACTTGGTGTATGTCAGCACACAGAATCAGATAGCTGACATTTTCACGAAGGCATTGGGTACAGAGAAGCTTCAAAAGTTTCGAAGCTTACTTGGAGTTGCAGAGATGCAGTTGAGCTTGAAGGGGAGTGTTGAGATGGCAAGCTCAACACATGCGGACATTGATGATGGACCGCCTGGTTAGATGGGTCCACACATCTGCACTTAGCATGTCGGTGGTCATTATGACTCTTAGATGGCCACTAACTCATTACTTATTATATTCAGGTTGTTAAACCTATTTACAGCTAGCATAGTTATAGCGCCAGTCAATTAGTGTAGTCGGTTATGTATTGTTTGACTTAGTACGCCTCTTTCCTTTATGTTGTATCTTATCTATACTTGTTGTACATTGTAAAGTATGTGGAAGAAGAAGAATAAACCAGCAAGAAAACGTTTTGGCTTCCATCTCTCTTCTTGTCTCTTGAGTGAGCTTCTCCTTGTGCATTTTGTGTATGTTCGACGCAGCATCTTAGCAAATCCCCCCACCACGCGATTCTTGACAATATGATCCTTACGGTGAGAACCCTAGATCCTTACATTGGCGTTTAGATAATCCTAACATTTCGTGAATGTGGGTAGGACCTTTAAGATTGGAAATATTAAATTGGCATCCTAAGTGCAATACTAAGCAGAATTTTTATCATAACTTAACCCTACCTAGCACATTGAGGTGACCATCATATGCTAGCTAATCATACCATTATGAATTTCATGTAAGCTACTCAATTACACACAAATTACTTAGTTGAAATAACCAACCTACAATTAAATATGATCTTCCCTTTAAAGATGCAAATACTTCTTCTAAACTTGCAAGTACTTTCTCGAAAAGATGTAAGTAACTACAAGATGTATGAGATGTATCATTCCATACGAATATGCAATTTCAAGACCATAGACCTTTTGCCTTTATGCAACAATAGGATCCATAGTGATCTTTCTTTTCCTTGCCCTATGCTATAATGATTGACATTCAGAGCTATTTCTTATAAGCCCTATGTTTATGCATCGAATTCAAGCTTTAGAATTTTAATGAAGATGCATCCTTTCCCAATTGCGAATTTTGATAAAAGAACTCTATGCATGGATGCATCATTCTTACATGACCAGATGCCAATGAATACATCATTGATTTATTCCTTTCTTTATCGCTTAACTCAACCTAAAATGTACTATCATTGCATGCGAATTGCATAATATATGTTTTATTGTCAAAGTTCATAAATCTTTTCCTTTCATTGCAACTATTTAGACATCATTTAATGACCTTCTATGATTATTTTAAACACAAGTCACAACCAGGCATTTATTACATAAGTGCATTATGTGTTATATGCATTATCCTTTGTGTGATGCAACAAGGACGCCTTTGCACAATTTCATCTTTTAGCTTATGCATCATACGTTTAAAAATGCGACAACCCTTGACCATGGAAGTGCAAGCAAATGTAAGTACTCGTCATGCAACTGCACCTTGTAAATTGAACAAATATATAAATTTTCCAATGCATTTAAGTTTTCCTATGTGAATTAAAACATGCTTTATGCATCCTTTCCATGCGGGGATATTTTTCGGAACCTGGGCATTCAATATCGGGGCGTTGTCCACTCTCGTACTTTGGGTGGAAGCTCCCACATGCGCTCCTCTCGACTTTTGCTTAGGAGCCATTGACGAAGTAAATTTCATATCAACGAACTCTCCCTTGGCTCCCTTACGAGTTTTAAAGTTACTACTGCCCAAGATCTCCTTTCCTGCACAGGAAACAGGCCTTGCTAGACACGGTCTAAAAACCCCAGGAGCCGCAGGTGAACTTGGCCTCAATAGAAGCTTCTCAAACTTCTGGATAACAGAGATGATGTGGAAGGACGTGATGGTGAAGATGATTGGAGTGATGATGGTGAGGATGACGATGAGGATGATGACGACGATGATGGTGTTGGCGGCGGCAGCCTGGCGGCGCAGACAGTATGGCGGCGGCAAAACAGATCGACAGTAGGCAGCTCCTGACGATGCCCCCTCTACTTTGAAGCTTTGTAGGGGGAGGGTTTCATATATAAGGTGGGGGTGGGGGGGTGGTCACACAGGTGGCAGTTTGCATGTCCTCCTTCCATGCCCCTCCACAAGCACCTACACACACTCTCTCTGCTCGACATGCAATGGGTGAAGGGGAGGGAGTTTATTTAAAAAAATTTCAAATTATTGATTATTCATTTTTCCCTTGAAGGGGAGTTCTCGCGGTGGGATACAGTTTTGAGCCACGGTTTCCTATGCACAACGCGGGGCTGGCATTTGTTAGTACACAAGGATGGAGCACTTAGGCCAAAGTTTTTTTGTTGCGGGAGATTACTTCGAATTGCTTTTGCATGGGATCTCGGGTCCTTAATATTTTTTTGTAGAAATATTACATTCTCTTCCCCTTAGAGTAATCGAGATTTCCTCATCTTGAGAAGATCTGGGGATATTGTTTGTTGAGAGTACATTCATCCATCTAGGTGGCATCCTCGGGATAATCTTTTGACTAGATGAGGTATTCTCTCAAGGTCCTGGATCTCAAATGCCTCTCCCTAACATCTAGGATTCTGTCAAGTCGTAGCTCAAGGACTCCTTGGCTAGGCATTACAATTTGTTGGTCATCAAGCACATGACTAGGGTTAGGCACATACTTTTTCGATAGGCTGACATGGTATACATTATGAACTTTTAGGTTTTCAGGGATTTGAAGTCTGTAGGAATTAGGCCCTAGGCACTTGAGAATCTTATAGGGTCCACAATACCTTGGACTTAGCTTTTTGCATTCACCCAAGGATAGGGAACTCTTCTTTGGACGTATGCAAATGAAGACCATATCACCTTCAACGAAGGATCTGTCTTGTTGTTTCAAGTCTATGTAAGCCTTCTACATGTCCTTGGCGGCTTAGATGTCCTGTCTTATTGATTTGATTTGGTCATCCATGTCTTCCAGCATCTTCTTTGAAGCTTCAACCCTCAAGGTTGGATCTGAAAAACTCAAAGGAGTACGACAATCGTGCCCGTATAATGCTTGAAAAGGGGTCATCTGAATGCTTTCTTGGTAAGAAGCATTGTAGGCATACTCAACCAGTGGCAAATATTGAATCCACTTCTTGGGTTTGTGACAGTAGTGTGCCCTAAGCATATCTTCAATGACTTGGTTGACTCGTTCTGTTTGACCATCGGTTTGGGGATGATATGCTGTACTAAAACAAAGTTGAGTCCCAATGGCCTCGAAGATAGCCCTCCAGAAGTGTGAGGTGAAGAGAGAGTCACGATCACTAATGATTCTTCTAGGTAACCTATGCAGTTTGAATATTTCCTTGATGAATAACCTTGCGATGTTTGAGGCTTTATAGTTTGTCTTAACAGGGATAAGATATGCAACCTTGGTGAGCATATCTACCACGACCATAATGGAGTTGTATCCTCCCTAAACTTGGGGTAGGCCAACAACAAAGTCCATACTAATGAATTCCCATTTCATTTGGGGAATGTCTAGTGGTTGCAATTTCCCTGGCATTTTGACATGTTCAACCTTAATGCGTTGACATGACAAACATTCCGTGATATATTTGAGAACGTCATCTTTGAGCCTATCCCAATAATAGCTCTTCCTAACCGCATTAAGGGTCTTGGCATAACCAAGATGTCCTGAGAAAGGGGAGTCATGGGCTTCCCAAAGTATCTTCTGCTTGAGTGATTAGCTTGCCGGGATACATAATCTTATCCTAAAGTAGACAAGTCCACTATTTATAGAGAATTCTTGATACTTCGTTGCTAGCTTCTGGTCTTGATCTTTGATGGGGATCTCCCTTAGCAATTTCAGATAGGTTGGGTCATGACATGTCTCTTCTCCAACTAGCTCAAGAATTGGGTTGTTTGGCATGGATATCTTTGTGGCTAGAGATCTTGCTGTTGATGGATCTTGCAAAATCAGAGAATTTAGAAATGCCTTGCGATTGAGTGCACCGGCAACTACATTCTCCTTTCCAGGCCGGTATTTGATTTTAAAAACGTATTCTTCCAGTACTTCAATCCATCGGCGTTGCCTCATATTGAGCTCATTCTGGGTGAAAATCCATTTAAGACTTTTGTGGTCTGTCACTAAGGCAAATTTGTTACCCAGCAAGTAGTGTCTCCAAAGTTTGAAAGCATGGATAATAGCCAACAGCTCCAGATCGTGGGTAGCATAGTTCCTTTCATGGTTCTTTAGTTTCCTTGAAGAGTATACTACGGGATGACCTTCTTGTAAGAGCACACACCCTAAGGCAAGTGTTCTAGCATCAATTATCACCTCAAAATCCTTGCTAAGATCAAGAAGTTTCAAGATGGGTGTTGATACCAAACTTTGCTTTAGTTTGTCAAAGCTAGTCTGTTCAGTAGGTGACCATACAATTGATACTTGCTTCTTTAGTAGATCAGTCAGAGGCGCTGCGATAAAAGCATAGTTTTTTATAAAGACCATGTACCATCCTGTCAATCCAAAAAAACTACGTATTTCTTTTACAAAAGTTGGTGTTGGCCATTCCAAAATGTCTCTGACCTTGGCTGGCCGAATCTACTGAAATTCCTTTTGCTAATACAATGAATCCTAGATATTCGATCTATTGCTTGAAAAATGCACACTTCTTCTTCTTAGCATATAGCTTGTGTGATCTCATTGTTTCAAGGACAATGCGAAGCTGGGGTTCATGATCCTTTTCCTGCTTGGAGTAGACTAGGGTATCATCAAAGAAGATGAGTACGAAGTCATCAAGATAGGGCCTAAAGATATCTTGCATTAACCTGTTGAAGGTAGCAGGAGTATTTGTCAGCCCGAATGACATGACTAGGAATTCAAAGTGTCCATACCTTGTGCTGAATGCCGTCTTTGGGATATCTTCTTCCTTGATCCTTATCTAATAATATCTAGACCTGAGATCTATCTTAGAGAAGATCTTTGCACCTTGAAGATGGTCAAGAAGTTCATCTATTCTTGGAATGGGATATTTGTTTTTAATGGTTGATTGATTCAACCCTCTATAGTCAATGCATAGCCGAAACGTTCCATCTTTCTTCTTCTAGAACAGCATTGGAGCTCCCCATGGCAAACTGCTAGGACGGATGTAGCCTTGGTCTAACAGTTGCTTGAGTTGCTCCTTCTGCTCAATTGCTTCCGGGATGGACATCCTATATGGTCTCTTTGCGACTGCTGCAACTCCTAGCGCCAGCTTGATTTCGTGATCGACTTCCCTTTGAGGAGGAAGTTCTATCAGCTCTTCAAGAAATACATCTGCGTATTCCTTTAACCAGGAAGGTTCTTTCCTAGATTCCTGATTCTGATCTAGCTTAATTAGTTTAATCAAATAGACATGTAGGCCCTTCCTAACTCCTTTTATTATCCGTGTTGCTTTTGCCAGCAGAATTTTTGGCTTACTAGCCTCTCCTTGAGTTGTGACTAGTTCCCCTTTAGAATTTCGAAAGGAGACTTGGCCCTTTCCACAGTGAATGTGGGCATCATTGGGTCTTAGCCAATCCATTTTGAGCAAACATTCATGGACATCTAGGTTCATTACCCTAAATCTGACTGCAGTCGAAGTAGGAATTTCACCTTAGCAATTTGCCTGGTATAAGAGACCTCTTCACCATTTGCTAATTCCACAAGTAAAGTAGGTGCATCTATTGTGGCTATTCCTAATCTTTTTGCACAGATTGCTGAAATGAAGGAATGTGTACTGCCACAATCAATCAAGGTTTTGAAGCTTTTACTTTGATAATCCGATGGAGTTTGAATCACCGAGAAGTGGCGATTTGGGCCTTTCTTGTGAAGAGCGGCACAAACCATTGCCCTCTCAATGTCAACTTCCATGGATGGATCTTCTTCATCACCCATCTCCTTGTTGGCAACACTAGAGGTTCTCCCTCTGGCCATGACGGTGGCTCCTTGGCCATGGACGGCTCCTTGGAATGGCCCTTGATGTTGTCCTCTGCTAAGCTTGGGACACTACCTTTTAAAGTGACTAGGCTCGTTGCAATGGCAACAATGGAGATTGCAGCCGTTACCTTGTGTAGGAACGAAGTTGTTGACAGTGTTGGCCCTAACTTTCTTCCTTTTCCCTTGATTTTGGCCCTGCGTTCTCTTAACCTGAGACCTATACATTCCCTTGTCTGATCCTTGCAAGACCAAGTCTTGTTATTACTTAGCTTGGTTTGCACCTCCTATATTATTGGTGTAGCTCGAATGAGTGCATCTTGTAGGTCCGTGTTGGGCACATTGATTACAAGTGGGTGTTTATGGGTGGATTTAACCCAGCACAAAACCTTGACACATGTTGTGTCATATCCATTTGTGGCGTATACTTTAAGATAGAGACGAACTTTGAATAATATGCATCCAAGGATAGTCGAAGCTACTTTAATTCATAGAATTTGTTCATCTTCTGTGTGCGGTAGGCAGGTGGCAGATACTCCATCGCACAACTTTTTTAAGCTTCTCCCAAGTAACTGACCCTTCCAAGGTCCCTTGGTTTCAACACCATTGTTTCCACCAAAGTCTTGCTTTGCCGGTAAGCTTCAGTTTGGCAAGCATATCTTGGTTAGCGGGTGCAGTTCCTGTTGTCTCGAAATAATCCTCCATGGATTTGATCTAGACCTCGGTGTCAATTTGAACAGTCCTCCCCTTACCATCGAATTGAGGTGACTTGATTTGTTTGAGAAGGACCTTCTTCTCTTGAATTACAGTCGTACTTAGTGCAGGGGTTGGACTAGGAATCTACACTTGAGGTTACCCCTGGGCAATAAGATTCTTTACGTTAAAAACTTGCTAAACGTTTCTCACATTACATTAATATGCCCAATTCAGCTTTTAGCCAAGTGACCTAATCACTTATATCCTTTACCAATACTTACAACCAAGACAGTCAGTGATAAAAATCTTATTCATTCATGTGGGCATAGCCCTTTTGAGTACATTTATTTTAAGAAGGTAGAACAAGATGATTGGTACATCAGTTTGGGAAAAATAGGATTGTGTTACATTCGTCCACGGGGATTGAGTAATAATATGGGGAGGGGTCATGGATTTTCAAGAATCGATAGGTCATAGGAAGCTTGGGATATCCCTTCCTTTGATATCCGTTCTTCTCATAACGTCCCATCACCTTGATTCTATCGGCAGTGATTACTTGAGTCACTTCTTTGGACACATACTTGTTCTGCTTGACTTTCCGACCGCCGACATGCAGGGTTGTGTTTGCATGAGCCTCAACAAAGATGAACAACTTCACGATCTTTAAATCCTCCTTCCACTTGATTCTCTTCAAGTTGGTCGTCTGAAGGTATGCAAGTCGGTGGACTGCTATGTAATATATCCTTGATTCACCCATCCATCTCCGTTCCACGTACAGGGGTGAAGGATTGTAGATGCGGTCTAGAATATTCATCATGCCTAGCCTCCCTCAATAATACGAAGCATGCATTGCAGTCATAAACATAACCTGGAACACCAAGAATTTGTTCCATGCTTCGTGACTCTGCAGTCTAGCATCCATAAGTAAGTAAGAAAATGTTCTTAATGGACATTGCTCTACTTCCCCTCATTAAGTTTCCTTGTAAATATTAGATCCCATTGGTTCACTCTGATACCAACTGTAACGTGTCCCCCTGTCCACTCAAAGGACACATCTCAGCAGCCCATCGGGAAGAGAGTCCAGAAAGCGCTGCCCGGCACTCACAAGGAATGTCATAGGGTTTATGATCAAGGTCTTTTCGAGGCTGCTACAAAGCAAAAGCATCTAACCATTCCCACTTAGGACCGACCTGAATCAGGGTTTTCCTAATAGTAAAGTTTCTATGAAGTAGCTAGCCTCGAGCCCCAAACGAACCACTTTGCACATAAACATTAGGATCGAAGCAAATTTATACTGCACTTGGTTCAAGGAGAATGAAAAACGAGAGGGATGTGAAGCTCAACCTCTCTGCACGTAAGGCATAGTCCCATTCCGTTCCCCTAAAATAGCATAAATCGGGACTCTAACTCTATTGGTTCTAGGTCATCGCTACTTCTCTATCAATTCCTTTGAGAAAAGTTCCCGGCTAACCGAGACCACCCTTCCATAGGATGGATCCAAAGTCACGTCCACCGCACTTTCCTCGGGTTGCTTGGTTATCTAATTACCTACCACATTTAGCTTGACAAGCAAAAACAACTTCCTTAATTAGCCAATTAAACACCGGTTCCTTCACGTAACTTAGGCACTGACATAGAAAAACAATGTCAAGCAAGTTCCTTTTTCAACATTTGATCTTTATTTACCATAATCTTTGGAATACATCAAATATCCTGCCCGAAGGCTATCCCAGCAATCCTCAGGGGATCACTATTCCAAGTTCCGCCCCTGTTGACTAGTATACGGGCCTCGAGATCCCATCTCGAGTCACGTCAGCCTCTTGTACAGGATCCGAAAGCAAGGAATTTATAGCCAGAGCCTCCCCTAGCATCCAAGCATCCTCCTGCTCCAAGTAGCACCCACGGAGAGTCCTCACGCGGCGGGTTCGGTCCACGTACCCGGCGCGGCTAACAACCCGCTTGGATAGGGTCACGCAGACAGACGAAGGTAACTGATACTGCCTCTCCCTCCAAGCTTTTAACGTGAAGCATTAGTAGTTTTTCCTGAATTAGTTCCTTGAGCAAAGAAGTACAAACAGTGCACCTAAGTGTACAATCACGAGCATTCTAGTGGTCGTTCGTATGTCCAATTGCTAAGGTGTGATTCCTTCTCCCCAAATACTTCCAGCATTCAATCCTGGATCATTTTCGACTTGGCAAGATCCCAAAGGTTTAGCAAGTTGGGTTGCTTATTTACCCTTATTCCTTGGGTTAGGGTTTATACCCTGTTGACCCCAAATTGTCACTACCTTAGGTTTCCTTATATTATAGTTGAATAGCTCCTAGGCAACCCCGTCATCCTAACTGGTTGGTCAAATTATTTTCTTGGCAATTTATAACTACCCTAGCTTGACAAATCAGTATCCAAGGAAGAGTGTTGTAGCATGACAACTACTCAATTCCTAGAAAATTAGACTTGTAGTTAGAACTCGCCAAACTTGGTCTAAGGTGTAGCAGTACTATTTTGTGACTTAGACGCAAGAGCATATGATGTTGCAACTTGTTGCACGAGATAGGTGTTAGTACCTAACTTGCGGGATTATATCTCCCATCATACGGTATCTCTTGATCACGATATAGGGTTTGGGAGTCCTATTGACCAAAATCCAAAACCCTAAACCTATTGGGCTAATAAACCTTTTGGCCCTAGGGTCCCTAAATTCCTTGCGAAAGTCCATCATTTGGTCATTTGATCCTTAGGGTGAGAATCCTAGATCATTCTTGCATGGGCGTTTAGATAATCCTAACATTTCGTGAATGTGGGTAGGACCTTTAAGATCGGAAATATTAAATCGGCATCCTAAGTGCGATACTAAGCAGAATTTTTATCATAACTTAACCCTACCTAGCACATTGAGGTGACCGTCATATGCTAGCTAATCATACCATTATGAATTTCATGTAAGCTACTCAATTACATGCAAATTACTTAGTTGAACTAACCAACCTACGATTAAATATGATCTTCCCTTTAAAGATGCAAATACTTCTTCTAAACTTGCAAGTACTTTCTCGAAAAGATGTAAGTAACTACAAGATGTATAGGATGTATCATTCCATACAAATATGCAATTTCAAGACCATAGACTTTTTGTCTTTATGCAACGATAGGATCCATAGTGATCTTTCTTTTCCTTGCCCTATGCTATAATGATTGACATTCAGAGCTATTTCTTATAAACCCTACGTTTATGCATCGAATTCAAGCTTTAGAATTTTAATGAAGATGCATCCTTTCCCAATTGCAAATTTCGATAAAAGAACTCTATGCATGGATGCATCATTCTTACATGACCAGATGCCAATGAATACATCATTGATTTATTCCTTCCTTTATCGCTTAACTCAACCTAAAATGTACTATCATTGCATGCGAATTGCATAATATATGTTTTATTGTCAAAGTTCATAAATCTTTTCCTTTCATTGTAACTATTTAGACATCATTTAATGACCGTCTATGATTATCTTATACACGAGTCACAACCAGGCATTTATTACGTAAGTGCATTATGTGCTATATGCCCTATCCTTTGTGTGATGCAACAAGGATGCCTTCGCACAATTTCATATTTTAGCTTATGCATCATACGTTCAAAAATGTGACTACCCTTGACCATGGAAGTGCAAGCAAATGTAAGTACTTGTCATGCAACTACACCTTATAAATCGAACAAATATATAAATTTTCCAATGCATTTAAGTTTCCCTACGTGAATTAAAACATGCTTTATGAATCCTTTCCATGCAGGGATATTTTTCGGAACCTAGGCATTCAATATGGGGCGTTGTACACTCTCGTACTTTGGGTGGAAGCTCCCACGTGCGCTCCTCTCGACTTTTGCTTAGGAGCCATTGACGAAGTAAATTTCATCTCAATGAACTCTCCCTTGGCTCACTTACGAGTTTCAAAGTTACTACTACCCGAGATCTCCTTCCTTGCACATGAAACAGGCCTTGCTAGACACGGTCTAAAAACCCCGGGAGCCGCGGGTGAACTTGGCCTAGAGAAGCTTCAATAGAAGCTTCTCAAGCTTCTGGATGACAGAGATGACGTGGAAGGACGTGATGGTGAAGATGATTGGAGTGATGATGGTGAGGATGAGGATGGTGAGGATGATGATGACGATGATGGCATTGGCGGCGAGAGCAGCTTGGTGATGCAGACAGTATGGCGGTGGCAGCAGATTGATGGCGGGTAGCTCCTGACGATGCCCCCTCCCATTTGAAGCTTGGGAGGGGGGATTCATATATAAGGTGGGGGTGGGGGGGGGGGGTGTGGGGGTGGCCACACAGGTTGCAGTTTGCATGTCCTCCTCCCATGCCCCTCCACAAGCACCTACACACACTCTCTCTCCCCGTCATGCAACAGGTGAAGGGGAGGGAGTTTATAAAAAAAAATTCAAATTATTGATTATTCCCTTTTCCCTTGAAGGGGAGTTCCTGCGGTGGGATATGATTTTGAGCCACGGTTTCCTATGCACAACGCGGGGCTGGTGTTTGTTAGTACACGAGGATGGAGCACTTAGGCCAAAGTTTTTTTGTTGCGGGAGATTACTTCGAATTGCTTTTGCGCGGGATCTCGGGTCTTTAATATTTTGTTGTAGAAATATTACACTTTAATTCTTCAAAAAAACAAGCTCAAAAATGAAAAGATAACTGGCTGTAAGAATAGACCTTGTTGAACAAAATTTGAAATAACTTGTGAAGGAAGTGTCCAGATAAAGCATGCCACTTGTCAAAATGTAGCTATTGAAGATTACTTTGATGCTATGTAGGTGGTATATTTTTGAAAATTTGGTGGTAGAATAAAAACTATTCTAAAATAGGCTATTGCTGCCATGACCTTGTTTTCTCCATAATTGGTTTAACTGTAGTTATGCTTCAAGCATCCTTGCATCTCATAGGTAAGGAAACTAGTCTAATCAAGCCTCCAAGAAGATTCTTTGGGTGGTAAACCTCTCCATCTATTCGAATATTCAATGATAGAATGAGAGCAAAGCTTCTTTTCACACTAACCTATGATCTCCTAAAGGATGTACTTGTTAGCTGAAGCACAAGATATAAGTGGAAAAAGTAAAAAGGTGCAAGTTGGGGCCTAAAACAGGTGGCCCAAAAGGAAGTGGGACACAACGGAAGAAGCGGGAAGGGAAACGGCTGAAAGTGGAAGGGCAGCCTCAAAAGCTAAGGTAAAGGTAAAAGCATACTTTTAAATGCGAGGCACCCCTAAAAAGTTTTGTAAAAGAGTGCCATGCTCCGTCCTATGCAAATTGTAAAGATAGATGGACTAGGAAGGAAGCTAGGAAGATAGGAGGACAATGGGAAAAATAGCCCAGCCATGTAAAAAAGGGGATAAGGGGATTACCATCCAAAAGGGATTTAGGGTTTTGTATAGAAAGTTGAAAAATGAATGAAGAGCTCATTCTTTGGTGTGTGGAAAAGTGGACTCATCTTCTTCTCTCCTTCTTGCTTGCTTGTGTGTGCTTGAGAGAGGGAGTGTGAGAGTGTGAGGGAGTGTGTGTGAGGGTGAGGGATCAAGGAGAAGAAGCTCTCCATCATCTCCTCTCTTATTCTCTTATCTTCTCTTCTCTTGTCTCATGTGTGGCTATGGAGGATGGAGCTTGAAGGTGGAGGCTTGAGGTTGCTTGAGCTCGCATCACGAATTGTGGAGCTACCAATGTGCTTGAGGGAGCAAGCAACTCATTTGGGCATCAAGGTAAGCTCACTATACCCTAGTAGGATCGAAGGTGCGTCGGTTAGGTGAGAGATAGCCATAGGTGTTTTCTTGAAATGCTTGAACGATAAGGGGTTCGTGGGTCTTGACGGTTGAGTGTGAGCTCACCTCTGTATTTTGGTTCCATTTCCAAGACTAACAGATTCAAGCCTGAGCACTTGCGCACCTCAAATCGAGCAACGAAGTAAGAGTTTCATCCTTGAACCGGAGCTTGAGATAGATAGGAGGTTTTGGGTTTTTAATCTTGGCAACAAGTAAGTATTTTGGCTTTTTGATGATTAGGAAAGTAGGAGAGAGCCTTTCCGTATTTTTCTTTTGATTTTTGTTGCATTTAGAGTAGGCTAGGACCAAGAAATTGAAGGAAAAAGCTTTAGGATTTTTGATGTTGAACAAGCCCAAACAAGGCACAAACATGGAGAAAAATAGGAAAAAAAGAGTGCGAGGTGTTAGAATTGCACCCGAGTGATCGGAAGGACTAAGGTTGAGTCTAACAAGGGTTTAAGACCCTAGGAGGCAAAGGGAGATCTAATTTTCAAGTTCTGTAGGAAGGAGAGAGAGAGAGAGAGAGAGCTTGTGTAGACTTAGTGCTTTTGGTAAATTGATCGAAGGCCACATGAGTTTTTTGCTTAGATTAGGTGTGTAGAAACCTTTCTGTGCATCTAACCTTGGATTGTGGAGAATCTTGCTAGTGTGCATGGTAAAAATTTGTGTGCAAAGTAATTTTCATTGTTGCTATTTACGTGCCAACATGGAATTAGACACGATCTGCAGGCATCCAATTCCTAGAATCAGATGCTCGGACATCCTAGACTTGTTCGATTCCAAGAACTGAACAGTCACTACTCAAACTAATGTGACCAATCTAATCATGTCTAATCCTGAGGATTGGACACTCAGACCTATGACCTCGTCCAATTTTGAAAGTCGGACTCTTGGACCACCTTGTCCGATTTTGAAAATCGCATACACTCAAACCAAACCAACCTAACTTGAACTCACCCTATCCAATTCCTAGAATCCAACATCCCATAATTAGACCATTCAGAACCGGACATCTTAGAATCAGACGTCCGATTCTTGAAATTGGACATTGTAGAATCAAACCAAATTTTGACACATCAAAATTGACAAATTTAGTGCATCCGAGATGACAGACCCTAGAAATTGCACCTGAATGGCTAGGCACAATGCTGACACTCATATTAGCATATTTGACACACTTAGAGCCATAGGCTAACCAACAAACCTGATTTGACCCTAAGCAAGCTGAACAACATAGCACAGATCCTAGAGACCAGAGGAAGTGGCCAAGAATCAAGCCTAGAGCCCCATTAGGCCGAGTACATAGATGAGAGTGTGAGAGCTACAATTATCACTTTGTATTTGCACCCACATTGTTTTCCAGCATTTGAAGCGCACTTAAGAAAAGCTAAAATCCTGACTTAGCACAGTGCACAAAAGAGAGCGCACATGCACACACATTGAGTGAGCGTAAGTTGAGGACTATTTGTAAATAATAAGAAACTCACTCAAACCTAACAATTAGAACAAACCCACTAGTAGGAGAAGACCCTAAAACGTAGTCAGGTGATCAAGAACCCCAAGCATAGGACCAAGTAAGGAACAACACCATTGGAGGAGCGGATCTGCTCGATTTGATCAATATCATCGACAACTTAATGGAGCACGAGATTGTGAACATGGCAGAGCCAAGCATTAACCACGAACGTGGAGAAGAGCTTGACCTAGGCGGTTTCCCAATGGAAATCCAGCAGCTAGTTGCAAATTACGATCTACAAATCTAGACAGACAACCACAGTATGATGTCCGAGGATGTCATAGTAGACCTCGAAGAGGAGAGGAGACTAGCGCATGAAGCTTTTCAGGGCATAATGGCCTACAATCAGGAATAGCAAGCCAAAAGCTTGCGACAGAATATAAAAATGCGCAAGATTTAGTGACGAGTGGTGCTAGCCCTAGCAAGCAAAAATAGGACAGGACGTGATACTGTAGAGAGGGAAAGAGTGCTAGAAGGTGACCTCATGTTGAGCAAGCTTCTTACGAAGTGACTGCTAGACAACTCATTAGTAGAGCAGAGCTGCTTTGTAATGGTAACCTCGTTGCTTGCAGGTTTAGGAGTTAACTAGGCCTCTAAGAGCCAATCTAGAATCCCTGTCTTGGCTAAGCAATTAGACAAGTACCATCCAAACGATGATCCATATGGCTTCATAGAGCAGTTCGAGCAAGTTTGCGAGGCAAACAGCCTCACCAATCATACTTTGCTCTTGTGACCTTTCGGTTTATGCTTAGGAGATAAGGTTAGGACTTGGTACATGAGTCTGGACACTATTGAGTGAATAGACTTCAACAACCTCACAAGTCTCTTCATCAAGAGATTCTATGAGCTTGGATATTGTGATAACCTTCGAGTGCGGCTGATGAATGTCAAGCAAAAAGACAAGGAGGACATCAGAGACTACGTCACCCATGTGCAGAGTCTCTTCAAGAGAAACCCAACTAGTGAGCGACCCACCGAAAGAGCAGTCTCCACAATCTTCATCAATGGGATACGAAGTGAAGAACTCTACAAGGCCTTGGCATGAAATTCAAGCTTGCAGCAAGATGTGCTAGCTAGGTTCTTTGACGAGGCAATTAGAGTGGATGACTAGCTCAAAGAGAGAAGCTCTAAAAGCTCGATACGAAAGGAGAGTAACACTAGAAACTTTGAGAGAGTTTCAAGGTCAAAGTGAAAAATCAAGCCCAAGTTTCAAGATAAAGAAAAGGGCACGGATGTAAGTCATGACCTAGTGGAGATGAAGACTAAGCTAGCCAAATTACAAGGGATGATGAGACAACCAACACTCCCTCACATTCAATGCATGTATTGTGGTAGAAACTACCTATCAACTGAGTGTCAAGACCCGAGGTCCTGACCTTGCACCAATTTTAGTAGATTTGACCATGATACCCTACATTGCAGGCCCAAGGAGACTCCTATACTCACAACCATAATGACAATCTTACCTAGTGAATAGGCTGCAAAACTTCTTTGGAAGGGGAGCTCCATTGGCTCTCCCCACACCTAATGATGCCAAACCAACGATTCCTAGGATAGATATAAACCCCACATGAAGACCTAGACCACCTGGACCCTATGTAATCCATCTACCAAGTGATGCTCTAGTCCACTATGTGGAGGAGCCGAATGACGAAGAGCTTTATGTGCACCCCTACGTATCGTATGACAAAGAGGAAAATGCAATCCTTATGGATTATCAACCTATACCACTAATGGCATTAGGTAGGGGTAGAGACAGAGGCTTAGGGGGGCAGCAGACCCAAGAACCGATTTCTTGTTGAAATTGTAGTCACCCCATACACATCTCCTCACACTGCCCCAAATGGGAGCAGGCTAATTGGGAAAAGGCCGATCTTAGATGCCCAAATTGTGGAATCACTCACCTACTTGTTGAATGCCCTAGACAAAGGCCACCCTCTAATGCAACAACGGAGCCATCTGCTGTACCATTGGGACTTTTTGGAGTTGAGACATTTAACAAAGAGGACACACCCATTATGTTGCACGTCATGACCCGCGTGCAAACAAAGTAGGCTGGCATATCACTGCATGGACCCAACAACTTAGATGCACCCTCAACCAAAAATAAGAGTTGTAGGTGAAGGAGAAAGAAAGATGATGGTAAGGTCATGCTAAAAACCAAGAGTGCCATGATGCTACCTGTCGAAAAAAAGGTGACAAATGCAGAAGCGAAAACGTCAACTCCAAAGACGGCTGAGAAGGGGAGTGCAAAGGTCAAGGAGTACTGTAACTCGAAACGCCAACTCAAAGCCATTGAAAAGGTCAAGGAGTGGGTAAAAGAAGCCGAGGAGCACCTGAAGGATGATGAGCCCATATTAGAAGATAAGATTGATGATCTCTCAAGCGTAAGCACACCAGTCGCACCTCCACGACCAAAGTCTAGGGATGCGGCCACACTACAAGCGGTACCATTGAAAGAGAGCCTACATGCCACGGGTTTTCTTGGGTCCATTGGCCAAAAAACGTAGAGTTAGAAGAGAGGCAAGTAGCCAATGACCTCCTCACCACGCTAGTGTGACCACCCCGATGACTCTAAGCCTAGGAGATCTTCTAAGCCAATATCTGACACTATGACAAGAACTGAATCAGTGGGTGGAAGGACCAATGGAGCAAGAGGCAATTGATCTACACAATCATGATGCAATAACTCAGATACCCAATTTTACGCTGCAGTCAGTGCCCAAGTCCATGCACATCAATGTTTTTTGGGAAGGCACCAAGATGCATGCAATCTTACAGGTCCTAGCCCTAGGAGACACCACGAGGAAGGGAATTGTGGATATAGGAGTAGGAGTTAGTGTATTGAGCCATGCAATGCTCTAGGACTAGGGTAACCCACCTGTTCAGGATGCTCGGTTCAATGTCACCCTAGCCAATGGAATCAAAGTGTGGCCATTTGGAGTATTAAAGAACTAGCCATTGAAGATTGCAAGGATCCAATTCTATGTTGACTTTATAGTCATGAAGGGAATGGACTATGATATTCTCTTAGGCTGGCCCTAGATGTGCAATGCATGGGTCATAGAAGACTGGGGTAACGGTCTAATCTTCTTAGGCAATCGAATAGAGGAAGTAAAAGTGGAGATTGATACATGGAAGACTACGTGGATGCCATCTCTACCATGTTGAAGGGTGATGCACAAATTAGAAAATCTTACAGTCCACTGACCAAATATATCCCCTATCTCGAAGATGAGCAAGATTGGATGCACGTGATTGCCACGATAGATCTTCCATTCTTGGATAGTGAGGAGTACGAACAAGCTGCTAGGGAAGCTGATAAGCCTAGAAATGCACCCTCCGTGCCAATTTGCATGATGGCCAAAATCTCGAATGGAAGATCCAACCCCATCAAAATCCCATGTAATAAGCGAGAACTCCCAAAGATCCTGGAATATCTGACAAGCAAACTAGTTGAAAATTTAGCCGCTAACCTTAAACATCTCCAAAATCTCTTGGACAAACCTAAGTGGCAATGGACCAAAGTGCACGACTTAAACTTAACATACAGTTGGTCCTTAATCACTGATGAGGAAGGAAAGGCCCTATCAAGACCTAGGAGATAGTCACAGGAGGATGGTTCTAGCGAAGAATACGAGGATTGTTGTTCCTTCAATGTGATAGAAGCGAAGGAGAGGTGGACATGGTTGAGTATGACACTGAGGGAAGGATGATAGAGAAAATTCAAGCTGACTCCAAGCTGCGTAGAAAGAACACCTTTAGAATCAAGAGAGAAGTCATGCGCATGGATTACGATCGAGCCTGGCTGCAGTATGCAGGGGAAATTGACTACGACCAATTAGGCATTGCCCATGTAAGTGCTTCACCAGTGCTTAAGACAGAGTCATCATCCGAACTACGATGGCCAGGTGAGACTCCCTCTCCTAGCAAAAATGGAGAGTTTGATTTTGAGTCAGAGGTAAGTTCAGATAGTGATCCTAAGATGCCACAACCACCTAAGACCAAATTGACAAATGGGACTTGCAAGTCCACCTAAGGCATTGAAGGTTAAAGGAAGATTGACACAAGTAGCCTAGGGATACATAGGTGAAAGAGCAAAGGAAGCTACAAGACTGACTAAAGTGATTTATTGAATTTAAGAAGAAGATAGGGTAGTGATCTTGCTAAGAGCCAAATGACAAGGACAAGTAAGTGAACCAATAGAAGGACCAACCACAAGGAGGTTAATCTAGCTAAGGAAGGGGAGGTATCCCAACATGTCTTTGCTGATGACTTGATCGAGGAAGAGGAGACAAGTCTCATTGCTCTCTTGCAAGAGTACATGGACGTCTTTGTCTAGTCCCTCGATGAGCTGAAAGAGATATATTCAAGTTTCATAACTCATAATATCCCCATGACCCCCGATGCGATGCCGATCAAGTAGCAATCGTATCCTATGAATCTCAAGAATGCTCATGATGTCAAGGAAGAAATTGGCAAGCTACTTATCGAGACCTAAAATCGGCCCAACATTGGCTCTCTAGCACTAGCTGCACCTCTAAGACACACAAGACACCCCACATGGCCTCGCGGCCAGGAGCGTCTAAGGCTCACACTACACTAAACTCTAATATCGATTTTGCATTTGTAATAGGATGACATAGTCCAATGTTTACCTTCCCTTTTCCTTAGAGGGAGATCCCATAACATATAGGTATAACACCTCATATCACAAACATAGGAAAGCACCTCTCAGGGCTAACTGCCGCGGCTCCACTGCACCTCTCCTACATCAAGGGGATCAGCCCCAAGATGCACTGCCTAACATATAAAACATAACACACAAACTCCACTCTTTTCTTGTTTTGTACTATCCAGGAGTATATAGATCCTCACCAAACAGTCCCAAGGAAATCGTACAACTAAACTACAGCTTAGTCTCCTTTTCACTCCACGTATAAGTCATGTCCTAGGAAGACAATTGCTATGCAATCCAAAATTGATACCATATCATACATCATGCATAGTGCATATGATCCTAGTGTACAAACAATATTTATCAAATTAGCATTTTGTGATGTGCAAAAACAACCCTTCCATGTTCTTCACTAAACGTATGCTTCAATGTATGGAGATTAGCACCAATTTCTCATGCTACTAGCCCCTTAAAATGAAATGTCGCAATTCTAAATGAAATGCACAATCAAATATTGCAAAGATTCAAACCCTCTCAGCCCTCTTAGTCTCTTAACATCACCCTTTCCCTCTAACGTTTAGGTTGTGCTGCGTTGCATAGGTATAATGCTTCATTTCGTATGTATTTTTCTCATAAAGCGGAAAAACACATAAATTATGACACATAAACAAAGCTAAAATGAAGCCAAACTTCATGCCTCAGCTTTGTTATACAGCCACAACCATAAATCCTATTTTTCTCCATTTTTAGCTAATTTTCCCTATTTTTATGCATAAAAATAGGTTATTTTGTGATCTATGATTAGTGACTGATTATGATAGTTGAGAAATGGTTTTTATCAAAATTTTATCCCATGCGCATCTCTTTTTCCCACCTGAAAACACCATGTGCATCTCTTTTCCCCACCCGAAAACACCATATTGGGGAATATGGGAATTTCCCATAAGTTTGGGACACATGGTCAAATATTTTGATTTGTCATAACTTGAACACTATAACTCCAAATCGAGTGCTCTATAGCTTAATAGATTCCATTTTTCAAGCACTTTCCAATGATAGGTCATATCATATGGTTTTGAGAAACTTATGGGCATGTTATGTGGGTGCCACCTTTTTAGTATTCAATTGGGAGATTCCCAAACTCACTAATATTATATTCAAAACCAACAAAATCTTTATTTTTACTCTAAAAATACGCTTTTGGATTGTAATTTAATTATTGCAACTATTTATTATTACGGTTCTGTATTTCTTTTATGCACAACCCTCAATCATAATGTAAACAAGATCCAAACAAATTTTTGCTCCATGTGAATTTCATTTAGACCATCAAACATAAAAAAGAAGTGAATTTCTTTTGTAAAAATGAGGCATACCTCTTATGCGCATGTTGCGGGTTTTTTAAAATCTGATTTGGGACAACAGTATAGTCCAACATTGATGCTCAGCCCATCTCCAATCATCCATCTTCAGCCCCACTCAATTTGGAAGCAATCCAGTACACTACTGCGGACAAGCATTCACCAATCGAGCTTCTTCCACATGAATTGCCTCATAGGGGAGAGAGAGGGAGGAGAGAGAAAGACTGATTTTGTATCTCGTGATTCGATTAGCCGTTGGAGAAGTGAAGAGTGGCGATGGAGAGGGAAGAAAGTTGTCATCAAGGTGTTGTGATTGATCCATGGGATTGCATTGAGATGCATAGACCCCCCCTCCAAAAATGGCATTGCCTTGTAATGGTGTCTCCATTTTCCTCACACATTGAAAAAAAATGCCCTCCCCCCATTCGTCAAATTTTCGGGGTCCAAGGGGTCCCCCAAGGGTCACTCCCCTTTAATTCTCCCTATTGGTCCTCTTTTCTGACCTATCTCCCGCATCCGGTGCATGTTTTACATATTGAAAATTTTTGCACACTCTTCTTGAAGTCTCCCATTGCTGGGCACCTCCTATAGTCCAATCTGGCAGTCAAAAAAAGTATGAAAAATTGACAACCGTTAGTTGATCTACCTTGAAGCACTTTCAAAACATGTCTCTGACTTGCCACTTAAAATTGAACTGACTGCAATGGCCGCCTTCGACTGAGTTTATTTTTCCCTTGAAATTTGGATTTTTTGGCAAATTTTAAGCACTTCTCGGGCTCAAAAACTCAGCTCTCATTAGAAACCATGGGATAGGGAGACTCAGCCTGTCGAATCCCATGAACAAATCTACATATGCACACAACCACAAAGAGCAGCAAGTTGATACAAAATAGATACACAACAAAACACATCACATCCCTCACCCTACCCCCTATCAAAACCAAGGCATGAAATCCACACAGAGTAGGCCTAGCATACACTGTCAGAAAGCCTAAACCTAATCACTAACCAACTGCTCCAACATGGCCAAGCTAAAAAGGACTCTCAAAGAGGGCATCCTAAGTGGTGGCCTGAACTACCTTCCTAACTAAGGACAACTCAACCAGGAGCTCCTCCTAGGTGAGGACTCCTATAGCTTGATCAATAAATATTTTCTTTTAACACATTTTTCCTTTTAGGCCTTTAGTTTCTATACTCCGGTGTGTAAAAAGGAGGGAGCTGAGCGTAATGACCCAAGGAGAACAGGGCATCGGCCTCAGGTCCTATCCTGGTATCCAAGAACCTACCAAGCCCTCGTAAGGCGATACTTAATCCTTTTCTGACACTCACTTTTATTTTTGCTCCAACTGTAAGAAGCTGGGAAGAATAGGGATTTAGTGTGTATTGCTATGTCACACTGACATTGGTATAAAAGGAGTGGACATGTAATTTTTCCGTTTTATCATTTTGACACATTAATACAATTACTGTCCTTCTCTCCCATCTTGCTCATAGCTTCTATGGCTTCTTTCTCTTTCCTGTCTTTCTCTCTCCTCATCATTCTCTTCTCTCTCTTCCTATAGTATTTCTCTCTCTTCTGTAGTCTTCTCTCTCCTCTTTCTCTCTCTCTCTAACAAGTGGTGTTAGAGTTTGTGTCTTTGATCCTTGTGCAACATCATTTTCATGATTTAAGATCTTGTTGGAGAGGTCAGAGTTATGAAAAATTTGGTTACAATATGTTTGGCTTGGTTTAGAACCGTGTTTGTTTGTGCCTAGTTAGCTGGGGTAACTAGCACAGGGAAAATCATGGTTAGAACTATGGTGATTGCATCAAACCGTGCTAAAGATGGTATCATGACAGTATCCAATGGAAAATGGCGGGTTCCTACCAAATTTGACAACTCGTGACCCATTGTGGTCCAAAAAATGAAGGGAGATGGGATAAATGTAGGTAATTGTGGTTTGGGAATGAGTTTGGTTGGGGTTACTTTTGGGAGGTAGGGTTTGCTTTTGTTAAACGGTTTTTCTCTCTCCTGTCCAAGCTTCCTTCAACCTCCATAGCCAAAACATCCATTCTCTCTCTCTCCCATGAGTTTTACTACCAAAATGGACCTAATAGCTTGAGTCTTCATGCTCCAAGCTTTCTATAGAGAACTCTTATGGCTCATAGGCCATTATTTCATCATATAGGACTTCAGTATAAACTGTCGCATTTTGCGCCTGCAATTCATGCCAAAGTATAATGAGAATTTGAAGAGCTCCTTGAGCTCCGGGCAACCATTGGAGGCCACAAAGGACAACCGTGAGGAGCTTATCCCTAAGTACTTGAGCTTCGAAAAGGGTGTGGTCGATTCTAAAGACCTTCCTCTCTGAAAAAAATTTGTGAGATGTGTTTTATGTAAAATCTTGTTGGAATGTATAATGAGGACTATTTGCAGCATGCAGCAGACTTTTCCATTTTCAGATTCTAGACACACAAAAACATCCTCACACTGGCCTTCAGTTCAAGCTTACATTAGTAGATGCAATTGCAGAAGAAATGCTTGACAAAAGTTTAGAATGACTCGTATTAATGGACTGAGTATACTCAAGATCACCTTGCACTGAACCAGAAAGGGAGTTGCAGAAATTGGCCTACTTTGTTGAGTTTTCCTCAGGCTTCTCAGTATTCTCAGAATGTTTCGCCTTTTGGATTGCCAAGTCTACAGATGTCTCACCGTCAGAGGAAGCATTACAGAGGGTTGTCTAAACAAATAGAGAACATATTCTCTAAATCTGATGGTATAGGCATACATACATGCAATTTTTATGTCATGAGTGAGCATTCGTACTCGATGCAGAGCTATCGATTCCTTCCTCTTTAGTAGCCTAGTTTGGATCACATATAGGCAGATTTTTGTGGCCACATACAAGTAGATTTTTGTGAGGATTCATCTAGAGACTTGTAGTTTCAAATGCCAAGGGTACTGTAGATCGTGGATAAGTAGGAAACAATCTTCATATGGTTGACGTTCTTCCTTAGAAGACAATCCTGTCCGGCCAAGCTGTCACACATTGCAGGAAGGCCAGAGTGTCTTTTCAGAGGGTAATGGAGCCTTAGAAGACAATTCTGTCCCTGCCAACCCAAGCAAGTCCACAAAAATCTATCCATTGGTTCATGTGAAAGATGGAAGCTTCCCTAAACCAAACTCGCGAGATGATGCAGGTGATTCGCATGGGTGCTTTATGCCAGTAGATCTTCCTTCTTCTCATTACATTAAAAAAAATGACAATCAAACAGATGTACAAGTGTTAGCATCTCAGAGTTTAAATGGTAGGAGAAAGCTTGTAGAGGTCATGAATAAGAGCGGCATAAATATTAATCAAAGGAGTGGAATGCCGAGGGTCAGAGGTTTAGTTGAGAAGCTAACAATAGCTTCCGGCTCACATCACACTGAAAGGGTTACAGGGCACAGACGCTGCCCTAGATCCTCAGTCTGATGAGGCCTAGGATATTGATATGCCTGAAGGCTACAGAGAATGTGACTTTGAACTGTCTAATACCCAAGAGATCAGCCATTCATTAGAGGTAATCATGGTTGATCAGAAAGTAATCTATGGGGGCATCATTACCCATGCTGTCTGAGATGATTTATCCATATAAGGACCTTTTGACAATGCTAGAAGGTACCAGATAGCAAGGCAACTAGATGATAGGGATGGCAGAGCATCATTTTTGACACTAACATGCTTCTTGGTAGCAGTGACATGCCTGAAGTAACAGAGAATCATTTTTGACATTGACATGCTTCTTGGTAGTAGTGACATGCCTGAAGTAAAATGCTTAAAGTACTCTTCATTTTAATACAAACTGCACTGAGCTTCATGGGTGTCCCTTGGAACAAAAGACAACACTAGAATGTTCCTTTGATAGGCATCGCAGCTTGCAACCTCACGTCCTGTGTTTAGAGCAGTTTGAGTTGAGCCATTAGATAGAGGGATCAAAGAAGTAATATAATAAATGTAGACACATGTATCCTCAAGAAATTTCTTCAAAACCTTGCCATTTAAGCTTTGTCCACTATTGTAAGACAAGGGATCTTGAAGATAGAATTGGGTAGAGCTTTCCAATTTTGATAGCACACTCTTTCAGTGAGTCCTTGGCATTGATCACTTGTAGATCAAAACCACTCATACTTGATTCGGATTTTGAAATAGAGTTAGTATTGTTGGGATAGGTGTTTGTAAACTAAATAAGTGTGAGAAGGCTTCCTCATTTGTTGTATCATTAGACGTACTTGAACCAATGGTTCAAATGTGGCAAAAGTAACTAGTCAGCAACAGCTCCATGACAAGGCAATCATTTAGCTCCATGACAGGCTCATATCCTTGTATGAAGGTTTAGTTCTTTGATAAGATTGTTGGAATACAATCCACTAAATTGACTAAGGAGCAACTAGAACACTATCAAGTGATAGAGTTATGGACTAACTAAGCAATGTCTTTGTTGAGTCAGATGCATATTCTATTGGAGGGGAAGTTGCAAGAGTTGACAATTTGGTTGTAATAACATCTGTGCACAGAGCCTCAAAGCTTGTTCTAGTGATAGATTAGCAACATATTATGCAAGTTTAAGACTACTACACCACACATGATCACTAGCTTCCAGCTATACCAAGATAGCAACATTGTGTACAAGTCTGACTATTGTGCCACATGTTAAGGGTGAGAGGTAACAATTGAATTGCCATGATAAGATGGTGTTCACATATTCATTGCAAATGGTCATGTCAACATTAGTTGATTCATCTTGGCAGAGATTCAATTCATACAATGATTTCAGGACATTACTCCTTCATTGCAGTCACTAAAATGGATGGTATGGGACTTTGTTTACATTTTATTGATCATGAATTGATGTATTGGTACCCTAGAGAGTGATCTTAGTTCTATTTGTGAGTATTCAAGGTTCAACAAGGTCAAAGTGGGTCTACAGACCTCTTACAGACTCATTCAAAACAGGACAAGTTGTAGACAGTTTCAGTCAGCCAAATTTGGGCTATCATATCTTTTTTTGACCTGCTCTGAAATTCACTGTTAAGTGTTTTTTTCAGAGAGGAAAGTGTTAGCTTTAATTTGAATCAAAAAGTTTGTCAATCGGAGCTTTCAGTCAAAAGTTATGGCTGATTTAGTACCTATAGGTATTGCAGGGCTGCACTTTCCACAGACAGGGAAACAGAGTATTATGGGTCTAATTAGAGATGTTGATTCTAAGAGGTTGGATATTTCTTTGGTAGAAATTATGAGTACTTTGGCACATGCTTTTATGGCTTATGATGACTCTCAAATATTATTGGAAGAGATAGATGTGAGTCTGGTTGAGCAAGTACTATCCATCAGTTGCAACTGCATACCTCTTAGTTGGTTCAACAAGGTGTAATGCAGGCTCTTATCAATCTCTATGATAATAATATCTTAAAAGAATGTATATGCAATGCTGAAGATAAACACATGTTTTTGGGATTACTAACCATGGAGAAAGTGGATCCTCAAGCTGATTTTGTGGGCATCAATGAAGTACTTTTGTAGCAGTGTACTACTCTTTTGTAGTCCTTTCAAGGCAAGGATGTATTACATTGGTTGATATCATTGCTTAATCAATCGTCTCATCAATAGTTAGAATATGCATTGGTATTTCTTTCTACTCTCCTTGCTGATATTGATGACAATGAGTGGGCTACCACAGTTCATACACCTCCATTGGTTAGTAAGCGATCATGAAATTCATTAGAAGGACACCTAGCATGGGAAATCTTGGATGTTGGTATGAATTCATTGATCAAAATTCTTGGGAAATGTTCTACCAAGTTAATGGAATATACTGCTTTCATCCTGATTCGTATCTCTATTTACCATGAAGGAATTTGTGATTGTGTAAAGATGGCTATTAATCTTTTGTTGAAAAATGCTTCATGGAAAAAGAAAATACTTACAGCAATTGTTATTTGGTGCATTGACCTCAAGGATTGTGTTCCCCTACTCTACAACATGTGATTCTTTCTTTTGAATACTTTGATGTTGCTTTTATGTCTAAATTTGCAAAAGCAAATCATGGACAACAAGTATACTTTGTACAAAGCCAGAATGAAGAGGATTATTCCATAGATCTTGGATAGCAAATCAATGAAAATCAACCAATTGTAGTGCTGAACTCTTTGTCTCTTCAAGGTAATGATGATGCTGAAGTGGATAGTGGGTTTTATGATGGGAAAGAGGAAGAACATGAAGGGATTAATGACCAAGATGAAGATCATTAAGGTCAACCATATGAAGAAGACCAAGCTGATCGGCAAGTTGATGCTGTAGTTGAAGCCAATGTATATGAAAATCACTTGGTAAGTAATCATTTTTTTGGACCATTTAAGGAGGAATATGTGCATGCTGAAAATGAAGACTTTACAGTTCTTGATCATGCTTATGATGGATTAGTTGAGGATATGCATCAGTTCACACTCAATCAGGAACTACATCAACTAGAAGAGGAGTTAGATGCATATGATCATGGTTATGACAACTTGGATAATGATTTTGATGATTGGCATGCTGATAATGAGGATGTACATGAGATTCATGATGGCTATGATATGACGGATGATGGATATGCTTATGGTGATAATTATGGGGATCATTCTTCCTATCCATTTGACCCCCGTGGTTAAGATTATGAGTCTGATGACAAATCTTCTCCTCTTGATCATTATTATGATGATATACCTTTTGATCCATGAGGTTATGAGCAAGATTTTGCACCTTTATTAGGCCAACATCCATATTGGGGTTCAAAATATTTATCTTTCAAAGGTTTATTTGGCTGAAAACTAGTCATTTTATCTCTTGTTCTACTGCACACAGTTTCTGGACAGCTTACTGTTTTGGCTTAGTTTCAATTCTAATTTGATTACAGAAGAGGAATACATATATGGGCTGCAAGTATATTCGATGAGCTTTCTTTTGGCTCATAGCACACTTGATTTGGATGTGCCCATCACAAGATATCTCCATTTTACTACAACAGGTTCTATAGTAGACAACAAGCTATCTATTGTTTGCAAGTGTCTTTTCTTGGAGTTATGGTGGTTTAGTTTTTAGTTTTATCATTTCAAATGGATATTCATATGGTCCATTCAATTTTTCACTTTCAATCCTATCCATTACTTAGTATAAAATTAGTGTTTTCTTATTTTGTAGCCCTTGTACCAGAGTAGTACTCTGTTTCATCCATTCTTTTCTAGTCTTTATAGTTTGTTTTTTAGGGAAAAAACCTTTGGGATGGGATGGATTGTAAGAAGCTGGGAAGAATTGGGATTTAGTGTGTATTGCCATGTCACACTGACATTGTTATAAAAGGAGTGGACATGTAATTTTTCCATTTTATCTTTTTGACACATTAATACAATTAATGTCCTTCTCTCCCATCTTGGTCACAGCTTCTATGGCTTCTTTCTCTTTCCTATCTTTCTCTCTCCAATTCTAGTATTTCTCTCTCCTCATCACTCTCTTTCTCTCTCTTCTTGCAGTCTTCTCTCTCCTCCTTCTCTCTCTGGTTCTCTCTCTAACACCAACCTTTGCTAATTTTTATTTTGTATGCTAGATGCCACCCCTAGAAAGACAAGGCATCGGCCCCGGGTCTTGCTTGTCCCCACGAACCTACCAGGCCTTGGCAAGGTGATGAACAATTGCTCAATGATTTTTCCTTTCTTTCCTTTTCTATTTTTACAGGGGTTAGAACCCCTTTTTACACACCGCTGTATATTTTCTTCTTTCATACATTCATGGTTTTTATTCTTGTTATTTTCTAGCAGGCTTCTCTAACAACCTCATAGCTAACAAAAACTCCTAGAATGGCTACCTAGCAGGTCAATAGAATAGGGTCATTAGGACTATCTTCTAAAATAGGTCTTTCAGTGCTTGACAATGCCTTTGTAGGAGGCAACAACTACTTAGACCTCCCACTAATATACCTAACCTAAACCTAGGACTTCATGCCTTGATTGCCGGTCCCCAACAAACCAAAAAGAAAGTAACCCTAACATACACATATATCATTAATTGCTTAAGGGAAAAAGGGAAAAGACACTTAATCATACGTGCGGCATTGAGAGAGAGTAGCACCAAATTTCTTCGTGCTACTAGTCTCCTTAAAAATTATAATCTATCCTATATGTTATGTATAGACAAATAGATCAGAATCTGCATCATTTTTAGCAACTAACCACTTTCACAAACCATCCTCCCTCCTACCGTTTAGGTGTTGCATTCGTTGGGTAGGTGTGGGGTTCATTTTTATATAATCTTTCATTAAAATTTTGATAAAAACATACTCTAACATAGAAACAAGGCTTGATTGAGGCTTAATCTTCATGCTCCGGCTTTGCTATGTGCTCACGAACATAAAATGTATTTTTTTTAATTTTTAGGTGCAAAAACTAAAATTTCCCTTATTTTCTCTATTTTTTTCCATTTATTTGTTCATTAAAATGTGATATTTTAGAATTATGAGTTCTTACTGATCAAGGACACTCACCATCATTGCCATGTCCATTTCTATCCCATATGAATCCAAAACACTCAAAAAAACCCCCAAATTTCATTATTTTCATGAAAATCACAACTTGATTGTAAGAAAAATTATTATACTAATAAAGTTTTTGTTTTTTCCTTAGCAGTTCTGAGAAAACACAGCATGGGAAACCAATACCAATCATCCTTAAGCAATTTCTTCAACTATTTATCCTCATAGACGGGAGGCCATTGATGCTTCTTCTTTGCCGTTGATGCTGGATCTATGATCTCTAATACTCCAATATCATCATTTTCTTGGAATATTCATCACACCCCTCCCCCTTCTCTCTTGAATTGATGCATGCGAACAATAGCAAAGAGGAGAGAGGAGAGAGGAGAGAGAAAGACTAAAAAATCAAATTTCTTATTCCTTCATGAGATTTGGCAAGATTACAGCCATCTTCTTCCTCTCTTTGTGTGGATCACTAATCTCTCTCTCTCTCTCTCTCTCTCTCTCTCTCTCTCTCTAGAAGATTGTCAAATGAAGAGGCACCAATCAGATTTGGAGAGGGCACAAAAAAATTTGCACCCCCTGTCGTCAATTTTTTTGAGTTTTTAGCTTCTTTTAATAAAGCCTAAGGTTAAATCTTTAAAATAACCGGTTCAGGTAATTTGTGTTCACACCTCTCGACAAGTGGATATTTGGATTTTGAGGGGGAAAACATACTCAAATTCGAGATCCATCTGGATAGGTGGCTTCGCAGCATCGAAATCCATCGTCTTGGCCTCCATCACGCACTTTCTAGCTCCTGAATCCAGTGGCTGCTTTATAGCGCCGAATCTTGCGAGGACTTAATGGAGGGTCAAACGACCTCCGATCAATGGCCTTGGATTCCTGACATCGAAATGCATCTAGGAAAACTTTGGCCATCCACCATCGTTTGATTTTTCATGAAATTTTGGTCTTTGACACTTCCTGGGCACTTTCTGCTCCAAAAATGGCCTCTAATGCTTCAAGCATGGCTCAAAATTGGCTCCTAAAATCTAGCTCTTAGGCAACAACTTTTGACTCTTTTTGGCATGGTTCCTCTGAAGCTTTTCTTCTGCAAACTAGATCATTTATGCTTGGCTCATTTTTATATGCTTCCTTAAGTTTGTCTTCTACAACTATATCATTTTTCTAGTGCTCTTTGCACTTCTACTACCAAGACACACTGTTGGTAACCTAAATATTGTCCCACTCTTCATAAGGTTTGAGTGAAATTTCTTGAATCAATGTTTTCATAAGGGTTCCCCTTGATGGTCCTAATTATAGCTAGTCATCCAATTAGTACATCAAGGGAACATGTTGTGGTATCGTCTAATGATTTTTGTACTATAAAGTGATATTATGTGATCCTGAATGTTATAATAGTCATGTAACAAGAAAAAGATGAGTAGTACTACCTATGTAATATGTACAGTGAATACCCTCTAGACAACATTCGGTCATTGTCCCTCATTGTCATGGATTTCCACATTCCACATTAGTTACTGGGTTGTTCAAAATGAAAACAATCAGCACTAAAAGAAACTTGACATGAGTATCAGTATATGGATTTTCATCAATGTTTGAGGGGACATTGTCTACATATGCAGGATCTTTGGAAGGAGTTTGAGACAGGGGAGTTAGCTAGAAAATTAAGTTTCAAGAACTAGCACATCTTTTCTTTTCTTTTTTATATACACCGTATTACACAATAAATTATCCTACTTTGTGTACAAGCATATTTCATGTCTTTCTCTGGAAACTCGTTTATGACTAGAAGATCAATTCTTTATAAGTCTATCATTGTTTTTTCCATTTGATTTGTGTTATTAAGACACACAGGAGTTAGAATCTTAAAACCCATTTGATGGTTTGGATTGTTAGTTACTTTGCAGATTAACTTTTTGCTTCATTGCTGGTGGCAAGGAAAAATTTATAATTAGGACTTTGTTTTTAGATCTGCTCTAAGGTTTGGGCAAAAGTAGTGAGTGTTGGCAATTGTCATAGTAGCAAGCTTTCTGCTAGTATTTACTGTTGCAACGTGCTACTATTAATCAATCTAGGAGATAATAGATTGTCCTCACTGAGTATCCCCCAGGAACCAAACCTCTAATCCTATAGCTTAGGATACCTCACACTCTCAACGTAGGTCATCGCTCATACATACACTTGCTATGCATCTAGGATGATACCATATGGTGCTCAAACAATTTTATTCATTAACAATTAGCATCATGAAAGTGCAAAAACAGTTCTTTTTATGCTTTTCTTCTAATTTGTGATCGATGTGTTACTTAGGACTAGTATTAAGCCTTCTCGTGCTACCAGAATATTTTAATTTTAGATAACAACATACCCTACATGCCATGCATCATAAAACATCAGAATTCAATGTATTTTAAACACTCAACAATCCCCTTCTTCCTATTGTTTAGAGTTATTCATTCATGGTAGGTTTAAGGTATATTTTTCATGTATTTTTCTTTTATGAAAGCAGTAAACACTCACTTTAACATAGAGATAGGGCTGAATTGAGGCTAAACCTGATGCTTTAGCTCTACCATACATTCACAAACATAAATCTTATTTTTCCTTATTTTTCAGATGTAAAAAACCTAAATTTTACCATTTTTTCCATTTTTTTTCTATTTATTTATAGATAGTTACTGATTTACTAGTATAGATTGATTGATCTTACTGAGAATGATTTTCTTATCATATTTCAACCCATAGGAACAACATATGCATGACAAAACTCCAAAAAATGCATAATTTTCCTTAAACCACATAGTTGTAGATTTTGCATGTTTAGCATAAAATTATTATATGTCTAATTTTTCTTGATTACTTCAACATGGTTGATAAATCAAAGCCTTGGCAAGCAAATACAATCATTTATAACCAAAATTTATCACAAAATAATTAAATCTATGACTTACTCATGAAATTGTGCCTTATGACGTACGCATTTCAAAATTAGAGGCCCGTTGACACTCCTCAACAGCCCCACTGATGATTTGTCTAACCCAAATTTACACTCCTTTGCACTCTTGCATAATCTCATGATCAAAATCTTTCATCTCAAACCACCCCCTTCTCTTATACATTAACCCATAGAAACATACACAAAAAAGAGAGAGGAGAGAGGAGAGAGAAAGACTAAAATCAGATCCTTTGATTTAGTGCATCATATATTAGTTGGTTTGTCATGATGGAGGGTGAAGAAATTGAAGATCTCATGGCCTTCTTGCTTCCTTTCAAACTTGGGCGTGTAAAAATAAGGGAGACAAGCATAGTGACCCAAGGAGAACAGAGTATCAGCCTCAGGTCTTGGCTCAATACCCAAGAACCTACCACGCTCTCGCAAGAAGACACTTAATCCTTTTCATTGCTCTCACTTTTAGTTTCACTCCAACCTTCATTATTTCTTTATTTTAGCTAGCTGCTACCCCAAGGAAGACAATGCATCGGGGGTTTGACTCATCCCAAGAAACCTACCACGCCTTCATAAGGTGATAATCAACTGCTCTTAGTATTTTCTTTCTTTTCTTTCTATTTTAGGGGTTAGAACCCCTTTTTACACACCTTTGTATTATTATTATCAGAAAAATTTAGAACTTTTTCTTCTTTTTATTGTTGTAGGCTTCTCTTATTGCCTCACACTAGCAAGGACTCCTAGAGCAACTGCCTAGTAGGCTAGTAGAATAAGGTCACTAGGACTACCTTCAAAAATAGGTCTTTCAATGCATGACAATGTCATTACAGGAGATAGGTAATTACTTGAACCTCCCCCAGATATACTTAACCTAACCCCAAGACTTCATGCCTTAATTGTTGGTCCCCAACAAAAGAACAATTCTCCCACGAGTACATAAACAAATATAACATAAAAGAATAGTACTCAAAAAGAAAGAACATCACCTCGACTTGGTGCCACAAGAAGCGTCCGCACAACAAAGGCTTCCTCCATGTGCACTGAAAGAAAGCATGTTCACATGGAAAATGAAAAAAATCACAGAAGAGAATACCCACAAATACACAAAAATGAATAGAGGCTAATCCGTGCAGTGGAGTGATGGGCTATAGAAAGAAGAAATATCCAAGAAAAGGAAAGGATCAAGTCAAACTATAGTTTCGGTAAGAGAAAGGTGCATTCGCATGAAAACACGTCTGATCCACGTAAAATTTTTTAAAAATTAATAACTAAGGAGTCATTGCTAGAAATAGAGGGTAGTAAAAAAGAAAATTGCCAAACTTAAAGGGACAAATTGGGATGTCAGGTCGAATTTCAATTTTGGCAAACATAGGGTGAGTTCACATGGAAGAACAACAAAATAAGAGAGCTAAACGACAAGAAAATACCCTAGGGACATGGTAGAATAAGAGAGTTGGGTAGGAAAGGGACCCCAATAGGGCATATATAAAACAATATATCTTTTAAAGATCATACAACGGCGTGTTCATGAGAATGTATAGACAAGATGCGTAGGGACGTGTCCCCACACTTAAAATCTTAATGGACTGGTGAGCACTTGACCATGAATTGAACCCTTGTGACCCTCACTTAAGTCATGACATACATATATAAACGCAATATGTAGGGTTCAAAAAACTTGGCACATTTAAATGATCAAGGTGGATCATCATTGATGTGATGAAGATTGGAGTCGTCCACAAGAGATAACACATCTCACCATAGCATGTGTCTAGCATGGCAGGGACCATGCAACAACACCCACGGAGGTAGCATTATTGATAAACACTCGTCAAGTTATCGATAACAAAAATCAATCACGCTCAGCCCCCCCTATGTCTCACACTCTATTGATAGATATAGAAGGACAACCCATACTCACATTTGCATCTGGCTAGGATGAAAGGTCACATCACTCAAGGGTTGTTGATGGTTAGCTTCGTCTTGTCAATGATGTCCAAAAGTGTTGACAAATGAAAAGGCATATCAAGGAAGACAACCATAGTAGATCAAAAACTGGAATGGCATGTAGAAGAGTTCATCTACTATTGTAGGGGTCAAACAGACTGATAGAAGTATAGGACACAACACACCAAGGGTGGCGGCTTCAAAACTGCATCTTGGGAATTTCAACTACAATACCTCCCCCCATACGAACACCCCCTCGAATAGGTGGTGAGGGGAAGAGGGTTGTTGACGATGTCAAGGCAAGAGGAAAGGATGCTGCTGATGATAATGAGAAAGGAGGGGAGGAAGTAGGCAACATCAATCAGGGGGAGGCCACAAGCCTACCACCCCTCCCTAGCCAGCACGCCCAGTCCGCAGCCATTCAAGAGGTGCAGAACTCGCCAGAATGCAAACGGCTGGGTGCTGGCACCCCTCCACCTCCTCTCCACGTTTCCCCCACCTCCTTCCCCATTATAAACCCCCCCCGATCACAAGGTAGGTAGGAGGCTTGGAAGGGCTCGACATGCACACACACACACACAGGGGGGAGAGAGAGAGGGGGGGAGAGAGAGAGAGAGAGAGAGAGAGAGAGAGAGAGAGAGGAAGAGAGGGAGAGAGTGAGGGTATGACAAAGAGGGAGAGAGAGAGAGAGAGAGAGGGAGAGAGAGAAACCTCCAGAAGGTTCTCCTTCCCTTCTCCTCCTTAGAGGGTGTCCACATGTGTTCCTTCTTTCCCCATTGCCGCAAGCCCATACCCCATTTCTAGAGGATTATCCTTCAATTGCAAGCTCATTTCGCTCCCCAATTGGACCCCACTAATTTATTACAAGGTTTGGAAGCCTTATGCGATTCGTACCTAAGGGAGACAAAGATCAAGAATGGCCCCCAAGCGAAAAATGTTGCACGCAGATAGCAACCCCACAACAAGCAACGAAGCCTCAGGCAAGGACACCACTGCCAATCCAATTGCGATACTGGTCGTAAGTAATGTATTTCCAAATTAATAGATGCTTGCTTTGATTCCTGCATGAGATGCATTAGATCTATACTATGCCCCATAAGACCCATATTATGCCGCACGAGAATAGGACATTGAAAAGGATAATTTACATTGCAAGTATTCAAAGGTTTGAATTCCCCAAATGCGTGTATCAAGAGAAGTTAATTGTATTTAGACGCTATGCTTTGAATTAATAAACAACATATAAGGCTTCAAGAATTGTCAACTTCCCGTCCTCGCCATAGTATGGGTGTTTTCATTGCCTTAAACGTATTTGCTGCAATTCACACGCTTGATGGATGGCATGGTAAGCAATCTAGCCTAAAGGAAATTCATCCCAGAAACTCTAGTCTTTGCCCAAGCTCTTGCTAACAACACGAACTAATAGCTCATGTTTGGTAGATTGGAATCTTGATGTTATGCTTAGTTAGTACAAATAACAATCATAAGGGCTAAAACTAAGATGCCTCGGGGTTTATCTGGCAGCTACTACCTTTATCAACCCAACTTGGGGATTGGGCTAGGTACAAACTACAATTCCAATCTTCAAAGGCAAGTGGAGAGCTCTAGGGATTAGGAAACCCTAAGTCAAAGGAAAGACCGATGCTTTTGTGCTTGTTGGGAAGAAGGTTGGGTTATTGATCAATTTAAGTGATTAATAAAACTTATGTTTGTTGAGATGGCAAGCTCAACACGTGCGGATATTGATGATGGACCAGCAGGCTAGATGGACCCACATGTCTACACTTAGCACTTTGGTGGTCATTATGATACTCACATGGCCACTAACTTATCACTTATTATATTTAGTTTGTTACACCTACCTACAGCTGGCAAAAGATATAGCGCCAATCAATTAGTGTAGTGTGTTATGCATTTTTTGACTTAGTAGGCCACTTTCCTTTATGTTGTATCTTATCTATACTTTGTGTACATTGTGTAGTGTGTGGAAGAAGAAGAAGAAATCAGCAAGAAAAAGTTTTGGCTTCCATCTCTCTTCTTGTGTTCTTGAGTGAGCTTCCTCTTGTGTATACCATGTGTTTGGCGCAACAGCTCAAGAAAGTCCCTCCACCATGTAATTCTTGAAAATATCTTGTAGAGTGTTTGAAACATTAACATATGTCTTAGCCAAAAGAAGGGCGTGTTAAGTAAATTTTGCATGGAAATGCTCTTGATTCCAAGAGGGAGAGAAAATACACGATAGAAAGGTTATCACGACTCTCTTGCGACTATTCTTGTAATGTTTGGAAAAGGATACCATTGTTTTTGTTGATTGATCAAAAAATGTCCTAAATGCTTTTGCATTAAACTGATTGTTGGGATGTGATTTGGATGATTATTTCAAGTGCTTGTGTTGTTTGATGGTAAATTCATAACACGGGTCTATGATGACAAGTTGCCATGGGAATAAATGAATGTTTTCTTGGAAGATGATATTAGGGCTGATGTCCTTGATTGTACTTGATTCTTAATTGGATTAATTAAGGATATTTTGCATGGGTGGATTGTTTCCAAGGTCACATCATGTTTCAACCCAAGAGGGCAGTGCTTAATTCAGGGGCCAAAGGTTGAGTGGTGAAAAGGCCGACCACGGAAGTTGTGTCTCACTCCTAGGTCACTTGGGATCAGGTGGAGCTTTGGACACCCCTTTCCTAGTTCGGAATGGAGTTGAAGACTATCATGAGCCCAACGTCTATGGCATTGGAAGATCTTATTCTATATAATGGATAGAAAATATGGTGCCATATGATTTGGACCAGATACTTCTGTTGGATATAAGGGATACATAATTTTTCCTATATGGGCAGGAGACACAGATGAACGTGACATAAGTTAAGGAATTTGTTTGAACTTGCTTGTCAAAGGATTTCTTACTCTGTATTCATGTTTGTGCCATAAATTACATGAACAAACCCTATTCCCTAGAAGGATTAATTAATGAAGCTGATTTTAAATGTCACACATAAATGTAATAGGAACTAATTAGATAACTAAAGAACTCCCATCGAGGGAAGCGGGTGGGCGGAACTCCCAATAGGTTTGTCCTATGATAGGGTGGTCCTAGAGAACTGGGAGGTTTCTCACAAGGTTTTACTGTCATTCGACCCTTAGGTATTATTAAGTTAGAACCCGATTCATGCCATTTTAAGGGACCGAAATGGGACTATGCCCTATGGGTAGAGAGGTTGAGTGACACATCCCTCTCGTTTCCCATTCTCTTTGAGCCAAGTGTGGCATGGATCTGCTTTGGCTTGGGTATCTTTGCGTAAAGTAGGATGTCCAAGACTCGGCGACGCTAGAATACTATCAAGAGACCTTGGCCACTAGGAACCCAGATTTTAGGTCGATCTTAGTGGGTTCAGACATGAACATTTTGTAGCAAGGCAGACTCAAGAAACTCTAGGCGACAAACCCCGTAACATTCCATGGGAGTGTCGGGCGGCATCGCTTAGACTTGTCTCTCAATGGACTGCTAAAAACATGCTTGGATAGCCAATAGGTGGTCATGCCATAGTTGGCATCAAAGCCAAACTTTGTAATGATATGTGATAGATTTATGTATGGTTCATAGGTGTTGAGAAATAGACAAATGATGTATGCTCTAGGAAGAGATGTCCTAAATCCCATGTGCACAGTGAGGAGAGCGGAACAACCCAACTACTATAAAGCATTGTACTTGCAAGAAGAGTAATGTGACATGATAGGAATTTTGTCCTTTCAGTTGAGAGTTTGAGTCATTGTCCAACCACACAAGCCTGTGTTTATGAGTCCAAGATAATCAATCTTGGAACCTAATTCACTAGTATGAAACTGCATCTTCAACTCTATGTCTTTTGAGTTCACTCTATCTCTTCAAGCCACCATAGCCATGCTCTAGATCCATTCTTATGGTATCAGAGCTCAACTGAGCATGGCCCAGCTCAATCTATCTCTCCTCTCTGATCTCTCAAGACTTCTCAACTTCAGTTCAACTCAATGCTAGCTGATGACATCATTTTTCACTTGACATATTATGGCAGCCATAGCCAACAGCACCATGCTTGTTTGGAGTCCTTGGATCTAGCCAAAGAAGAGGAGATAGCCAATGCTTTTAACTAAGAAAACCTTCCCCTACTCAGGACGCTTCAAGCCACCACATGGAACCTTGACATTGGTCTCCTCCTTGCTCGACATTGTGCGTTACCTAGAACTGCGCCAATCTCAATTTGTACAATTAGTTCCATGCGGCACAATCTACCCTACTGTCATAGGGATTTTGAATCATATCTCATAGGCTATCCCTCCAACAAATCTTTTCCCCAATAGTTGCGTGTACGATATGTTACAACCTAGAGATCAGTCACCTGTTCATGCAAATCGTAATACCACTTAAAAAAGCTTGGCAACCTTGTCTTTTCTCACTACCATCATCAACAATGATCTTCATCACTTTGACATTATCTCTGAAGTCTACTACAGATCTAGAAGTGTCCAAGTTCAAAGATTACCCAACAACATTGAGCCAAATATCAAGATCTTCAAGACGTAGTATCTATTGATACTCAAATATTGCTTCTTGGCACTTGAGCTTTTCAGCTTACTCAAAAGTAGCTCACCTTCTGACTCCTATTTCGAAGAATATTCTCAAGTTGTGTAATGATTTAAAGTCACATTGATCAAATCTCTTGTAAAAGGAAAGAAATTGCTTGAGAAGTCTCGTGGTAAGACCTCCTTCTAAAATGACTGAACTAGAACAGATAGAAAAATTCAATGGTGAAGGTTTTCATGCCTAGAAGGAGAAGACCATGTATCACCTTCTACGAAAGGACTTGTGGGACTTGTTTGATAAAGATGATACTCATAGAAATAAGGAAAAGAATGAAGACAAGTTCGTTGAAGAAAACCAACTCAAAACTGAAGAATGGAAGAAGATGAATAACAAGGCACTAGGCATCATTGCCTGGGGACTAAGTGATGATGTGCTACATCATATATCTGGCGTTAAAGATGCTAGAACTACTTGGGAAGAACTTGATAGGATGTTTGGTGCCCAAGCAAAGAATTCAAAGGTAAAATTGCTCATGCAGTTTTATAAACTAGATATCAAAGACAATGCTTCCATGACCACACACATTAACAAGTTCAAGAGCCTAAAAACCCACCTTGCAACTCTTAAGAAGAATTTTGATGAAGATGAAGCAATAGCCGTACCGCTTGCAAGTGTAAATAAGGATCCATATGAGAACCTTGTGTCCACCCTAAGTAATGTTCCCAATCTCTCACTCAAAGACATTGAGAACTCACTTCTTGATGGAGAAAGCAAATTTAAAAGTAAAGATGTAAAGGAGACTAGCTCAAGGGAAAATCTCCTATACACCAAAGGAGCTATTGGACCCAAAGAAAGAGGTTGAGGATTTAACACTGACAACAAAAGTCAGATGACATGTCGTTATTGTGGTAAGATTGCCCATATTTCTAGTGAATACTTTCATAAGAAAAGAGCATATCAGATGTAGAATGACCACCACCAAAGTCAATTCATGAAAGAAGAAGATGCTTTCACTACCATCAATAACTCTGATAGATTGTTCTAAGGAATTTGTTCCCATAGTGGATCTCTATGTTTCCCTTAGTGGATTTGGTTTGTAAAAACCTTATCAAAGATGTAAAGTCTCAAGCTTTAACTTGACTAGGCTCCCTATGAGCTTGTCTCTTGGGCCATGTTATCATATGGGGGGGGGGGGGGGGGCAAAAGCCAACAAGTGTAGGGACTCATCATTTGAGGGGGTTGTTTAGAAATAAAAAAATGATATATGCTCAAGGAAGAGATGTCCTGAATCCCATAATCATAGTGACTAGAGTGGAACAACCTAACTACTATAAAGCATTGTACTTGCAAGAAGAGTAATGTGATATGATGGTAATTTTGTCCTTTCAGTTGAGAGTGTGAGTCATTATCTAACCACACAAGACTATGTTTATGAGTCCAAGCTAATCAACCTTGGAGCCTAATTCACTTGTGTGACACTCCATCTTCAACTCTATGTCTTCATGAGTTCACTCTATCTATTCAAGCCGCCATAGCCATGCTCTAGATCCGTTCTTTTATCAATAGGCATATCCTAAACAGAATAATCTAAATGGTATGGATTGATTGTCAAGCACCTTCTACACCCACAAATGCTAACTTGCAAGAGAAGAAATTCATTCTCAAGCAAACTAAGGCACCCAAGTTTGATGGAGAAGGAATAGACATTGTAGCCGAGGCAGAGTGTTGAATGCTGAAATGACTAGATTTTTTGGTTGATTTTTGTTGTTTTTGAGGTCTGAATGGTTTATTTTTTATGGATTTTGAGTGATGATTAGTTATTTTGGAAGTGTTTGAGAGTGTTTTGGATGATATTGATTATGTTTTGGAAGCTCATGATGATTCTTAGTGGAAATATGAAGCTTTGTGATGTTCTGATAGGTTCTGTTGAGGTTTTGATTGGTTCTGATACCTTCTGTTTTGTTCTGATTTTCTTTTGTATGAAGTATGGATTGATTATTGATCAAGATTGAAATATTTTGAAAGCTTATAGAATAGTTTTTGATAGTTTGTAATGGTTCTAGTATGAATTATGAGGTCCTGTTGTTCTCTGTTGACCTTCTGTAACCTCTGCTCTATTTTTGTTATGTTCTATTTTGTAGATCTTCTGTAAGTGTTCTGTGGAATGAGGGTGTGACTTTGGAAAAGTTTTCTAACTTTTAGAAAGGATGAATCTAATTTCAAAAGAGCTAAAACAAATGGAAGAAACAAATGTTGAATACTCAAGAGTAGACTGAAGTGAAGTGACAGTAGTGAGCTATGAAGAGACACTGTAGTGGCTCTGGTGCCTTTTCATACCTCCCATGCCTCTTGGGAGGTGCATCCACGACCTAAGAAGGATTATTGAGAGTGATTATTGAGTATTGTAGTAAGGAGATGATGTACTATTGATTGAGAGAGAGCGAGAGAGTCCGAGATAGCCAATTCTATCAAAACAATGTGTCTATCTATGAGAGATTGAGAGAGAGAATTATGAAGACAATGAAGATGAATACTATGTGATTATTTACATTCAAAAATGGTGTATTATTTTGTGTTTCTTGTTCTATTGATGGATTCTATGAATATGTTGAAGATTATGGTTGATTCTATCAAATGCGTGGGAGATATCTACTATGATGTTGCGTGAAAATTTGTTATTTTCCTTGTTTTGGTTCTCAAAAGAATGAAATAAAAGCTTGTTGATGTTACAAGATAAATTTTCTTGCAGTAGAAACCCTTTTTCCTTGGTGTTCCTCTTGGGGCTCTTTGTTTTTGGTGCGGAGCCGGGGAAACTTCCTATCAACAAGCATCAGAAGAGGTTGAAAATGAAGGAAATGGCATTACCAAGAAGAGGAGAATTCAATGGATGCTTGCAAAGTTCATTCTTCCACTGAAGAGTTGGAGATTCTAATTGCCAAATCCACTTTCTACAAGAAGTTCATCCCACAATGGCGAAAACATATTACCATCATGATGCAAGCTCTATGCGATGGACTATTTTCTCTTCTTGTTGAAGCAACATAGACATGTATCTTGGTGGCAAATTGTTTGGGAATAAACTGAAGAGCAGAAACAAAGAGAATGACTATCCATGGAAGATTTGGTATTCATTGAGAAAATTGCAGACATCATCAAGTGGGAAATTGTGAAGAAAATTCAAGAGTCGTGGTCAGTGGAGGTTCATGAAAACAAGAAAGAAAAGAGTTGGAATTTGTTCGTGGATGCTCAACAGTAAGATACGTGGGACGCTTGGTGCACTAATAACCTCTTGTTTGTCTAATTAGCAACCCATTGGAAGTTGGTAGACAGAGTGTTCTTTACAACATACACTATTGAAACCATCAGAGACTGGAATTATTATAATGGTAGCACAACAATGATCCTAAGAAGAATGAGTTTTGATACTTTCAGAACGGAATATCTCCCCCTCTATAGTGGTTTGAAAGCTAAATTCAGAGATGTTGAAAAAAAGGAAGTAGAAGAGATGTTGGCTAGAGAATCCTCCAGAGAGACTGAAGCCCCTCTCTGATTCTATTTTGTTGAGTACAAACCAACTATTTGGAGCCAACCCCCTGATGAATAATGCAATCAAGAGGCAAGTGCTAGAACGAGTCCAGAGGTACATGAGAAGAGAGAAGGCAAGAATCAAGGCTGAGAACGAGCTTGCAGCAGAAGCCTCCTTTAATGCCCTAAAATCACTCTTTATAGAAGTCCATATGGCGACTCAAGGTCCCCTTCCTAATTAGATTCGTCCTGGAAATATTGATGACATGCCAACAAATGTAGTCCCATTGCCAATTTTTAAGGGAGAGTACAATGAAGACCCCGATATTCATATAGCAAAATTTATGGTAGCATGTGTGGCTAACAATGCCAGAACCCTTGAGCATTGGTTAGCGATATTCACCACCACTTTCAAGGGTGCGGCATTTCAATGGTATGAGAGACAAGTAGCAATAACTTTTGGCACATGGGATGACTTGAAGTTGGCCTTCCTCACTAAATTCAGGCGTGAAGGTTTTGAAGAGCGGATGCAAGAGAAGTTCATGAATCTAAGTTAGTCCTCTAGAGAAAGAGTAGAAGCTTATATCTCGCGAATGGAATCCATCTTGAAGAGATGGACCAATCATCATTTGGATGAAAGCATCCAAAAAGGAGTTTTCCTCAGAGGCCTACAACCAGAAGTTTGCAAGTTTGTGGAATTAAGAAGACCAGTCAATCTACAAGCTGCAATGGAAGGTGAAAGACTATATGAAGAAGTTGAAGTAAGGTTGTCAATGACTCTAGGAAGAGGAGTCTTACCTCTTCCCATGCCAGGAATGGTATACCCACCAAACACAGTCCCAAGAATAGTTCCCTACCCCTATCCCCATATGCAAACAATGTCGCAGTACAATGCACCTAATCCATAGTGGCCACAAACGACAATGCTTCAAATGATGGTTCAACCACAAAAACAGTGGCCTCAAACAGTTCCTCCAATGGTGACTCAACAATAGTGGAACCCTACCAACTAGAATCAACAACCCCAAGTCTCAATAGGAGCTCTGAATCAGAATCAGAATAGAGGACCTACTGGATCAACCCAACCTGTATATGTAGTAATTATAGAAGCTTCCCAAAACCCTAATACAAGTACATCAGGAGGTGAAAATCTAAAGGACTACCTATCCAACTCAATCACAAGTATTAAGAAAGAGCTTATGGATGTGATTACAGAATAGCTACAGACACTGAAGGTGAATATCGCCAATATATCCACTCCTATGGGAGGTGGAAGAGATGTGATGCGTTCAAATACATGGTGCAGAAAGTGCCATCAAGCGGGGCATTTAGCCACTGAATGTACTCGAAAACCAACCATTCCTGGAGCCGTCTAACCCTATTGTTTGAGGAAAAACCATATAGAGGATATCTGCTCTTAGAAAGAGATGCACGAACGAAGACAAAAAGATGAAAATGCAAGATTCAACTTGTTAAAATCCAAAATGACAATGTAGGACATTGGACCAAAGCCTAGGGAGTTTGGTCCTAATTTTGGTCCAAGGAGGTTTCCCTCTTAAAGTTATAGAGGAGGACAGTCTAGCGGGGGTCAAAGATTCAAGGTGGAAGGTTACATATGTGGAGAAAAGGGTCATATTTCACCAAATTGTCCAAACCCTAGAAGATCTATGGATTACAAGCCCTTATGCAGCTGATGCAAAAGATTGTCCAAGCCGAGCCCTTGTCAAATCTACTTTTGATACCCAAAAGAAGATCCAAGAACATGCTTCCAATTTGGTGGAATTGGAAGTGGCCGCAATAACGCGAGCAAAGAAAGGAGAACCTGTAGTTCCAAAAGAGAACATTCCTTCTGCCAAGACTATGAAATTCAACGTCCCTTGGGAAAAGCAGAACAATGCAATGAAAAATAATGAAGTACAGAGCATTATAGAGCCATAGAGAGCTATAGAGACAGTTGCACAGATAGGACTAGAGGTCCAGGAAATAGAGGATGCGGAAGTACGTCCTTATGAGGAAGAAGCATAGATGTTTCCACTCCCCTAGGAGAAAAAGGAAAGATAAAAGTGGGTGTGGCATCATTTCCCAGTCGATTGGAAAAGCCTATGGATCCTATCAAAGAGTATGATTGGAAAAGCCTATGAATACCTCCTGCCTCGGCCTGAATTGACTTTTGAAATCACCTCTGACAATGAGATAGAAGCATGGATGTATTGTTCTCCCTGTTACATGGTAGCCACAAAGACAAAGGTAGAGATAGAGGTAGAAGCAGAAGCAGACACAAAGACAAAGGACCTGTTCTTCTCCTACAGAGCCTCTATAGAAGCAGAGACAGAGCCTCTAGAGGAAGAGGATGAAATGATGAGGAAGAAAAAGAAGCAGTTATAGAAGTGCGGCTGAAGAAGATCCTATGATAGCAAATGATCTTGTTGATGTCTCTACAAAGACCTCAGAGGCCGAGGATCTTGGGACGTTGGATGGAATGACCATGGTTCCATTTGGGTTGTCCAATGGACCACAAAGTATGCAAAATCTGCATAAGCAATGGATCAAAGGTATAAAAATTAAGTTCACCAGTGACTCATGTCGCCCTGACCATTCATTCTGGAGAAAAGATGATAATGATGCCCCTTTTCAACAAAAGCCAGAGCCATTAAAGCCACGGCTTATAGAAGGTCCATGCTATGTGACATTCCTAGACACATCCTCTGAAGATGAATCCCTAAGTCCAAAAGAAATCACCACTTACACAGAAACAGACAAAGCTCTGATACCCTTCCAGCAATCTCACTAGACAAATGAGTCAATTGTTCAAAAGAAGGACACTGGTTCTAGTGGAACATCAGACGATAACAATACTCCCTTGAAGGAGTCAGACCTCTATCCAGAAGTAATTCGTGGGACATTTATCTGCGAAGTGGAAGGTGAAAGGCAAGTGATGTTCCTAGATACCGACGGTACTAAATGTCACTTGAAAGCGGGTCTTAATCTTCCAGAAGAAGAACTAGTGAACTTGTGAGACCTACTAAAGGAGAACTTAGACGTGTTTGCTTGGTCTTACAAAGACCTAAAGGGGATTGACCAAACAATTTGTCAACACCACATCGACCTTGAACCAGATGCCAAACCTGTGAGGCAAAGACAGAGGCATATGAATGCCAATTATTCTACTCTGGTGAAGGCTGAATTATTGAAGCTCCTTGAAGTTGAGTTCATTTATCCCATGGCTAACAGTGAATGGATTTCATCCATTTTGGACGTACCCAGAAGAACAGGAAACTTCGAATATGTGTGGACTTTCAAAAGCTGAATTGCAAGATGAAGAAGGACCATTTCCCTATCCCATTCACAGACCAACTGTTGGACAAAGTGGCAGCCCATGAGCTCTATTCCCTCTTGGATGGATTCAGCGGATATAACCAAGTCCGAATCGCAGAAGAGGACTAACCCATAACAACCTTCACAACAGAATGGGAAACCTATGATTACAGAGTAATGTTGTTTGGGCTCTGTAATGCTCCTGCTACCTTCCAACAAGTAATAATGGCTACCTTCCAGAACCATCTACATGATTTCTTTGAGGTGTATCTTGATGACTTCTGTGTCTATAGCCTAATCTATGAGCATTGGGGACACCTAGAGCAATGTTTTGACAGATGCCGAGAGTATGGGATCTCTCTCAACCCCGACCAATTTGTCTTTGGAGTCTCATCAAGAGTTCTTTTAGGCCATATTTTCTCTGCACAAGGGATTGCAATAGACCCAGCGAAGATTGAGAAGATTGCCGCCTTGACAGCACCAACAAACCTCAAGCAATTGAGAGGATTTCTTGGCCATGTGAGCTACTACAGAAGATTTATTGCACAGTTTACAACCAAGGTAGTCCCTCTGCACAAGCTCCTAAGAAAAGATGTAGATTTCCTTTGGACTAATGATTGCAAAGAAGCCTTTAATACCCTAAAACAATGCCTCATCAGAGCACCCATCCTGTAGCCTCCTGATTAGACAAAGGAGTTCCATGTGCACACAGATGCATCAGTTGAAGGGCTAGGTGCTATCTTATGTAAAAATGGCCCCTCTAAATTAGATCATCCAATATATTATGCAAGTTGGAAAGTAACTGATCGAGAGCAGAACTACATAGTGACAGAGCTTGAGTGCTTAGCAATGGTGTTTGCACTGGAGAAGTTTCGATACTATCTACTATCAACACATTTCAAGTTCTACATGGACCATGAAGCCCTGTCATTCCTGATAAACAAAGTAGATGTTAAAGGACAAATGATGAGATGGTTGCTCTTGTTCCAAGAGTTTTATTTTAAAGTGGTCACTAAGCCCTTCCCATGTCCTAGCCGATCATCTGTCACAGATTCCTCAAACTGCAGAAGAGGAACAGGATGATCCAGACCTTCCTAATGCTTCCTTGTTTCTAGTGGAAATAGTTACTCCCTGGTATGCAGACATAGCCAACCTTCTAGCAACTCAATAGTATCCTCTTGGCATCTCAAGTCATGAGAAGAAGTAGCTTCTGTTGGAATCAGCCCCCTACACCTTGCTAGGTGATGCACTATACAAGAAAGGCAAAGATGAAGTGTTGCGAAGATGTGTTGCAGGAGATGAAATCGGCATACTATGGAAAGCATGCCATGACAAACCATGTGGTGGACACTTTGCAGGAGAGGCGACAGCCAGAAAGGCTTTGCTCACAGGATACTAGTGGCCAACCCTCCACAAGGATGCCTATGACTACTGCAAGAGATGCGATGCTTGTCAGCGATGGAAAAACCCACCAAGACCAGTGCCATGCCATTGCAACCTATTCTTTCCCTAAAACCATTCAAGAAGTGGGGGATTGATTTCATGGGTCCCATTGATCCGCCCACTAGACGAAAGCAGACTAGATACATCATGGTATGTACGGATTATGTCACAAAGTGGTGTAAAGCTAAAGCTCTGAAGCAGGACGATGGTAACAGTGTGGCCTTATTCATGTATAAAAACATCATCACCCATTTTGGCAATCCCCTAGAGCTTGTAAGTGACCGAGGTACTCATTTCCTTTACAAGATCATGGAGGAGTTGACAGAACTATATAAGATCCTCCATCGCAAGTCCACCCCCTATTACCCTAGAGTCAACGGCCAAGTCAAAGTCACTAATCGCATCCTCTACTCAATCCTGACAAGGATGATTGCCACATATCAACGTGATTGAGATGATCAACTTACAAAGGCCCTCTGGGCACACAAAACATCTTATAAGGCAGCTATAGGACAAACTCCTTTCCAATTGGTGTATGGCACAAAAGCCATCTTCCCTGTTGAGTTGGAGTTTCCCTCTTTGTGAGTGGCAGTTAAAGAACGCCTCGGAGATGATGAGTCCCTCCAGCGCCATCTACTGCATTTGGAATGTTTGGATGAGATTCGGCAGATGGCCCTACAATGCATGGAAATCACTCAAGCGCAACGCAAGGCCTATTATGACATCTTCATCAAGCACAAGGAGTTCAAAGAAGGTGATCTGGTCCTAGCCTATGATTTGCGATTTAGGAAGTTTCTTGGCAAGCTTCAACAACGTTGGATGGGTCCCTATCAGGTCCTTTTTATCAATCATAATGGCTATCCAAGTGTAGGCCGTTGATGCCTCTAATGATCCCTTTCTGATCAATGGCTATAGCCTGAAGAAGTACTTCCCTCCTTGGGGATCCTAACAATCACAGTCGACACATCCTTTCCCTTTTAGGTGTCGCACTGTCCTTCTTTTCGTGCTTCTGATAGCCCTTATGATCTTCCTCATGAGGCGGCATCATTCTGCTAGCCTCTCCCAGACACCTCCCATCCTTACTCTGTTCTCCTCTCGTCCAATCCAACAGTGGCAATGAGGATGGTCCTGCTACATGATATTTCTACCATTCTCTTTATTAAAAGAAAAAAAAAAGTAAAAGAGAAAAGAAAAAACAAATAAACAAACTGCTATGGGAGAAAAGGAAGCAATTCCTTGTCATAGCATGCCTTGTTAAAAGAAAAGGCAGTAAACACCCTTGGATAGGAAGCTGGCTATGAAAAAGGTAGCAACAACCCGCAGTACAGAACAGTTGAATCACTGGCTGAACCTTTTCAGACGCAAATTTCTAGAGCCACCTCCCTTGGTGCCCTGGATTAGTAGTCCCATTCGAAGGACTGATTCCCTAAAGCAGACTACCTTTTCCAACGACGACACGCTCTACAGATAAAATCAAGTTCCGATCTGTTGGGTACCTCCCTGTTTATGCCTCTTCATAAACAGACACAACGATCTTCATCAATAACCCCCTTAGTGATGTGAGTTTTCATCCTAACAAGATGGGGATGTGAGTATGGTCTGCCCTCTGTATCTATCAGTGAGCGTGAGTGCATTGCACTACAAGGCTCCCTGGCCTTCTTCCTTGCACCTGTACCAAGACGAGGTTGGATGCACGAATGCACCATCAACTATGCACCCTGGCATACTCCTTGTGTCCCATTCCCCTTGCTGATTTCTATACTGGGTGCGAGATATGGGTTTCAATTAGTATTCATCGAGTGTTGTGAGTGCTTGGGGGAGTGACCATTCTCTCATTTTCAACATGAGTAATTGTGACCTGCGTGTTCTATCCTTCGCCATCGACGGCTTCCCTCACCTTCATCAGTAATGTGACCTCCCTGGGTGCTGCTGCATGGTCCTTGCCATGCTGGACGTGTATGTTGTAGCAAGCTTTGGTACCTCGTGCCAACGACTGTGACTCAGTGCGCGACATCGACAATTACTCTCAACTATCTGCAAAATGGGCCAAGTTTTTCTAACCCTACCTCCTTTTTTTAACCAGTGTCCGTCATGTATTAAGTGTGGGGACGTCCAAGTCCACTCTGTTGTCAAGTTCTAAGTCCCTATTGCTTAGTCAACCCTACCCGGTAAGGTCTTCCGTGTGGGGACGTGTCCCTGCACGTCTGAAGATTGGTGTACTAAGATTTGCGAATTGATTAAAGTATAAAGAACATGCTTGTTGATGTGACAATATAGATTTTTTTGCAATATTTTTCTCATTTTATTGGTGTTCCTCTTAGGGTTCTAGGTTTTTGGTGTGCAATCGAGGAAAAATGCCATCAACAAGCACCAATAGAAGCCAAAAATGAAAGAAGTAGCATTGTTGAAGAGAAAGAAAAGTAATGAAAGATTGTAACCGCAGGCGAGCCTGGGTGATGTCCCACACTTGAGGACCCCATTTGTGCCAAGGGAGGTGTGGTGCAAGTGGCTTATGGTGACAGGTCTAACCATAGGCGAGTGTTACCTCCCTAGGTATGTCCTGCCCTTGATTTGCCCTAAGCGTGAAGTGGGGGAACAAAAGGGCTAGGGGGTTGGGAGTGGGGGGAGTGGGGTCGGCCAGCCGACCGAAGCCACCAGAGATGCCTAACTTAAGAACCCCTAGGTGCAATGATCGTGCTTTTTGTGGTGGTAAGTGCTTTGCAAGTGGGCAATGTTGTCTCGTCAGTGGGAAGTGTTTTTTGTGCTTTTTTTTTGTTACAGTAGTGGAATGACAGCCAGGCCTAATTCTCTTCATCTGAATGAGGGGGGGAAGGAGGTCGGATGGATTTGCGCAAAAATTGGTGGCTTTGCATGTATCCTTTCAGGTTCATGCAGATGTGGAGAGAGGTGATGGAGAGGAAGGGGTGATTATACATAGTAAATTGGATGTCATTCATGTCCTCTAGGAGGGCTAGGCAAAAGGAGGGGAGTAGGCTAGTTCTCATCATTAGGCGTGCCATAGCGCAGCTATCAATAGCATTGGGATTAAAAAAGAGGGGGGGCTATGATGCGGGTTTTCTCCAGTTGGAAGGTCACTACTGACTCTTTCTCTGCCACCAACTCAGCCCACTGCCACTCTCTTTTCCTCCTTTGCCCTCTCCAATTGGGAGAGCAGCTCGGCGACGTATTCATCATAACTGGATGGTGGCGTCATTGTTGCATGGGTGGGGGTGGTTGAGGCCTCCACTTGCGGACGCTTCTGGTCCTACCTCGATTCTGCATCCGCGGTTGGCCTTTTTGGCCCCATGGTCATCGTTTCCATGCTCTTCCCTTGGTCCATTTCTTTACTGATGAAGTATTACATCTAGGCCACTAGATTGGAAACTTCCAAGCTGGTAGGGATGCTAGGGGTGAGCATAGTGGGTTCAATGGAGGGTGCCATGAGGGCAAGGATAGGATGGAGGGGTGCTTTGCCTTTTCCTTCCAGGACTGCGGGTGGCGCAGCTTCTGGTGCCTGCATGCTGGAGCTAGACCCTTCTTCCCTCAGTTGGTTCCAGGCTTCTGGATCATCCACCCTGCATTGCTGCTCAATGGACTGGTGTGTGGCCTTGGCCAAATCCTCCTCTTCCTTTCTTCTTAATTCCTCTTCCTCCTCCGCAACTCTTCTTTTTCTTTCCTTTTTGGCCTTTTTGTATTCTTCCTCTAGTTTCTCTTTTTCTTCCTGCTCTTCTCTTTTTCTCCTTTCAGCCTCTTGCTTTGACGCCTTTTTAGCCCACTTGACTTGCTCTGTTGTTTCTTCTTCTTCCTGCTTCCTCTTCCTTTCTCTCTCCTTGGCCTCCTTGAGGGATTGTCTTTTTTCTTTTTCCAAGTTTTCCTTCTCCTTCATGCGGCCTTCATCCGGTTTCTTTTTCTTTTGGGCTGCCTTCTTCTTGGTTTCCTTGACCTACTTTTTACTTTTTTGTTCTTCCCCTTCTTCCTCGGTCTCAGTCCTGTCACTGGACCTCTCCTGGTGTTGATGAGGGGGTGACATGTCAAGCATTTCCCCTTCCCCCTCTTCTACATCCTGTGTCTCTTTCACGGCCTCCTGGATGAGCGATGTTAAGATGCTTCCATAGGCGATGAACGAGGCTTTGGAGGAGGCCTTCTTTCTTTCTGTGGCCTTAGATGCTGGGGATTCTCCTCCTGTGGGCATGCTTCCTAAGGCCAGTGCTCTAGCTGCCTGGTCAATGGTTTTGCGCACGTAGCCGTTCCAATCGACTTCATGCAAGGTATGAGCTGCCACATTCTCTAGTACCGGCACACTGATTCAGTGTATCAATGTGTTGTAGCGCTGGCTGGAAAAGAGTGCATATATCAGTTTTGCCTACAATTTGGGTTTTGCATCGGGGATATCTTGGATGCTGATGCCATCGTTTGTCAGCACGTCCTTCTTTCTCATCCCCAGCATGGCAGCGTACACATCTCTCTTCTGCTTCTTTTCCATTTTTGGTTCTAGTCCCAGTGCCTTTTCCACCAAGGCAGGGGTTAAGCGAACCAACACTTGCTTGGCATTCTTTCCCCTTCCTATTGTGATGGTGCTTCATTCATTGTCCGGGTCGTAAGACCTAAGAAATTCCACACAGCTTGTGTGGTCGGGTTCTTGTGTGAATCTTTCCACGTACTTGTTGAAGTTGCAGCTTTCAACGACTCTCCTAGCTGCCTCTTCCTTGGCCACTAATCCTTCTATACTATGAATAGTTTGAAATTTTAATTGGTTGTAGACGCGGCTCTCCAGGGTGATGCTGTACTGCGCTCTCTCCTCTTCTGTGAATGAAAGCTCGTGGGCATTTTTTGTTCCTGTCATAAATCAAAATTTTCATTAGTGCTTTCCACATGGTAATTTGCTGATTGCTGAAAAAAGAGAAACTCTATGCTTTTTGAATGAATTCATTAAGAACCACTGTAGATTTTCATTTTCAGTCTTTGACTTTTTGCCCGTTTTTCATAATATATATTTGTGTGTTTCACTAATTTTGATTTGGTTGGCCTGATTTGATTCACCTCACTCACCCCCTCCCCTTCCAGCTTGAGAAGAATCCTTCCTAGGATTTAGGGTTAGAAGGGCAAGGGAGTTTGGCATGGTGGTGTAGGAGTTACTTATGAAGGAGCCAATCATAGAACTGGGGGTTGTACTCTAAGTGAGCTTTGTGGTCCAGATCAAAGGGTTGAATCTCCACTTGCGTGATGTATGTGAGAACATCTGTTAGGAAGTCACCAGAGTTGACACGGCTAGCAATGTGTAACTCTTCCTCAGTCAACAAGCGGTTGAGGTAGGGGTGTCCTTTGATGTGTTCTTCCATGGGGCAACCCCGAAGAGTGGTTAACACTCGATACGAGGTTGGCGTGACATATGTGGGGTCGTATTCCGTTGTTTTGATAGCATGGCACTACTCAGCGTTGGTCATTATGGGGCACCCTTCGACTTCCCATTGCAGCCTAAGAGTGTATCAATGCTTCAAGAATGGGGAGTCAGTAGGTATCAGCAAGCTTTGATAACATTGTGATTTCTTGAGCAGTGATAGTAGAAGTGGTTCGCTGATTGTATGACGTGATGAGGCGCTGCTTGATGGCTTGCTCCCTGGAGATCTCGTTGTTGAGCAATTCAGCCGCAGAGAGAGAAGCGTTTGCGAATGCGAATTCAAAGGTCTCCCAGGAGCATGGTATGGTTTGAACTTCACTTGCAAAGGGTTCCTCCAACAGTCCTAAGTCCAAGCGATCGTAGCTTAGTGCTAGCGACATGAAGGTGGTGTCCAATCATTTAATGCATTCCACCATGTCATCCTCGGTGTCCTCAGCGAGGTCGGTAGCCAGCACTAAAAATGATTTACATTCATAGGAGGGTGTAAGGCCGATGGGTGGTCGAGGTTTGCTAGAACTAGAGCCGGTGACAATGAAGAGTTGCGATTGGGAGTGTGCTTGAGTCTGTGGTTGGGCTGCTTGGATTATGGGTGGATTAGGAGCAGCCACGACGGATAGGCTGCTACATTCAGGGTGGATTTGGGGAGTCAGGTTGACTTGGTCAGGTGATGACTCATGTGACAGAGTCTGTTGTTTGGGCCCATAGGCTTGTGTGACTTTCTTGGGTTTAGGCGTGGATGAGTTGGATGGCTGTGGTTTGAAGGGCACTATGGCGAATGGTTTGGAGGGTTTATGGGACTTTGGTTGATCAAGCTTGAGGGCAGCATATGAGTAGTGCCTTTGGCCGTGTAGGCCTTAGGGATCCACAGCTAGGTGTTGCCCATGTAGTAGCCTTGCACATGCAAGAGGGTTTTAGGGACCCATCTTTGCTTGATCATGCGGCACTTGTTGTGACTATGTCCTGGCCTCATAGATTTAGCATTTTTGGTTTTATGAGGATAGGAGCGGTGATTCCTAGGCGACGGTTGCGGCTGCTTAGGCTGCCATTGAAATCTAGGATGTTGGGCTTTAGGTTTTGCTATTGTGGGCTGTGATTTATGAATTCTAGGAGGTGGCAGTCGCGCACTACCCCCCTCCTTGGAGTTGGTTACGGATATTTCTATCGGTGGCATTGCGGACAGTGGTGAGGTCGCACAGCCCTTGCTGAAGGCTGTGACAATGCGAACGTTGCCTATTGTGAGGTGGATGCACTGCGACTCATAATCAACATTGCAGTGAGTTTGCTTTTTGAAAGTTCGCCTCGGCAGCGACTCCGTGCCTGCGTGTTAAGAATTTGGCAACACGTAAAAAACCATTGGGACAGTCTCAAACTCGATAGAAACGACTGCTCTGTACTTGCCGATAAGTGCTTAGGAATGGGTCCCATATGGGCTTAATTTTGCATTAGTGGGTTGAAGTGGTGGTCTGCCAAGTTGAGTCCAATGATCGTGAGTTAAGACATTGAAGTCTGCTCCCTCGTCGATCAAGGCATTGAAAGTGCATGTTTGTTTTTGCAGTGACCGTGATATGGAGGTATGCGGGCTCTACGGCTTCCTCATCCTCATCATCAATCTCCGTGATTGTGGCCACTCGTATCTTGACAGGCGGTTCTAACATCGGGGGCTCGTACAAAGGATGGGTGGGAGGGTAGTACTTCTTGACACGACTGCCATTGAAGAAGCCTATGCACTCACCGTCTAAGGTCTCAAGCTCGACATTGCCTATGCGGCTGATCGCATGAACTTTGAAAGGTCCAAGACCTCTAAATTTCATTTTCTACTTATTCCCCTTAACTGAGTAGAGGAGCACTAAGTTGCCCTGTTCAAAGTCGCACTGCTTGACATGCTTGTCAAACCAAGTCTTGTGTCGGGCCTTCTCACATATAAGCGCATGGGTGGCTAGAAGGCAAGTCTCTGAGAGGTGCTCAAGTTCGACCAGGCATTGCGTCCATGCCTCCTTCCCTTCCCATCATTCTTGAAGTGCTATTCTCAAGCTAGGAATGAAGAATTCTAATGGTAGAATCACTTCAGTTCCATAGGTCAGCCTGAAGGGGGTTTGATCTGACAGTTGTTTTATAAGCTGTGCAGTAAGCCCACAGAGCTGCCATCAGCTTGTTGTCCCAATCACTGCATGAGGTTGAGACCACCTTGGTCAAGACATTGATAAGAATCTTATTCGTGGATTCTGCTTGACCGTTTTCATGAGGGTAGTATGGCGAGGATTTGCGATGGATGATGAGAAAGGTGGACAGGAGATGCGCTATCACTTTGTTGATGAAGTGTGTGCCTTGATCACTGACCAGTTCGATGGGGCAGCCAAATCGCGAGATCACCTGCTGCCATAAGAACTTGGCAGTCGTCCTAGCGTCGTTTTTTCGTGTCACTCTTGCCTCTGCCCATTTCGTGAGGTAGTCCATGGCCACAATGATGTACTTGCCCTGTGAATACTGGGCCACAGGATTGATGGGCCCTATGAAGTCAATTTTCCATTTTTCGAAGGGTTGTCGTGCGATAACAGGGGTCAACTCCATCTGATCCTTGCGAATCGAGACTTTTTTCCGTTGGCACTCGTCACAATGCTTGACGAATCAAGCTACATCGTGGAAAAGCGTGGGCCACCACAGTTGAGATTGCAACACTTTTCGTGCTGTCATGTCTCCACTAAAATTCCCTCCAGCAATGCCACTGTGTGCCTCCGAGAGCACATCATGCATCTCATGTTCGCATACGCATCTACGCAGCAATCCGTCTTGCCCTAGCCTATAGAGTTTGCCTACGATCAGTTGATAGGGCTGGATCTTAAGCATTAATCACCTAAGTCGAGCTTTTTCTATCGGTCAATCAAGCAGTCCGTGTTTGAGCACTTGGACTATGTCATCCACCCAATATGGCATCAGATTAGCCTTGAATAAATCTCTCTCGTCGGATAGGTTAAAGAGATGGGCATCAGGTAATTCGTCAACAATGCCTTGTCTAGCGGCTTCTCCCGTGGGAATGCGTAACATATGGTCAGCCATGTAGTGCTGCTTTCCTTTTCGTACAACCATGGAGAAGTCGAATTCCAAGATCAGAAGGAGCCACCAAGCTATGCATCCTGTAGAGCAAGGTTTGTTTACTAGATAGAGCAGGGCTTGATGGTCCACAAAAAAGATAAAAGGTGTGGCCAATAAATAGTGCCGGAATTTCTTCACAGTAAACACCATGGCTAATCCTTCTCTTTCTGTCGTCGAGTAGTTCATTTTTGTCTCAGTGAGTTGTCTGCTAGCAAAGCTCACTGGATAGTCTAAGTTGTGTTTGCCAGGTTGGCACAACATTGCCCCCACGGCAAACTTAGAAGCATCGATATGCACATGGAAAATAATGGTTCAATATGGGGCTCGTAGAATTGGTGCCGCGGTTAGAGCCTTTTTCAACTCTTCATATGCTCGTTGGCATGCCTCGGTCCATTCGAAGACGATCAGCAGCTTGTACAAGGGTATGGCGATCAATGCATAGTTCAGTACAAATCGTCGATAGTACCCCGTATGGCCTAGGAAGCATTGAACTCCCTTATAGTTGATTGGGGGTGGAAGGTCAACAATAACCCTAACTTTCGAGAAGTTAGTGGGAATGCCATTCTTCGACACCATGTGCCCTAAGATGCATCCATGCTTTACCCAAAACTTGCACTTTAAGGGGTTCAAGGAGAGAGGATATAAGCGACACCGCTCAAAGACTGCGCGGAGTTTGTCTAAGTGTTTTATCCAAGTCGAGTGGACATAGAGGTTGTCAACAAAGACTTCCAACTCCTTGTGACGCATGTCTTTAAAGATGGTGCACATGAGGTGTTGGAAGGTGGCAGGGGCATTAGTCAACCCGAAGGGCATGACTATGTAAACAAAGACGCCCCACTCAGTGGCGAAGGCAGTCTTGTGCCTGCTGTCCGCAAGATGCACTTGCACTTGGTTGTACCCTGAGAAGCTGTCCAAAAAACTGTAGGCTTCCTTGCCTGCCACTCTCTCAAGCATATGCTTCGTGTACTGCAATGGATAGTTGTCCCTCTTAGTAGCAACATTCACCTTCTTGTAATTGATGCACACTCGGATTTTTCCATTCTTCTTCATCACGATGACTATGGGTGACACCCACTTTGTGTGTTCAATCTCGTAAATGAATCCCGCTCTCATCAGCTTATCAATCTCCTCTTTGACAGCATAAGCATGTTTTGGATTCATAGGGTACTATCGCTGCTTGACCGGCATTGCGTCTGGCGTCATGGGTATGTTGTGAGTTACGACACTCGGATCTACTCCCTTAAGCTCTTCTAAGGACCAGGTGAGCACATCTATGTACTCTCGTAAGAGAGTGACAAGACTCGTTTCTTCTTCCTCAGTCAAGTCATTGGCAATGAAGACTGGTCGGGGTGTTTCCCCTTCCTGGGCTAGGTTCATCTCCTTGACCTTAGCTAGTCCCTCGATTGGTTCGCTTGTTTGCCCTTGACTGTTGGCACCTAACAGAACTACCACCCTATCCCCTTTTTTGAATTTTGTAAATCGTTTAGGGAGGTCCTGAGGTTTTCGTTGTTCTTCTGTTTGCGCATCCCTAGGTTGTTTTGCCTTTTTCTGCCTTAATCGTCTGCCCCTCAAGTGGACGGGTAGATCCCCCTTGGTGCGTCTAGCTATGGGCAGCCTAGGGATTTCTGGATCACTATCCGAACTAATCTATGACTCAGAGTTGAACTCCCTGCCATTGCTAGAAGAGGTGGTCTCCCCTAGTGGGCGCAATTCGGACAGCGACTCTGTCCTAAGCACTGATGTCATTCCTGGCTGGGCTAGGTCTGCTTGCTCAAGATCTATGGCCCCTACATGTTCCAACCAGGCACGATCACATTCCATGCGCATGACTCCCCACCTATCCTGAAGATACTCTTTTTCTGCGGCTTGGAGTCTACTCGTATTTGCTCTATTTCTTGCCCTTCAGTGTCGTACTCCATAGTGTCTACCTCACCCTCACTTTCGTCACTGAAGGATTGGCAGTCTTCATATTCCACTCCCTTCATGAGTATAAAGCACGGATAATTGGACACCTGTGATCTTCACTGGTCAATTCTTGAGCACCCCGAATGGCTTGACTCTCATGCCATTTGCTAATGTGACATTAAACCTAGCAGTTTTGACATGCAGGTTTCCCCAAGTCTGAAGCACCGCGTGGCTAAGCACACTAACCCTAGCTCCTATGTCCACGATTCCCTTTCTCGTTGTATCGCCTAGGGCTAGAACCAGTAAGACCGCATGCATCTCGAAACCTTTCGAGAAGGCATTGATGTGGAAGGATTTAGGCATAGAGTGCAGCATCAAACTCGGTATTTGCATCTCTGCATCATGGTCATGAGGGTATGTCGTGACCTACTCTCATGACCCTTCAACCCACTGCTTAAGATATTGCCATAGGGTGGGATGCTGCCTAAGCAGATCTCCCAGGCTAAGTGTTACAGGGGTAGTCAACAACATGGTCAGGAGATCATTGGGTGCTCGTCTCTCTCCTAACCTGGATCGTCCTGACCAAGGGTCGTGATTGACCTACGGCCCTGTAGCATCAAGGCTTGGCCCTAGCGGCACTGCTTGTGTTGCAGTTGCTTCCCCCGACCGTGGTTGAGGAGGTGAGGTTGGCGTGCTTATGCTGGAGAGGTCATCGATTTCGTCCTCTATGATGGGCTCAGCGTCTTTTAGATGCTGTTGAGCCTCCTTCACCCATTCCTTCACTTTTTCTATGGCCTCTAACTATCGCTCCGGATGCGGGTATTCCCTTACCTTAGCGCTTCCCTTTTTGGCTATCTTAGGGGCTGAAGTCTCTACCTCTGCTTCAGAGACCTTCTTTCCAACAGGTAGAGTTGTAGCACTCTCCGTTTTTAGTGTGATTTTAGCTTCCGGCCTCTTCTTCTTTTGCCTGTGACTTTTCTTCCCTATTGAAGCTGCATCAAGGTTGCTAGGTCCTGGCAGTGATATGCCAGCCTGCTTTGTTTGGGCACGTATCATGACCCGTAACGGAATAGGTGTCACCTCCCCATCGAGGTTCTCGACTCCAAATAGCCCCAATGGGATAGATGGTATGTTGGCTGAGCTAGAAGACGGCTTTCTCTTTGGGCAATCGATGAAGAGATGAGTGATTCTGCACTCAGCACACCTTTGGTCAGCCTTGTCTCTGTTTTGCTACTCCCTTTCAGGGCAGCGTGATGAGACATGACATGGGTGCCCACAAGTCCAACAGGTGATTGGATCCTGCGCCTGCCCTCCTAGGCCTCTACCTCGTCCTCTTCCTAAAGCCATCACCAGCATGGGGCGATAATCCATGAGGACAGTGTTGCCCTCATCGTCCTGCGAGATGTAAGGGCATATGTAAGCTTCTTCCTCATTTGGTTCTTCCACGTGGTGGACTGGCATCGCTTGGTGGATGGGTCACATAAGGACCAGGTGGTTTGGGTATGCCAGTAGGGTTTATGTCCATCCTAAGAACAACTGGCTTAATGTCCTTAGGCGCAGGAAGGGCTAATGGGGCTCCCCTTTCGAAGAATGACTGTGGCCTATTCGCTAGGTAAGGTTGGCCGTAGGGTTGTGAGTATAGAAGTCTTCTTGGTAATCTACAATGCGCGACGTCATGACCAAACCTACCACAGTTAGCACAAGGTCTTGACCTAGGGTCTTGACACTCAGCTGGTAAGTGGTTTCTACCACAGTACACGCATTGGATGTGTGGGTGCGTTGGTCATCTCAACATGTCTTGCAACCTGGCTAACTCCATCTTTACATCACCCAAGTCTTGGTTCGTCTCAGTGGCCTTCCCCTTATCTTGGGATGATGGGACCGATCGCTCACTAGAGGCTGACGCTCTCTCTGAGCTTCTCGTGTTGGTCTCTTCTAGGTTCGTGCTCTTGGAGCTCCGCTCCTTCAGCTGATCATCAACTCTGATGGCTTTCTCAAACACTCTAGCTAGCGCGTCTCGCTGCAAGCTCAAATTGCTTGCCAAAGCCTTATATAACTCCTCATCTCGAATTCCGCTGATGAATACAGTCGAAACTACTCTTTTAGTCAGTCGCTCATCCATAGGGATTCTCTTGAAGAGAGTCCTCACATGGGTTACGTAGTCGTGAATGTCCTCCTTCTCTTTCTGCTTGATGTTCATCAAGCGTACTAGCAGATTGTCAGAGTATCCAGGCTTGGAAAATCTCTTAATGAAGAGATCCTTGAGGCCACTGAAGTTGGCTCGTTCTACTGCATCTAGGCTTTTATACCAAGTCCTTCCCTTGTCACCTAAGCAGAGCCCGAACGCTTAAGAGCATTGAATCAAGTCGTTGAGGCCGTTGGCTTCGCAGACTTGCTCAAACTGCTCTACAAAACTGTATGGATCGTCGTGGGGTTGGTATTTGTCGAGTTGCTTGGCAATGATAGGGATTTTAGACTGGATCTTTGAGCCTTGGCTCGCTCCTAATCCTGCAAGCAGCGATGTTGCTAGTGCCGCAGCACTTTGCTAGCTCTGCTGCCATGTTATCTAGTAGCTGCTTCATGAGAAGCTCGCTCAATGTCAAGTCTCCTTCTAGGACTCTCTCGTGATATGTTCGGTTTGCTAAGTTCTCAGCACTTGCTGTATCTCACACAACTCCGTGCTTTGCCTTTGGCTCCTAGCCTATTGGTCCCTATTGTATTCTACTATACTTTGCAAAGCCTTGTGGGCTAGTTTCCTCTCTTCTTCTAGGTCTGCGATGATAGCGTCTGTCGTCCTGCCATGGTGCTCGTACCGGGCGAGTGCATCGTAGCTGTTGATCAGGCTGAATAACCTCCGAGAAGACGTTTAAGTTGAGTTCCTCATTAGACCTATGGTCTGAGCCTTCTTTTGCCATAGTTGTGTTGTCAGCTCTACCAAGCTATCGATCAGGTTGAGTGGATTTGTCAGATCCACATCACTGACGCCACCTGCTTGGTCCTACTTCGTGCGTTGATGGTTTGTTGAGTGTTGAAATGACTTGTTTTTTGGCTGATTTTTGTTGTTTTTGAGAGCTGAATGGTTGATTTTATGAGATTATTGATTGATTTAGAAGTGGTTTGAGAGTGTTTTAGATGATATTGATTGTGTTTTGGAAGTTCATGATGTTTGTTGGCGGTTCTGTGATGTTCTGATAGGTTCTGATTGGTTCTGTATACCTTCTGTTTTGGTCTGTTTTGTTCTGATTGTCCTCTGTAAAGAGGGAAGGAGTATTGATTGATGAAGAATGAGATATTGTGAGAGCTTATTGAATAGTTTTTGAGAGTTTGGAATGATTTGAGAATGAGTTATGTGGTTTTGATAACCTTCTGTAACCTTCTGTAGGTCTTCTGTAGAGCTTCTGCTTCTGTTTTGTCTCTGTTCTGTTCTGTACTGTAGCTGTTCTGGTACTGTTCTGTAGACTGTTCTGTATGCTTCTGTATGTGTTCTGTGGAATGTATGTGTGACTTTGGGAAAGTTTTCTAGCCTTGGAAAGAGATGAATACAAGTGCAAAAGAGCTGAAGGAAGTGGAAGAAGTAGCTGTTGAAGACTCAAGTGAAGACTAGAGTGAAGTGACAGTAGTGAGCTATGAAAAGACACTGTAGTGGCTCTGGTGACCCTTCATATCAGACATACCTCTTGGGAGGGGTATCCACGACCTAAGAGTGATTATTGAGTGTGATTTTGATATATTGTAGTGAGGATATGATGTATTATTGACGGAGAGAGAGAGAGAGGGTCAGAGATAGCCAATTCTACTTAAACAGAGTGATTGTATATGAGAGATTGAGAGAGAAGACTATGAAGATATTGAAGATGAATACTATGTGATGTATTTCCATTCAAAGATGGTGTATTCCTTTGCTTTCTTTTTTCTATTGATGGATTTTGTGAAGATATTGAAGAATATGGTTGATTCTATTAAAAACCGTGGGAGGTCTACATGATGCTGCATGAAGATTTGTTGTGCCTGGTGTTCTTTTCTTCATTGTGATCATATGAAACATGATAAACAAGCTTGTTGATGTTACAAGATAGATTTTCTTGCAAGAGAATTCCCTTTTCCTTGGTGTTCCTCTTGGGGCTCCATGTTTTGGGTGCGCAGCCAGGGAAGCTTGCCATCAACAAGCACCAGAAGAGGCTGAAAATGAAGGAAATGGCATTGCCAAGAAGAGAAGAATTCAATGGATGTTTGAAAAGTTCCTTCTTCCATTGAAGAGTTGGAATTTCTCATAATCAAAGCCACTTTCCACAATAAGTTCATCCCACAATGGCGGAAACACATCACCATCATGATGCATGCTCTATGTGGTGGACAGTTTCCTCTTCCTGTTGAAGCAGCAGAAACTTGCACCTTGGTGGCAAACTGTTTGGGAATAAACTGAAGAGCAGAAACAGAGAGAATGACCATCCATGGAAGATTTGGCATTCCTTGAGAAGTCTCCAGACAACATCAAGTGGGAGATTGTGAAGAAGCTTCAGGAGTCTTGGTCTGTAGAGGTTCACAAAGACAAGAAGGAAAAGAGTTGGAATTTGTTCATGGACGCTCAACAGCAAGATACATGGGATGCTTGGTGTACTGATAATCTTCTGTTTGTTCAATTAGCAACCCACTGGAAGTTGGTAGATAGAGTGTTTTTCACAACATACACTATTGAAACCATCAGAAGCTGGCATTACTATGATGATGGCACCACCACAATGCTCAGACGTATGCATTTTGACACCTTCAGAACCAAATACCTTCCTCTGTGCAGTGGCATGAAAGCAAAATTCAGGGACGTTGAAAAGAAAGAAGTAGAAGAAATGTTGGCAAGAGAGTCCTTCAGAGACTGAAGCCTTCTGTTAACCCTCTGTGGAGCACTAACAACCTAGTGGAGCCAACCCCCTGATGAATGACGCAATAAAGAGGCAAGCGTTAGAACAAGTCCAGAGGTACGTGAGAAGAGAGAAAGCAAGAATCAGAGCGGAGAGCGAGCTCGCAGCAGAAGCCGCCTTTGACGCCCTTGTGGAACTCTTTACAGAAGTCTCCCAATGGCACATCAAGCCCTTCCTCCTCCTACTGGAGGTCCACTTCCAAGCCAGATCCATCTTGGAAATATTGATGACAGGCCAGCAAATGTAGTCCCATTGCCAGTTTTTAAGGGAGAGTACAATGAAGACCCCGATCTTCATGTAGCAGAGTTTATGGTAGCGTGTGTGGCTAACAATGCCAGAACCCCTGAGCATTGGTTAGCAATATTCCCCGCCACTTTCAAGGGCGCGGCGTTTCAGTGGTATGAGAGACAAGCAGCAGGAACTTTTGGCACATGGGACGACCTGAAGTTGGCCTTCCTCACTAAATTCAGGCGTGAAGGTTTTGAAGAGCGGATGCGAGAGGAATTCATGAACCTAAGTCAGTCCTCTGGAGAAAGAGTAGAAGCCTATGTCTCACGAATGGAATCCATCCTGAAGAGATGGACTAACCATAATCTAGATGATGGCATTCAGAAGGGGGTGTTTCTCAGAGGATTACAACCGGAAGTCCGTAAGTTTGTGGAGCTACAAAGACCAGCCACCCTGCAAGCTGCAACAGAAGGTGCAAGACTGTACGATGAAGTGGAAGCTCGATTAGCAATGAATACAGGAAGAGGAGTCCTACCTCCTCTAATGCCAGGAATGATGTACCCACCAAATGCAGTTCTAGGGACTGTTCCCTACCCTTACCAACAAATGCCCCCAGTATCACAGTACAGTGCACCAAATCCACAGTGGCCACAATCCATGCCTCAAATGATGGTTCAACCACAAAAACAATGGTCCCAGCCAATTTCCTCAATGCCAAATCAGCAGCAACAGTGGAACCCTACCAACTGGAGCCAACAGCCAACAGTTCAAACAGGAGCTCTGAATCACAACCAGAACAGAGACCCCTCTGTACCAGCCCAACCCGTTTATGCAGTAATTACAGAGACTCCTCAAAACCCTCCTGCCAGTGCCTCAGGAGGAAAAAGCTTGAAGGATTATTTATCCAACTCAGTTGCAAACATCAAAAAGGAGTTGATGGATGTGATTATAGAGCAGCTACAGATGATGAAAGTGAACACAGTGAGCATATCCAACATTGCAGGAGCAGGAAGAGATGTGATCCGGTCAAATAATTGGTGTGGTAAGTGTCATCAAGCAGGCCATTTAGCCACTGAATGTACACGAAAACCAACCATCCCTGGAGCCTTCTGTTCCTACTGTTTGCGGAAGAACCATACAGAGGACATTTGCTCTCTGAAGGAGATGCATGATAGGAGAAGAAAGGAAGAAGACGCAAGATTTAACTTGCTGGAATCCAAAATGACAACACAGGATATTGGACCCAAGCCTAGAGAGTTTGGTCCTAATTCTGGACCCAGAAGATTTCCCTCTCAAAGTTACAGAGGAAGACAGTCTGGCGGTGGTCAGAGATCAGAAGTGGAGTGTTACAGATGCGGAGAAAAGGGACACATTTCACCAAATTGTCCAAATCCTCGAAGGTCAGTGGATTACAAGTGTCAAGATTGTGGGAGAGAAGGAAGGAGTCTCGCTTGAAGCTTTCTTGCTTGCACAATGGGGGAAGACACACAAGGGTGGAGGCTGAAAACAGTTTTCCTCTTCTTAGTTGTGTAAGCCAAAAAAACTCAAGTACAAAGAAATAGAAGAACCCTATATATGGGTCTCAAACCAAACTCAACTAACTAAGGTGGCATACTAACTGAGCCACGAACTAGAGTAGATAAGGATAGCTATCATGTAGCTATTATTCATGGGCGGTGTACCAACCGCGTCTGCAACTGACAAGTCGGTGACATAAATATACAACGGTCACCCTGGCGTATCACGAGTGGAGCTCGATATCTCAACACTCCCCCTCGAGCTCAATCCCAATTCCTACACACCAAGTAGGTCTCTGAACTTGCGCAGCTTCTCTGCGCCCAATGCCTTCGTGAATATATCAGCTACCTGATCCTCTGTGCTGACATAAACTAGATCAATAAGACCTAGTAAAACTCTCTCTCGCACATAGTGATAATGCACCTCAATGTGCTTTGTTCTAGCATGATAGACTGGGTTATTTGCCAAGTGTATACTACTCATGTTGTCACAATAAATGACAACTGGCCCATCTGTAGACTGATGCATATCATAAAGTAGCTTATGCAACCAAGCTACCTCACATGCAGCCATTGCTGCACCCCTGTACTCAGCCTCTGTGCTCGACAAGGCAACTGTAGGCTGTTTCTTGCTGCTCCAAGTGACTGCAGCACTCCCAAAAGAGAATACATATCCACTGGTAGATCGTCTATCAGAAATACTACCAGCCCAATCAGCATCAGTGTATCCATGCAACTGTATCTGAACCCCAGTCTCATAAAATAGTCCATACTGCAATGTGGACTTCACATACCTAAGTATGCGTCTAGCCGCATCTAAATGTGGTTTCCTTGGAGCCTGCATAAACTGACTTACCAATCCAACAGCATAGCTCAAATCTGGCTTGGTAATAGTCATATAAATCAAACTTCCTACTATGCGTCTGTACATAGTAGGGTCTTCTAGAAGCTCACCTGCATCTGTGCTCAGCTTCACATTTTGCTCCAAAGGAACTGAAATAGGCTTACAGCCTGTCATCCCATATTTGGACAGCATGTCCAATCCATACTGCCTCTGCAAGAGCTGTATCCCACTTGGTGATCTAATCACCTCAATGCCCAAGAAATAACGCAGCTCTCCCAAATCCTTCATCTCAAACTTCTGCTTCAATAGTATTTTCACATGAAGGATATCTTCATCACTGTCACCTGTCATAATCAAATCATCAACATAAATGACAAGCAGCATAATACCTTTCTCTGTTTTTCTCACATAAAGTGAGAAATCTGCCTTGGAAATCTGAAAGCCAATAGTGACAAGATACTGTCCTATCTTGTCAGACCATGCTCTAGGTGCTTGCTTCAAGCCATACAAGGCTTTCTTCAACCTGCAAACAAACTCAGGATGAACAGCATGCACATAACCTGGTGGCTGCTCCATATAGACCTCTTCTTGCAAATCACCATGCAAGAAGGCATTCTTTACATCCATCTGATGTAAAGACCATCCCTTTGATGCAGCCATAGCAATGACTGCTCTTACGGTTGCCATCCTTGCAACCGGACTAAATGTTTCTTCATAGTCAATGCCATATGTTTGTGCATACCCCTTGACTACTAATCTTGCCTTGTATCTGTTCACAGAACCATCAGCATTGTGCTTCACCTTATAAACCCACTTACAGCCAATTGCATTCTTACCTTTAGGCAAAGGTACTAACTCCCATGTAGCATTTGCTTCCAAGGCATCCATTTCTTCATCCATGGCTTTCTCCCATTTTTCTTTTCCCATGGCTTGCTCAAAAGATGTGGGTTCTGGTTCCTGTATCACTTTGACCATATATGCATAGTGAATGGCTGTAAATCCATCATATTTCAGCCTATCCACAGGATACCTAGCTCTTGTAGACCTGCGCAAAGTAGGTTCACTCCCAGGTGCTCTCAAAACATCCCTTGTCTTCCTTACTCCAGGTGTAACAATAGAAGGAATACCCAACTCATCATCAATGCTCTGTTCTGAGCCACTGGATTCACCATCCACATAAGAGTGACCTGCATTCACATCAAACATGGGCTGATCAACCTTCTCTTTTCCTTTTCGTGATACCTGCATACCACTATCTGCATTGCTTTGAGAAGATTCTCCTGATCTCAATCTGCCTGTCCATGGCGAAGAAAGTGAACCACTGCTAGAGGACGCTCCAGGTCCACTAATATTTTGTGACTGCTGCTGTGAATTCTGTGTAGCATTACCATTTTGTGCATCTTCATCATCAACCACATTTACTGGTTTATACCAGCTACTCATCTCATCAAAAACAACATCTCTGCTCACTGTAAACTTACGAGTAGAAGGGTTATAGCATCTATACCCTTTTTGCTGCAGAGAGTAACCAATAAAGATGCACTTCTCAGCTTTTGGATCCAACTTGGATCTCAGCTCATCTGGCACATGTACATAGGCAATGCAACCAAAAATTTTCAAATGAGAAATATCTGGTTTCCTACCAGTATACCTCTCCTCTGGAGTCATTCCATGTATTGCTGCAGTGGGAGTCATGTTCATTATGTAGACTGCTGTAGCAACTGCTTCAGCCCAATAAAAATCTGGCAAGTCTTTTTCATTGAGCATGGCACGAGATACCTCTCCAATATGCCTGTTTTTCCTTTCTGCAATTCCATTTTGTTGTGGGGTATAACTGCATGAATATTGCTGCTTTATGCCATGCTCCTGCAAGAACTTTGCAAACTCATTTGAGAGGTACTCTCCCCCTCCATCTGACCTTAGGCATTTTATCTGCAAACCTGTTTCTTTTTCAACAATAGCTTTAAGAGTTTTGAAATGCCCAAAAACTTCACTTTTCTTTTTCATAAAATACACCCAAACTTTTCTGCTATAGTCATCAATAAAACTGACAAAATAATGACAGCCTCCAAGAGATGCAGCTTTAGTTGTCCACACATCAGAGTGAATTAATTCCAATGGCTTCTCACTCTCTTGAACATGTCTAGGAAATGGTTTCCTTGCCTGTTTTCCAAACTGACAGGCTTCACATACCTTATGCATTTCTGCAACCTTGAATTTGGGCAATCCTGCAACAATATTTTGGGCCTGCATTGATTTAAGTCGCTTTACATTAACATGACCAATGCGTTTATGCCAGATATCAATATCTGCAACTACACCGGTCCCATGTGCAAACATTGCTGCACTCAATTCAGACATGTCTGCATCCAATGTAAACATTCTGCCCTTCTTCTTTCCTTTTGCTATCAAGCGACCTTTATTTTTCATATCCTCAACAAAGCATCCATGAGGATTAAATCTGACCTGCAAGCCCTGTTCAACCATTTGACCAACTGAAACCAGATTCTTGGTGATATTCGGGACATGAAATACATCGGACAGGTATTTCTTTTTCCCACCCTGCATAGACAAGGAAATTTTTCCAATCTGCACAATAGGATGTGCAGTATCATCACCAGTCTCCACAAATCCTGGTTTTTCCATTTTCCTTGCATCCTCCATCCATTCTGCATGACCTGTCATGTGGTTTGATGCACCTGAGTCAACATACCATACATCATTGCTTTCTTCTGCACTTGTCATAGAATTGTTCATGTGCTGTACCATGAACAAATGCTCATTTCTGTCATCACCCTGTCTACTAGAAGATGCATAATTCCCTTGTTGCAGTTTTCCATTCATGATGTCATTCTGCTTTTTATAGCAGTCTTTAGCCATATGACCCATTTTACCACAGTAGTAGCATTCAACATTACTGTTTGCATTTTGGCCTCTTTGCCATCCACCACGACCTCTTTGGCTCCCCCTGCCTCTAGAGTTACCACGTCCTCCTCCATAGGACTGGTTTTCTTGAGTTTGCTGCATATTCTGATTTCTGCCACGGCCTCCAAATCGGCCTCCTCTACCTCTGCCTCTACCTCTTCCAGCATTTGAGTAGAAGACAGCTTCTTTTGAAGTTCCTCCTAAAGAAGATGCACCACCATTTCTCTGTTCCTCAGAAATTAGAAGAGCAATCAACTCCTCAAAATCAGGAAATCTTTCACGAACTGAAATGGATGTCCGAAACTGTGCATAATCCTTTCCTAGACCATTCAAGGTCACGGAAACTAAATCATCATCTTCCACTGGCGACCCAATGGAAGCAAGTGCATCTGCAATCTTCTTCACCTTCATGTGGTAGTCGTTGATGCTGATACTTTCTCTTTGCACATTATGCAACTCTTGCTTGAGCTGCATTTTCCTGGCTTGCGTATTTGTGCTATACATTTTTGACAAAGTATCCCATGCCTCCTTTGGCGTACTTGCATCCTGAATATGCACAATCATAGAATCTGAAATACTGATAGACAGCCAATACATAACTTTCCTGGCTCTCTCATGCCATGTTTTAAATGCCTGCATTTGTTGTTGATTGGGAACATCAGGAAGAACTGGTTCTTCTTCATTTCCTGCAACAAATTCCCAATATCCTTTTCCCATAAGGAAATTCGTCATTCTAAACTTCCATGCCTGGAAGTTGTTCTTGTCAAGCTTTTCAGTGACAATCTGTGAAAGAGAATCAGACGCCATTACAGAATACTGCAAGAAATTCTGTCACTGCAAAAAAACACAGCTTCACCCTCACAAGGGGAAATCTGCAAAACTGGCGAAAGTGGTATTTGACCACACAGTCACTTCCTAGTGACGATTTTGCATAAACAGGAACCAAGGATGATTCTGAAACTCCCAATGTCTCTGCGCACAAGCATACGATGCAATTTCTACAGTAACTTTTCACCGACCTGTAGAACAGTGGTCGCACAGCATAAAACTGAGCCTTTTCTTGAGTGCGTGCAGAAAACTTCCGTCTGTAAAACAGGCCCCGAAATGGCCTCAAATCAAAAAAACAAGGTCGCCAAGGGCTAAAGCCCTTTCCCGCAGCATATACTGCCCTCTTGCTTCACCGCGAAGGGCGTCTCAACCTGAGACAATGCACTCCTGCAATTTCCGGCTGTGCTACCTGCAGAGATCTGCTCCCAAAACAGGAAATGAAAGCAACACTGCTCCTCTTACCAGACCACCGCGAGCTTGGCTTGCTTTCTTGAGCTCCTTACCACGAACAAGGCTCTGATACCATGTCAAGATTGTGGGAGAGAAGGAAGGAGTCTCGCTTGAAGCTTTCTTGCTTGCACAATGGGGGAAGACACACAAGGGTGGAGGCTGAAAACAGTTTTCCTCTTCTTAGTTGTGTAAGCCAAAAAAACTCAAGTACAAAGAAATAGAAGAACCCTATATATGGGTCTCAAACCAAACTCAACTAACTAAGATGGCATACTAACTGAGCCACGAACTAGAGTAGATAAGGATAGCTATCATGTAGCTATTATTCATGGGCGGTGTACCAACCGCGTCTGCAACTGACAAGTCGGTGACATAAATATACAACGGTCACCCTGGCGTATCACGAGTGGAGCTCGATTTTTCAACAACAAGCCCTTATGCAGTCGATGCAAAGGAGAAGGCCACACTGCAAAAGACTGTCCAAGCCCAGCCCCAGTGAAAAACAGTGCTATTGATAGTCCAGCCAAGGCCCAAGAGCCTACCTCCAATTTAGTGGAATTGGAAGTTGCTGCCATCACGCGTGCAAAACAGAAGGAACCACCTATCCAGAAAGAAAATAACCCTCCTGTTAGAACAGTGAAGTTCAATCTTCCACCAGAAGAACAGAACAGAACAAAGCCTAACAGTGCCGTACAGAGCACTACAGCGCCACAGAGAGTTACAGAGACAGTTACAGAGGCAGGACCAGAGGTCCAGGAGACAGAAGAGGAGGAAGTGCCACAATTGGCAGAAGAAGCTCCTGTAATTCCTCTGATGGAAGAAAGAGGGAAAATGAAAATGGGTGTTGCCCCATTCCCTAATCGGTTAGAAAAGCCAGTGGATCCTATTAAGGAATACGATCTGGTTAGAGATCTAGATACCTTTAAACCAAACCTCACATTCCGACAATTATTGATGTTGTCTCCCAGTTGCCAGAAAATGTTCAAAAGTATACTGACAAGAAGACGTGGCTTAAGGATTGCTCCCTCAATAGCAACAAAGCCCAACAAGGCTCCAGAGCCTGTAAAAGAAGTGGATGTGGCTAATGCTTTCCTAGATCCGGGTACGCCAGAGATTGGCGTGTGGATTGAAGGCTGCTTCATTGCAAATGCACTGATTGATGGTGGTTCATCAGTAAACATTATGACGGATGTGACAATGAAGGATCTAGGCCTACAAGGTGTGCAACCCACCCAATGGCTCATCAGACTGGCGGATCAGAGTAGAATCAAGCCTTTGGGCATTCTCCCATATGTGAAGACTACAGTGGCTGGAAAAGATTATTGGCTGACCTATTTGGTGGTGAAGCCAAACTCTTATGGTACATCCTATCCTCTGTTATTGGGCAGACCATGGCTTTTTGAAGCCCGAGCAAGGACGGATTGGTTCAAAGGAACCTTGACCTTGGGTAGAGGACCCAACAAAGTGGTGCTGAAACTATATGGTTCTCAAAAAGGACATGGATCCACCTCCTTGGAATTATCTTCTGACTCCCCTAATGAGGCTACGGATGGAACATCAGCAGATGAAGATGCTGTCAAACAGATCCTTCCCAAGAAAACAGTGGCACATTCCTTAACAGTGGATACTGTAAGTCGACTTCCAAAAGATGCAAAGCCATTATCAATGGGTGAATACTTCCTGCCTGAACCGGGAATGACTTCTGAAATCACTTCTGATAGTGAGATAGAAGCATGGATGTACTGCTCTCCCTGTTACATGGCTATAGCAGAAACAGAGACAGAGACAGGAGAGGAACCAGAGAATCTGTTCTTCTGTTACAGAGCTCCTACAGAGACAGAAGCAGAAGCAGAAGCAGAAGCAGAGACAGAGACAGAAGAGGATGGATATGATATGGACGAAGAAGATTATGAAAGTCCAATGGAAGGGTCTATCCCACCTGAAGAGGATATATTTGAGGAAGAAGTTCCAGAAGCATCAGAAGCCGATGAGCTCATGCTATGGGACAGAATGGTGATGGTACCATTTGGTCTGGTGAATGGATCTTCTCATATGCAAAACCTTTATAAGAAATGGATTAAGAAGAACAAGCCGTCCTTCAGCAGTGGCTCATGCCGTCTGAACCCATCCTTGCCGAAGAAAGATGATGATGATGCACCGTGCCAACCAGCACCAGTTCCACCAACCCAACAGGCATCAGAGGGTCCCTGTTATGTGACGTTCCTGGATGTGTCATCTTCAGAAGAGGAGTCTTCAAGCCAAGAGGTAATTACTTTTGAAACCAAACCTGAAACAGCTTTAATCCCATTCCAATATCTTAAAGAGCAACCTAAGTCTCCACCAAAAGAAGAAGTGAGTTCTAGTGGGACATCAGAAGAGGACACCACTCCCTTGAAGGAGTCCGATCTGTATCCAGAAGCAGTCCGCGGGACCTTCATCCGTGAAGTAGAAGGTGAAAGGCAGTTAACCTTTGTGGATGTAGAAGGCACTGAACGCCACTTGAAGGTGGGTAACAGTCTCCCAGAAGAGGAGTTGTCAACCTTGTACAACTTATTGAAAGAAAATTTGGACGTGTTTGCGTGGTCTTATAGAGACTTAAAGGGGATTGATCCCACAATATGTCAACATCATATTGACTTGGAGCCTGATGCCAAGCCAGTATGGCAAGGACAGAGGCGAATGAACCCGAATTATTCTACATTGGTGAAAGCGGAGCTGCTGAAGCTTCTGGAAGCCGAGTTCATCTATCCAGTGGCAAACAGTGAATGGGTTTCACCCATCGTGGTTGTACCCAAGAAGAATGGAAAATTGCGAATATGTGTGGATTTCCGAAAGCTTAATTCCAAGACAAAGAAGGATCACTTTCCTATCCCTTTCACAGACCAACTGTTGGACACAGTGGTAGGACATGAGCTTTATTCCCTTTTGGATGGATTCAGCGGATACAACCAAGTGCAGATTGCGGAAGAAGACCAATCCAAAACAACCTTCACCACAGAATGGGGGACCTACGCTTACCGAGTGATGCCATTTGGGCTCTGCAATGCCCCTACTACTTTCCAACGAGTCATGATGGCTGCATTTCAAAATCATCTGCATGACTTCATTGAGGTATATTTGGATGACTTCTGTGTCTATAGTTTGATCCGTGAACATTGGGAGCACCTGGAGCAATGCTTTGACCGATGCCGGGAGTATGGGATTTCCCTCAACCCCGACAAATGCATCTTTGGGGTTTCTTCTGGAGTCCTGTTGGGCCACATTGTCTCTGCACAAGGGATATCAACAGACCCTGCAAAGATTGAAAAGATCGTAGCTCTCGCAGCACCCACCAACCTCAAACAGTTGAGGGGATTCCTAGGCCATGTGGGTTACTACAGGAGGTTCATAGCCCACTTTGCAACAAAGGCAACCTCCTTGCACAAGCTCCTGAGGAAAGATGCAGAGTTTACTTGGACGGAAGAATGTGACAAAGCCTTCCACATTCTGAAGTAGTGTCTGATAGAGGCACCCATTCTGCAACCTCCTAATTGGACGAAAGAGTTCCACGTACACACTGATGCATCTATTGAAGGCTTACGCGCAGTCCTATGCCAGAAGGGCTCCTCGAAGTTGGATCAACCGATCTATTATGCAAGCCGGAAAGTCACTGATAGGGAATGAAACTATACAGTGACAGAGCTGGAGTGCTTGGCAATGGTGTTTGCCTTAGAGAAGTTTCGCCATTACCTCCTATCTACCCACTTTAAATTTTATGTGGATCATGAGGCCCTGTCCTTCTTGATGAACAAAGCAGATGTGAAAGGACGAACGATGAGATGGCTCCTTTTATTCCAGGAGTTCAACTTTGAGGTGATTACTAAGCTTGGCCGTTCCCATGTTCTGGCTGATCATCTGTCGCATATCCCACAAACTGCAGACGAGGAGCAGGATGACCCAGACCTCCCTGATGCTTCCCTATTCTTGGTAGAAACTGTAACTCCTTGGTATGCAGACATTGCCAATCTGCTGGCAACCCAACAGTATCCTCCTGGTATTTCTAGTCGGGAAAGGAAGAAGCTCATGCTAGAATCAGCCCCATACACCCTACTAGGTGGTGCACTGTACAAGAAAGGCAAAGATGAAGTGCTCAGAAGATGTGTTGCAGGAAATGAGATTGGGATTGTTCTGAAGGCTTGCCACGAGGAGCCATGTGGAGGTCACTTTGCAGGAGAAGCTACAGCCAGGAAGGCTCTGCTAGCAGGATATTGGTGGCCTACCATTCATAAGGATGCCTATGATTACTGTAAAAGATGTGATGCTTGTCAGAGAATGGGGAAACCCACCAAGACAAGTGCCATGCCACTGCAACCTATCCTTCCTTTGAAGCCGTTTGAGAAGTGGAGCATTGACTTTGTAGGTCCGATCAATCCTCCTACCAGAAGGAAATAGAACTGATACATCCTCGTATGTACGGATTATGTTACAAAAGGTGTGAAGCTAAAGCCCTAAAGCGGGACGATGGTAACAGCGTGGCCCTGTTCATGTACGAGAATATCATCACCCGTTTTGGTAGTCCCTTAGAGCTGGTAAGTGATAGAGGCACTCATTTCCTCAACAAAGTCATGGAAGAGTTGACAGAGTTGTATAAGATCCGCCATCGCAAGTCCACTCCTTATTACCCCAGAGCCAACGGCCAAGTCGAAGTCACCAATCGCATCCTCTGCTCGATTCTGACAAGAACAATTGCCGCACATCGTCGTGATTGGGATGATCGACTTACAGAGGCCCTCTGGGCGTACAGAACCTCCCATAAAGCAGCAACGGGACAGACACCTTTCCAGCTGGTGTATGGAACAGAAGCCGTTTTTCCTGTTGAATTGGAACTACCCTCTTTGAGAGTGGCTATCAAAGAGCGTTTGGGGGAGGATGATTCACTGCAACGCCGTCTCCTGCACTTGGAATGTTTGGACGAAATTCGTAGGATGGCTCTACAGTGCATGGAAGCCACGCAAGCTCGATGCAAGGCTTACCATGACAGCTTCATCAAGCACAAGGAGTTCAAAGAAGGTGATTTGGTCCTAGCCTATGATTCACGCTTTGGCAAGTTTCCTGGCAAGCTCCAACAGCGGTGGATGGGCCCCTATAAGGTACTTGCAGTCAACCCTAATGGTTCTGTCCAAGTGCAAACCGTTCATGCCTCTGATGATCCCTTTCTGATCAATGGATATTGCCTGAAGAAGTACTTCCCTCCTTGGGGATCTTGACAATTACGAACACTTGATCCTTTCCCTCGTTGGCGCGGCACTGTACTTCTTATGATGCTACTTCTGATAGCCGTTCTTCCATCACTCTTGATGTAGCGGACGCAACCCTCTGTCCCCTCAAACCCCCCTTCCAGCCTTGATTTCTTATCCTCTATTTTCCACCAGCGACAGTGGCGAGGTTGGTCTTGAGACATGGTTTTTCTACCATTCCCTTGCTCAATTTGCACCAAAAAAAAAAAAAAAACGAAAAAAAAACAAAACAAAACATATCGGTCATGGGAGAAAAGGACTTAGGTCCCTGTCATGCCGACCTATTCTTCGAGAAAAGGTGGAAACACCCTCGGGAATAGGGAAAAATAAGAAAAAGAAAAAGAAAAAGAAAAAGAAAAAAAACAAATCTGTTATGAGAGAAAAGGAAGAAATTCCCTGTCATAGCAGGCCTCGTTCCAAGAAAAGGTGATAAACGCCCTTGGGCGAGAAGCTGGCTATGGAAAAGGTGGTAACACCCAGCAGTACAGAAAGTGGATTCATTAATTGATATCCCTAGGATCCAATTCCGACACTACCTCCCTTGGTACGCTGTGTCCTGGGTCTCTCTGTAAAGGGACTACCTGTCCTCTAGCAGACGACATGTTCCTGTCTGATACAACGTTCGATTTGATGGCTACCTCCCCGGGGTACGCCTCTTCAACAACTGATGACGTGATCTTCATCGACAAATGATCGAGTGGTGTGAGCTTTCATCCTTACCGGATGGGGAAGTGAGTATGGTTGCCCTCTGTATCTATCAACAACGAGTGAGACAGAGGGTGGGGCGAGTGACCAATCTTTTTCCTTCAAATCAAATGAGAGGTGAGAAGTGTGAATGAAGTGTTGCACGCACGGGATGGGCCTCTCAAAGCACAAAGCACAATTTGTTTCTGTGCACTGCACCATAAGGCTCCCTGGCCTTCCTTCTCGCATCGTATGCCGGCACAGGGCGGGATGCACAATTGCACCATCAAATGCGCACAAGGCATACAACCTTTGCACAAGTGGCCGTGAGGATTACATCAATGGGTTTCAGGAAAAGGCTGCCCTCTGATATCTATCAACAGAGAGTGAGACAGAGGGTGGGATGAGTGTGACTGGAGTTTCTTCAATCAATTACCGAGAGGTGAGATTGAGGGACGTTACGACACTTGGAGTCAGGTATGTTCCACTTTCCCTGTGCACCCACGGGATGGGTCTTTACCGTCATCACAAGACACGTCACCCTGTTCTGTACACTACACTATAAGGCTCCCTTTCCTTCCTCCTTGCACTTATGCCAGACGGGTTGGACGCACTACTGCACCATTAACTGTGCACCCTGGCATACTCCTTCTGTACCATTCCCCCCTTGTCGATTCCTCAATCGGGTATGAGATATGGGTTTTAATCATGCTTCCTCGAGTGATATTAGTCATGGGGTGAGTGACTGTTCTTTCATTTCGTTTGAGTGATTGTGAGTTGAGTATAGTATCCCTCATCATCGACAACGTATTTCCTGCGATTCCTTCGACCAGCTACCTCCCTGGGTACTGCCGCGTGGTCCCTGCCATGACGAATGTGTGCCAAGAAAATGCCTTGGTCCCTCCAGCGCCGACAACCACACTGGACGTGCCGTCGACACTCAACCTTGATTCTTGACGAAATGGGCTAAGTTTTTCTAACCCTACACCTTCTGTTTCTTTGTGACGGTCATGTTTTAAGTGTGAGGACGTTAGTGGATGGTCTGTGGCGTGGTCCTAGGTCCATGTTGCTCGGTTAACCCTATCCGTTAAGGTCTTAAGTGTGGGGACGCGTCCCTGCGCATCTACTGTGCATACCTTTCTGCATATGCCTTAACCTATTCATGCATGTATGCCATGACTTGTTGTTACCCTGATGGGGTCCCTTCCCACCCACCCGGTTATGTTCCACCCACCCTTGGGGCTGTTCCCTTGCAGTTTTCTTTCATCCCTTGATTTTGAGGTCCTGCCATGTGAATGCACCCTACGTTCACCAAAGTCCCAATCCCACCTTATAGCCCTGTTCCTCCCATTGAACTGACCATTTTTCTTTTTTACTTACCTTTGTTCTGGTGCACGGTTTTCAAGTTATTAATTTTTGAAGCATTTTGCGCAATTTAGCCAGTTTTCCATGTGAACGCACTTTTTTTGCTTTGGAACCATGATCTGCCATCATAGCCCTGACAACCACTTTCCCCCTGACATTTTTCCTTTTTATTCCGCATCATTCCGCTACATGGTTTGTCCGTTATTAATTTTCCAGGTTTTCACGACTTTTTCGTGTGTATTTTTGATGTTTTTCCATGTGAACCTGCCCTATTTGCATCGGAATTCCAATTTGATTTGATAGCCGTGTCCCCTGTGCCTTCCCTTACCTTTTTCCTTTTTCCTCCCCCCTCTTTCGACTTCTGGCTTTTTTATTATTAATTTTTAAATATGTTTTCGGGAGTCTTTTTGGTGTTTTTCGCATGTGAACCCTTCCTACTTCCACCGGAACTGCGCTTTAACGTGATAACCCTATGTCACTCCTTTTTGCGGCCATTTTTCCTTCTTATTGTATGTCATTCCGGTGTACGGTTCACCCGATATTAATTTCCGATCCCATTTTCAAGGTTGTTTTTTGGGTTTTTCCCATGTGAACGCATCTTATCTCTATCTGAATCCTGTTTTGATGTAATAGGATTGTCGGGCACATCTTTCTGCATAGTTTTCCTTTTTTCTGCACCTCATTCTGATGCACGGATTTTTCGATATTAATTTTTAATTGCGTTTTTTGGTTCGTTTTTTGTGTTTTTTGCATGTGACCGCCCTTTCCCCCCTGGAATCCCCGTCCCGTATTTTCCTTGTTTTCCGCCTGCCGTCCTGCCCACTTTTTGTTTTTACGTTATTTCGATTTGACGTCCGGATTGGGAGTTATTAATTTTTCTTTATTTTTATGTGTATTCGAGCGCCCGTTTTGCGCGTGAACGCGCCCTTTCTCGATTTTACGCGTCTCCACGCGCCCCGGTCGTGTCCGCATAACCCGTACCGTCATCCCAGTGCCATTTCAATCCCGTCACGGCAAATTTTTTTTTTAACCCCGCCCCGCGCACGTGCGCGGGACGGGGATACGCCCTTTTTGACCCTACCCACCCCCCTTTTTAACCCTGTCCACCCCCTGTCCACCCCCTACCCACCCCCCTTTTTGACCTTGCCCAACACCCCCTACCCACCCCCCTTTTTGACCCTGCCCAACACCCCCTGCCCACCCCACCCTGCCCGCCCACCCCTTCCCCCCAACCACCTCCTCGCTCCCTCTCCCTCTTCTTTCTGCGTCCTCCTCCCTCTCCCTCCTCCTTCATCTCCTTCCTCCATTCCCTCCCTCCCTTTCTTCCTCTTCTTCTCCTTCTCCCCTCCTCCTCTTCTTCTCTTTCTCTCCTCCTTCTCTCCTCCCCTCTCCTTCCCCTCCTTCCTCTCCCTCTTCCCTTCGTCCACCTCCTGGTAGTCCTGCAGCGCCCGCCCCAGACCCCCCGCCCCGCTGGCCTCGTTGCAAGGACGCCACCCCCAAGCTCACTCCTTCTTCCTCCTCCTGCCCGCCTACCTCCCCCTCCTCTACTTCCTTCCTCCTCCTGCCCGCCTGCCTCCCCCTCCTCTACTTCCTTCTTCCGCCCGTCGCCGCCCCCCATTGCAGGCCGTTGCCGCCCTGTACCGTCCACCCTTCGGCCCAGCAGCCGCCCGTGTCTCCCCTCCGTTCACCCGCCCTCTAGCCGCAGATTGCCGCCGTCAGACGCCGCCGCGGCCCGCGCCGCTGGTTCCGAGCCGCTGCCGCCTGTCGACATAGCCGTTGCCGCCGCCGCGCCGCTGACAAGTCGCCGCCCCCAGGTCGTCGTCCGCCCTTCGCCTCCCGCGTTGCCCTCGTCCTCATCAGCAGCCCCGCTTGAGCCGCCTCCTTCGCCAGCTGACGCCACCCCACCGTGCCGCATCCGACGCCCTGGCCCGTCCTCTACAGATCGCCATTGTCGTCCGCCGCCACCACCACCTTCTCTAACCACCTCTTCCCCTAACCATACTAAGGTTAGTCACTAACCTTGGTTAGTTGATCACTAACCTAACTAGGACTAACTAGTTTAACCTAAACCTAACTAGGATTCACTAGGAGCCCACTAACCTAACCTAACCCTAGTTAGTTACTAACCCTAGTTAGTTTACTAATCCTAACCCTAGTTAGTTACTAACCCTAACCTAGTTGACTAACCTACCCTGACTAACCTAACCTGACTTGATTTAAGTAGACTAACATGACTTACCCACACTAACTAGACTTAACTGACTTCTTTCTAACTGACTTATTTGATTAACATGATTTATGTGATTTAATTAATTTCTCACTTAATTTTTCCATTAAAAAATTCAAAAAAATTCTAAAAATTCATTTTGTTTTTTGGCAATTTTTGGGAGTTTGTGCGCTGGAAATTACCTACCCTAAAATTTTTGCAAATTCACTATTTCCTAATTAATTCCCCTAAATTGCCAATAAATGTAGAAAATTCATTTAAAAATAGTACAAAATTCTACAAAAATTCTAAACAATTCTCACAAATTCCCCTCACCTCCCTTGCTCATTTTCCATTTATTCAACCATAAATAATCCCAACTTAACAAAAAATAAATAAATAAATAATAAAAAATAAAAATCAAAATAAACAACCAACACAAACCAAATCCACACATCCGCTAAGGTGTTCTGTTTGTTGTTTCATCAGTGCTCTTTACTTTTTCCTTTACTGGATTAACTTCTTTTGGGAGACTCTCCTGTGCGCATTCCTGCATTACATACACACCCCTTCCAGGTATTTATTTTATGTGTTTTATTTTCATTTCCCCCTTAATCACAAATTAATTGTTAAAATGAACCCTTTAATTTACCCACAGTTTCCACGTGCATTCGTGCTCAACACACATACTTTTTAATTGAAATAAACCAGCCGTTCACTTAGCACGCGCTACGTGCGCTAAAGAGGCACTTTAAATTTTTAATTAAAAAGAACCAGCCGTCACATGAGCACGCGCTGGCAAAAAAGCGCTCCACATCACCTTAATTTGTAATCAATGAACTTGCATTTAGAGACCCAATCGGGAATTGAAGTCCGGGAATCGAATAACTGCACCGGCTTAACCTAATAATTGGTAATTTAATTTATAATAAGGAACCGCCGTTTTCTTGCTAAGGTTTATCACCTAATAAAAATTCACCCATTCCTAATAATTGATTAAAATCAACCCTTCATTAAATTAATTCCCCCCTCACTGCACTTATTTTCCCTTTTTAATGAACCGTTTCGTTGGATGGGTATGCGCAGTCATTAGTGTTATTTTCCATGGTCCAGTCTTGGTTTATCACAGATGTAGTATTGATATGTGTAGGATGTGGTATTATTTTGGTTTCCTGTCTTTGTTACGGTTACGGGTACGGTATGCAGTTTTTTTTCTTTTGTTGCCTGATACAGGGTTCTGGGTGTTTGTCTGATGCATCGCATGAAGCTTTCGGTCGCATTTGTCTCAAGGTCATGTCAAATTTTTTCTAGGATGTGGTTTGCTTGGGGTTAGTTGGGTCGAGTCACGTTTTCTTATTTGGTTGTTCTCTTATCCTTGGTTTTTGTCTGTTGCTTTGCAGGCATTCTCCTTGATTGTCTGTGTTTGTGGTGTGTGTGTAACCATCTGAATGGCGCCTTCTCATGCTCCTCCCCCTATCCAGTACGTCCCATTAGTTAGTAGGGATTACTCTTTCCTACTTACTTTTGAGCCTCTCACGAAGGCGGGACTTGTTGCTTTTGTGGCCACTCCTTTTCCATTGCTTCTAGAGGATCCGTCGTTATGTGATGAGTTCCTGGCCTCTTACAGCAAGAAGACAGGCGTAGTCCAAGGAATGTCTATGACTTTGACATCTCGAGGCCTAGGGAAGGCTCTGTCTTTACCCTTCAAAGGAGAACCTTTTGTGACCACTCGTCAGCTCTTCTCTAATGAAGAGATTCTCAAGCTGTTGCAGAAGCAGACAAGGGAAATCCTCGATGTTAAGAAGGTGATAAACTCTTCAGGAGTTTCCTTTTCTATGATCACTGATCTCGTATGGAAGACGATGTGTCAGTTCCTTCAGGACAGGTTTATGCCTGCCAAAACGCCATCCCACTATTTGCCCAAAGAGCTTTTCACAGCTTCCAGGATGGTGCTGAAAGGAGTTGCTATTGATTGGAGCACTTACCTCCTTACTAAAATGGATCACCATTTTGTTAAAGTCACCAGGGGTAATGTTACCAATGTTACATATGGATCATATTTGTCTGCCTTCTTGACCTATTTAGGTTTACAGAAAACTGTGCCTCCACCTCCTCCATCAGATCCAGTACCTCCTCCTCCACCTTCAGAAGAGTCAGAACCCATTGACATAGAGGATGATGATTCTCTGCATCCCCTGGTCATACAACGCAAACGCTTGAAGAGGGTCGCGGATAAAGCTCGTTCTGTACTTCCTTCAGTACCTATCCCTGCTACCTCTGGCAGTGAACTCCCTGGGTATCTCACTTGTAATAACCTGTTCCGAGCACATCGAGAAGGCTCTTTGGAGATCTCAGTTCCTTCCCTGAACAGTCTCGTTTCAGGAGATGCCATTCCTTTCCTCTGCAAGGATATTCAAAGTTCCATTGAGTTGTCAGTGACAGCCTGTGTTCAACAGCTGTACGCATCTTTCTATGAAGAGCTCATGCAGTCGAAGGACCAGTTGCATAAGGCAACATCTGAGTTAGCTTCTGCTAAGGATACCCTAGCAGATTTATTTAAGCAAATGGAACAACAAACCCAACTGGTTGCCACCCAAAGCGATGAGATTTCTTCATTGAAGACCCAGTTACTCGAAGCTCAATCCCAGGTTACTAGCCTTTCAGTAGAGAAGGAGAGGATATCCAGAGAAGCTAAGGAATTCCACGCTATCTTAGATGACAAGCTTTCACCTTTACAGATGGCTAATGACACAGTGGCCAACCAAGCCTCCCAAATCCAGCAGTTGCAAGATCAACTGGCAAAGCCCCGCTCTGTTCCTCCAAGCTCTCCTGTTCCATTAATTCCTTCTCTTTCACAGCAGGACTTGGCTGCTCTTCAGAGACAGGCTACTTTGTGCCCTCTATTCCAAGATAAAGTGGAAAGATTGCAGTCCAGAATGGACTTATTATAGTCTACCTTTGAGCAGTTTCAGGAATATGTCTTACCAGACCATTCTTTCTTTGTCCACTACCACTTACTGAAGTTGGTCTTCTACATGAAGCTTTCCACGATGGATTTAGCTTTTCCAGAGGATGGCTAGAGTGGGGCTTGGTCTGCTGCGTTGTTGACAGAGGTAGTCAGAATGGTCTTTGAAGATTCTGTCACGCCAGACACCATGTTGATGTCGTACATGTATCTACACGGAGATTTGTTAATTCCAGATGAGGTAGATATGGCATGGTATGTGGGGGGTGTGGTCTTACAGGCTGTTTTATATGTCAATCATTTGGAGTTGCCCATAGCTGACATGTTCTAGAGTTATTCCTCCAAAGTAGCTGATTGTCATGATAATTCATGGCATCCCATGATTGATTCGGTGGTCCTCAATCAAAGACAAAACACAGCTCCTACCTTTGCCCAGAGTACTAATCAACTGAGGATGGATCTCTTAGCCTATCTTTCCAAACATAATCCATTTGATGCTACCTTCTTTGATGCCTATCATAGACGATCTCTCTTAGGACCTTCTGTTCCTACCCTCCTTTATTACCAACAAATGGCTCACCGCTATGCTATATATTTTTCCCTTTGTCAATCTAATTCCACCACTATTTTACCCCTTCTTTTCCAACCTTCATCTTTCCCTCAAATCCCTATTTTCACTTACTATTCCTTTATTGAGGATAGGGTATTTTCCCCTTCTCCACCCTGTCTTTCTCCCTCCATTAATGTACCCTCCACATTTCCTATTTATCAGTTAACACCGTTCCTTAGTGATTCCCTTCAAATTTCTGCCACTCGTTCTTTAACCTTTTCTTCCTTTTATGATTTTTCCTATCCTTCCCTTCATCCACTCTTTCTTATTCCACTACCCTCTCCTAACACTTCCATATCTCAACCACCTCAGTTGGTTAGTGACTGTGACGGGTTTGATAATCAGATTTCCAGAATAAGGGGATGGAGTTCGGATGATTGCCTTACAGGACCGCAGATTAATTGGCCAGTAATTCCAGGAGAATGGACAGCTTCCAGTCAAGCTTATCAAAACTATGTTCATTTTGCCCAGCAGTATTCACAGTCTGCCGATCCCTCAGTGAGATTAACTGCTCACTTTGCTTGGTACCTGGCGTATATGCATAGGCACTCTCATAATGATTCAAAGCCTATTCCAAAGTTGTGCATGAATGTCAATGTTAGCATTGATTCCCAACAGTTGGAGATACTGTATTTTCATGCCCTCTGTTTGCCTAGTAGATACCTAGTCCTGTTGGAAAGGATGTGCTGTCTCCAATTTTTTCAAAATCCTCCTAAAAACTTTGTAGATGAATCCTTATCTATGGATCGATTCCGACAACATCAATCTTTTAAGAGGGATCATCTTCATTGATACCTTTCCAATGTATAATGGAAGCTTTTTAATGCAAAACTCTCTTTTTGAAGGAGTCATTCAGATGGTTGTGTTGTGTATTAGTGTTTGTGTTGTGAGTTTATTAATGTCAAACAAACGTGGTGGTTTCTTATGGAATTTCGTGTACGAGCTACAGTGATGGGGTCATGGATGGAGAATTGAAGCATATGCAGCTGAAGAAGAAGCAAACTTTTATATTCTTTACAAATTTGTTGTGATTTTTAGTTTGATAAAAGGTGTTAATGTATAAAGAGTTTTCCTTTCTTTGTATTTTTATATCAGAAACAGGTTATAAGTTGGGGTCGTGGTGGATGGATTCTTTGTGAAAAGATATTGAAGATCAAAGTTGAGCTTTTCCCTGAACTTGTATTCCCTTTTTCCTGGGTCGCGAAGACGCTTCCTTATTAAGTGTGGGGATATGTTGAGTGTTGAAATGACTTGTTTTTTGGCTGATTTTTGTTGTTTTTGAGAGTTGAATGGTTGATTTTATGAGATGATTGATTGATTTAGAAGTGGTTTGAGAGTGTTTTAGATGATATTGATTGTGTTTTGGAAGTTCATGATGTTTGTTGGTGGTTCTGTGATGTTCTGATAGGTTCTGATTGGTTCTGTATACCTTCTGTTTTGGTCTGTTTTGTTTTGATTGTCTTCTGTAAAGAGGGAAGGAGTATTGATTGATGAAGAATGAGATATTGTGAGAGCTTATTGAATAGTTTTTGAGAGTTTGTAATGATTTGAGAATGAGTTATGTGGTTTTGATAACCTTCTGTAACCTTCTGTAGGTCTTCTGTAGAGCTTCTGCTTCTGTTCTGTCTCTGTTCTGTTCTGTACTGTAGCTGTTCTGGTACTGTTCTGTAGACTGTTCTGTATGCTTCTGTATGTGTTCTGTGGAATGTATGTGTGACTTTGGGAAAGTTTTCTAGCCTTGGAAAGAGGTGAATACAAGTGCAAAAGAGCTGAAGGAAGTGGAAGAAGTAGCTGTTGAAGACTCAAGTGAAGACTAGAGTGAAGTGATAGTAGTGAGCTATGAAAAGACACTGTAGTGGCTCTAGTGACCCTTCATATCAGACATACCTCTTGGGAGGGGTATCCACAACCTAAGAGTGATTATTGAGTGTGATTTTGATATATTGTAGTGAGGATATGATGTATTATTGATGGAGAGAGAGAGAGAGGGTCAGAGATAGCCAATTCTACTTAAACATAGTGATTGTATATGAGAGATTGAGAGAGAAGACTATGAAGATATTGAAGATGAATACTATGTGATGTATTTCCATTCAAAGATGGTGTATTCCTTTCCTTTCTTTGTTCTATTGATGGATTTTGTGAAGATATTGAAGAATATGGTTGATTCTATTAAAAACCGTGGGAGGTCTACATGATGCTGCATGAAGATTTGTTGTGCCTGGTGTTCTTTTCTTCATTGTGATCATATGAAACATGATAAACAAGCTTGTTGATGTTACAAGATAGATTTTCTTGCAAGAGAATTCCCTTTTCCTTGGTGTTCCTCTTGGGGCTCCATGGTTTGTCTATGTCTTGGGTCCTCTCCTACTGGTGGGTTCCTTGAGTAGTTTATTTGAGTGAGTTCCTTCAGTTATTGAATACTATTCTCAATTTATGGTCACTCAACATGCGTGTTGCTCCTCATGCACTTGTCATTGACGCCACCTACTTGGTCCTACTTCGCGCGTTGATGGTTTGTCTACGTCTTGGGTCCTCTCCTACTGGTGGGTTCCTTGAGTGGTTTATCTGAGTGAGTTCCTTCAGTTATTGAATACAATCCTCAATTTATGGTCACTCACAATGCGCGTCGCTCCTCATGCACTTGTGCTCAACCAGGTTTTCAATTTCTTTAAGTGCATTCAAGTGCGGAAATTCAAGGTGAGTGCAGCAACAACCTCGAAGCATCTTATGCACTCTCGCTTTGTTTCCGGCTTGATAGGCTTGTTGGTCAATTTTCTAGCCACCTTGACAGGGTTTAGGGTCTTTCTAGTATGTTTTCTCATTTGTTCTTGGCCAATTAGGTTTTAACTGCTTAGCACTTTGCGTCTAGGTCTCTTGGTCTTGCTACTGCCTACTTCAAGCTGCCAAGCGGTTGCTCCCTACTTTGTCTATTCCAAGTGCCAGAATCCAGTTCTGAGCATCAGAAGGACTTTCGACAGTTTGCGCTGCTGAGCTCTAGCCGGGTCAGGTCAAATTTCTGAGAATTTGATAAAAATTTTCACTTGGCCCAGCTGGTTCGAATTGCAGGGTTCGAGTGGGTCACTCAGACAGGCCAAGGTACATGGACCGAGGGCTGAATTCGGGACTCGGGTAGGGTAGATTCGAACGGGCCGAGGTGCAGACTCGGACAAAGTCGCTCGGACGAGGTCACTCAGATGGGGTCAATCGGATGGACCAAGGCACTTGGGCCGAGGGCCGAATATGACACGTGGCCGAGGGCCGAATCCTATGGCTTGGACGGTTTGGCTCGGACGGCCGAGGGCCAAATGGTCCAAATGGTGGACTCGGATGAGAGCCAAGTAGGTCTGGGCTGAGTGGGCCGAATACAAAAGGGCCGAGGGTCGAATTCTGGGACTCAGCCCTGAAGCGACCGCTGGGACGGGCTGAATACGGCGCAACGTCGATAGCGAGAGTTTGATTTTGCTCGTTTCTTGCGATTTACTCAATCGTAGCAAGCACAAAACCTCCAGATCCTATCTAGGGGGATAGGGGAAGGGATTCTTATACCTGAATAGAGCGGTAGGCCTGTCGCTGGTGCGATTAGATCGAATCGTGCGATAGCTCTCTAGCTCTCCCTCTCTCTCTCTCTCTCTCTCACTAAAATGGTCACAAATGAGCTCTACCTTGGCCTCTTGGCTCTTATGCCCCTTCCCAGGTACAGTGTTGATGCCCCCAATCACTCACTTGCCGATCTTAGGCATCACAAGTGAGCTTTTTACCAAGTTTTGCATGATTTCTGCCCTATTTTTCCCTACTTTGCAACAGCAAATCCTACCCTTCTCCAGTGCGATTTCCTAATCCTAACCTACTCTAAATACAACAAGAATCGAAAGCAAAAAATTGAAATAATTTCTCCATGTTTCCCAATCATCAAACAAATAAAATATACCAAAATACTTACTTGTTTTGAAGATTAAAAACACCCAAACTTCCTATCTATCTCAAGCTCCATTTCGGGGATGAATCCTTTACTTCAATGCTCGATATGAGGCGCGCAAGTGCTCAAGCTTGAATTCGTTGGTCTTGGCAACAAAACCAAAATGTGGGAGCTTTCACTCAACCGCCAAGACCCACCGACCGCTTATTGCTTCAAGCATTTCAAGCGAGCTCCAATGGCTATCTCTCACCTAGCCGACGCGCCGTCGATCCTATGAGTGTAGTGAGCTTACCTTGATGCCAATACGAGTTGCCTCCTCTCTCACACACCCCGGTAGCTCCACGATCCTAGATGCGAGCTCAAGCATCCTCAAGCCTCCTCCATCTCCAAGCTCCATCCTCCATAGCTGTGCGCGCAAGTAAAGAGAAGAGAAGAGAAGAAGAGAAGAGGAGATGGTTAAGAGCTTCACCATCTTGATCCCTCACTCTCACACACTCACACTCTCACACTCCCTCTCTCAAGAGCATACACAAGCAAGAAGATGAGGAGAAGAGAAGAAGAAGAGGACTCTTGTTAGCCACAACCAAAGAATGAGCTCTCATTCACTTTTTGAACTTTATATATACAAACCCTAAAATCCCACGAGCACCCATCCCTTTTTTACATGACCGGCCCTTGTGGCAAGGTCTTTTTTTCCATTTCCCTCTTTTGGCCTTATGCCTTTAGTCTAAATCCGTCTAGTATTTTACAATTGGCACAAGAGAGAGCCTAACGCTCTTTTACAAGAGTTTTCCGAGTTTTTTGAGGCACCCTTCATTTAAAATTGTGCTTTTTGCCCCGGCTTAGCTTTGGAGGTCGCCTGCGTGCCTTTGCTCTTTTTCCATGTTTTTTCTACTTTTTCATTCCTTTTTCCACCATCTCGTCTTGGGGTTAACAACTGGGCATACTAATGTAATGTGAGAAACGTTTAGTAAGTTTTAACGTAAAGAATCTTATTGCCCAGGCAAAACCTCAAGTGCAAATTCCTAGTCCGACCCCTACACTAAGTATGGCTATAATTCAAGAGAAGAAGTTCCTTCTCAAACAAATCAAGCCACTTGAATTCCATGGTAAGGGAAGGACCGTCCAAACTGACACCGAGGTCTGGATCAAATCCATGGAGGATTATTTTGAAGCAGCAAGAACTACACCCGCTAACCAAGCTATGCTTGCCAAACTGAAGCTTATCCGTGAAGCAAGACTTTGGTGGAAACAATGGTGCAAAGACCAAGGGATCCCGGAAGGGTCAGTTACTTGGGAAAAGCTTAAAAAAGCTGTGTGAGGGAGATATCTGCCACCTGCCTACCGCACACAGAAGATAAACGAATTCTATGAATTAAAGCAGCTTGGACTATCCCTGGATGCATATTATTCAAAGTTTGTCTCTCTCTTAAAGTACGCGCCACAAATGGATATGACACAACAGGTGCCAAAGTTTTGTGCTAGGTTAAATCCACCCATAAACACCCGCTTGGAATCAATGCGCCCAACGGACCTACAAGACGCGCTCATTTGAGCTGCGCCAATAATACAAGAGGTGCAGACCAGGCCAAGGAATAACAGGACTTGGTCTTATAGGGATCAGAACAAGGGAATGCTTAGGTCTTAGGCCAAGAGAACGCAGGGCCAAAACCAGGAATAAAGGAAGAAAGCTAGGGCAAACGCTGTCAACAACTTTGTTCTTACACAAGGTAATGGACGCAATCTCTGTTGCTCCCATTGCAATGAGCCTGGACACTTCAAAAGGCACTGTCCAAAGCTTAGCAAAGGACAACATCAAGGGCCATTCCAAGGAGCCATCCATGGCCAAGGAGCCACCGTTAGGGCCAAAGGGAGAACCTCTAGTGTTGCCAACAAGAAGCTGGGTGATGAAGAAAATCCATCCATGGAAGTTGACATTGAGAGAGGACAACGGTTCATGCCGCTCTTCACAAGAAGGGCCCAAATTGCCAATTCTCAGTGATTCAAACTCCATCGGCGAATTATCAAGGTAAAAGCTTCAAAACCTTGATTGATTATGGTAGTACACATTCCTTCATTTCACCAGTCTGTGCAAAAAGATTAGGAATAGTTGCAAAAGATGCACCTACCTTACTTATGGAATTAGCAAATGGTCGTGAGGTCTCTTGTACCAAGCAAACTACTAAGGTGAAACTCCTACTGGGTGGAAAGTCGACTTTGATCAGATTCAGGGTAATGAACCCAAGTGCTTACGAATGTTTGCTTAGAATGGATTGGCTAAAACCTAATGATGCCCACATTCACTATGGAAAGGGTCAAGTCTCCTTTCAAAATTCTGAAGGGGAACTAGTCACAACTCAAGGAGAGGCTGGTAAGCCAAAAATTCAGCTGGCAAAAGCAACACAGATCATAAAAGGAGTTAGAAAGGGGCTACCTATCTATTTGATTAAACTAAATAAGCTAGATCAGGATCAGGAATCTAAGGAAGAACCTTCATGGTTAAAGGAATACGCAGACGTATTCCCTGTAGAACTGACAGAACTTCCTTCTCAAAGGGAAGTTGATTATCACAAAATCAAGCTAGCACCACGAGCTGTATCAATCGCAAAGAGACCATATAGGATATCCATCCTGGAAGCAATTGAGCTAAAGGAGCAAATCAAGCAACTGTTAGACCAAGGCTACATCCATCCTAGCAGTTTGCCATGGGGAGCTCTAGTGCTGTTCCAGAAGAAGAAAGATGGAACGCTTCGGCTATGCATTGATTACAGAGGGTTGAATCAATCAAACATTAAAAACAAATATCCCATTCCAAGAATAGATGAACTTCTTGACCGTCTTCAAGGTGCGAAGATCTTCTCTAAGATAGATCTCAGGTCTGGATATTATCAGATAAGGATCAAGGAAGAAGATATCTCAAAGACGGCATTCAGCACAAGGTATGGACACTTTGACAAATGCTCCTGCTCCCTTCAACAGGTTAATGCAAGATATCTTTAGGCCCCATCTTGATGACTTCATACTCGTCTTCTTTGACAATATCCTAGTCTACTCCAATGCCGAATATCTTTAGGCCCTATCTTGATGACTTCGTACTCATCTTCTTTGACGATACCCTAGATCTCAGGTTTGGATATTATCAGATAAGGATCAAGGAAGAAGATATCCCGAAGATGGCATTCAGCACAAGGTACAGACACTTTGAATTCCTAGTCATGTCATTTGGACTGACAAATGCTCCTACTACCTTCAACAGGTTAATGCAGGATATCTTTAGGCCCTATCGTGATGACTTCGTACTCGTCTTCTTTGACGATACCCTAGTCTACTCCAAGCAGGAAAAAGATCATGAACCCTAGCTTCGCATTGTCCTCAAAACAATGAGAGCACACAAGATTTATGCTAAGCGACAGATTGAATATTTGGGATTCATTATATCAAGGGAAGGAATTTCAGTAGATCCGGCCAAGGTCAGAGACGTTCTGGAATGGCCAACACCAACTTCTGTCAAAGAAATACGTAGTTTTCTTGGATTGATAGGATGGTACAGGGTCTTTATCAAAAACTATGCTTTGATTGCAGCACCTCTGACTGATCTACTAAAGAAGCAAGTATCAATTGTATGGTCACCTACTGAACAGACCAGCTTTAACAAACTAAAGCAAAGCTTGGTATCAGCACCCATCTTGAAACTTTCGAATCTTAGTAAGAGGTTTGAAGTGATAACTGACACTAGTGCACTTGCCTTAGGATGTGTGCTCATGCAAGAAGGTCATCCCATAGCATACTCTTCAAGGAGACTGAAGAGTCATGAAAGGAACTATGCTACCCATGATCTGGAGCTGTTGGCTGTCATCCATGCTCTCAAACTTTGGAGACACTACTTGCTGGGTAACAAATTCACCTTAGTGACGGACCACAAGAGTCTTAAATGGATTTTTACCCAGAATAAGCTCAATATGAGGCAACGTCAATGGATTGAAGTACTGGAAGAATATGACTTTGAAATCAAATACCGGCCTGGAAAGGAGAATGTAGTTGCTGATGCACTCAGTCGCAAGGCATTTTTGAATTCTCTGATTTTGCAAGATCCATCAATAGCAATATCTCTAGCCACAAAGGTCTCCATGCCAAACAACCCAATTCTTGAGCTAGCTAAAGAAGAGGCATGCCATGACCCAACCTATCAGAAATTGCTAAGGGAAATCCCCATCAAAGATCAAGACCCAAAGCTACAAACAAAGTATCAAGAATTCTCTATCAATAATGGACTTGTCTACTATAGGACAAGATTATGTATCCTGGAAAAGCAATCACTCAAGCAGAAGGTACTTGGGAAGCCCATGACTCCCCTTTCTCAGGACATCCTGGCTATGCCAAGACCCTTAATGCGGTCAGGAAGAGCTATTATTGGGATAGGCTCGAAGGTGAGATTCTCAAATATGTCACGGAATGTTTGTCTTGTCAATGCATTAAGGCCGAACATGTCAAAATGCCAGGGAAATTGCAACCACTTGACATTCCCCAAATGAAATGGGAATTCATTAGTATGGACTTTATTGTTGGCCTACCCAAGTTTAGGGAGGATACAACTCCATTATGGTCATGGTAGATATGCTCACCAAGGTTGCACATCTTATCCTTGTTAAGACAAACTATAAAGCCTCAGACATTGCAAGGTTATTCATCAAGGAAATATTCAAACTACATGGGTTGCCCAGAAGAATCATTAGTGATCGTGACTCCCTCTTCGCATCACACTTCTGGAGGGCTATCTTAGAGGCCATTAGGACTCAACTCTATTTCAGTATAGCTTACCATCCCCAAACTGATGGTCAAACAGAACGAGTCAACCAAGTCATTGAAGACATGCTTAGGGCACATTGCTGTCGCAAGCCCAAAAAGTGGATTCAATATTTACCATTGGTTGAGTTTGCCTACAATGCTTCTTACCAACAAAGCATTCAGATGACCCCTTTTCAAGCATTGTATGGGCACGATTGTCATAGTCCTTTGAGCTTTTCGGATCCAACCTTGAGGATTGAAGCTTCAAGGCAAATGATGGAAGATATGGATGACCAAATCAAATCAATAAGATAGGACATCCAAGCTGCCAAGGATAGATAGGAGGCTTATGCGAACCTGAAATGTCAAGACAGATCCTTCATTGAAGGTGATATGGTCTTCATTCGCGTACGTCCAAAGAAGAGTTCCCTATCCTTGGGTGAATGCAAAAAGTTAAGTCCAAGGTATTGTGGACCCTACAAGATTCTCAAGTGCCTAGGGCCTAATGCTTACAGACTGTAACTTCCTGAAAATCTAAAAGTTCATAATATATTCCATATCAGTCTATTGAAAAAGTATGTGCCTAACCCTAGTCATGTGCTTGATGATCAACAAATTGTAATGCCCTACCAAGGAGTCCTTGAGCTATGGCCTGACAGGATCTTAGATGTTAGGGAGAGGCATTTGAGATCCAGGACCTTGAAAGAATACCTCATCCAATGGAAAGATTACCCCAAAGAGGATGCCACTTGGATGGATGAAAGTACTCTCAACCAACAATACCCCCAGATCTTCTCAAGATGAGGACATCTCGATTCCTCTAAGGGGGAGAGAATGTAATATTTCTGCAATGAATTATTAACGACTCTAGATCCCACACAAAAGCAATCCAAAGTAATCTCTTACAATAGAAAAACTTTGGGCTAAGTGCTCCATCCTCGTGCACTAACAAACACCAGCCCCGTGTTATGCATAAGAAACCGTGGCTCAATACCATAGTCCACCGCGGGAGCTCCCCTTCAACAGAAAAAGGAAAAAGGATTATTTGTAAATTTTTTTAAAACTCCCTCCCCTTCAGCCGTTGCATGGCAAGGAGAGGGAGTATGTGTGGAGCTTGAGTTGAGGAGGGGCATGGGGAGGAGGGCATGCAACCTGGCACTTGTGTGGCCACCCCCCCACCTTCAGCCTATAAGAACCCCCCCTCCCAAGCTTGGGAGGGGCATGGTGCTGTTGCCCGCCATTGTGAGGAGTTTCCCGCCCATCAGCCTGCTGCCGCCGCCGTTCTGGCCATGCTGCCAGGTTGCTTCCGCCCCTTTCATCGTCTTCGTCACCACCATCATCATCATCCTCTCCATCATTATCCCAATCATCTCCACCCATCACGTTTCCACGTCATCCCTGTAATCCAGAAGCTTGAGAACTTCTATGGAAGCTTCTCTAAGCCAAGTTCACCCATGTCTCCCAGGGTTTCTAAACCGTGTTTCCCAAGGCCTACTTTTCATGCCACGAGGGAGATCTCGGGCAGTAGGGAATTTTGGAAATCGAAAAAAAGGGCAAGGAGAGTTTGCTGAGTCGAAACCTACTACGTCAATGGCTCCTAAGCAAAAGTGGAGAGGAGCGCACGACGCGGGAGCTTCCACCCAAAGTAGGAGAGTGGACAATGCCCCGATATTGAATGGCCAAGTTCCAAATAATATTTCTGCATGTAAAGGATGCATAAAGCATGTTTTAATTCACGTAGGAAAGCTTAATTGCATCGTAAAATTTATGTACTCGTTCGATTTACAAAGTTTAGTTGCATGATGAGTACTTGCATTTGCTTGCATTTCCATGGTCAAGGGTAGTTGTATTTTTTGAACGTATGAAGCATAAGTTAAAGATGGATTTGTGCAAAGGCATCCTTGTTGCATCTCGCAAAGGATAGGGCATATAATATATAATGCACTTATGTAATAAATTCCAAGTTGGTCTCGTGTATAAGGTAATCATAAACGGTCATTAAATGATGTCTAAATAGTTGCACGAACTTTGACAATGAAACATATTTTATGCAATTTGCATGCTTTGATAGGAGTGTGTTATTTTTGTGAGCTTTTGATTTCGTGCTTTTGCAATTGAAATTGATTTTTAGAGCTTTTTGAAACAACCTTGGATGCTTTGTACAAACGACATGTCATGCACTACTGCTCTTCTTTAACATAAACATATATTGCGCATCATGCATGCATCATCATTTGGGAGCTCCCAAGGAGAATACTAAACCATTCACAGTAAAGGGAGCAATGGTGTTGAATAATCACAACAAATAATAACATTTCAAAGTTTTGCATTACCCAAAAGGAGTACAATATCTAGAAAGGTTCCAAGATTGCTACACCTTGATCGATCTTCATGTAACAAAAAGAACATGTCACACCCTAATGAAGTGCATGATGATGAGTCCTCCAGAACAATGAATGAGCCATGCTTACTTTTGGCTTCCTACATAACAGGGCATATCTTACGTGTTTGCCCTAACACAAAGGCAAGGTCAGTGGGAGTTAGTGCAGGCTTATGTATGACCATGTGCTCCTTGGGTTGAAGGCTAAGTATGTGCATGTACACATAATACATATGTTTGCAAGCAAGAAATGCCTTTTGGGTAGATTCTCTTTTTTGAAAATCAGGACAAGTGCACCTAGGCTCTTCTTTGATGTGCACATCATAACAACTCTCTGTCAAGTCTCGAAATACTGAATGTTATCTCTCAAGTTGCACTACCTCCTCCAAGAATGTCACAACCATGCAACCAGCTGCCTCTATTCTCTTTTGTGCATCTTTGGAAATTCCATGTCTCCACTTGCGTCTTCTCCCGCTTGAACCACATTCTGTAGAAATAGGAGGTTTGCTCTTCTCGTTCCTTGGTGGTGCTATAAAGCACGCAAACTTGAAACCAGCCTGTCTTAGGTTGCTACACTCTTCCTTTGATATATTTGTTCCTATATCAACTGGCCACAAAGATGGAACAATTGGTGATGCTATCACTTGTTTCTGCACAGTGTTTGTATGCTTGACATCATGATTACATAACCATATCCATTGTGCAATGGCCTTATTCTTATAGGTTCTCTCAAACCAAAAGCATGGCGCGACTAACCCCACTTGCCGACTCTGTAATTTGCTGCTGCAATTCTTTTACCCTCCATACCAAAACACTTTCTCACACAGTTAGGTGGTGTCCTTCGTAAAGCCCACTCCCCTGTGCCACTTCTACCTCTTCTATGTGGGCTGATGTTCCCGCATCTGGTGCACTTACTCCACTTGCAAAGGGCTTGATTGGTATCTCCTCATCCTCTTGGATACATATCTCTTCCATCTTTCCATCGTCAAACTGTATACTCCGGAGCCTGCCCCTGATTTTCCTTTGCCTCGACTCCACCATGTACCCCGGTCTATGAGAACTTACAGTTGCTCCACCTCCCTTCTTTTTTCTTTGCACAGTCTCCCTATCACCTTGCATTATAGGCTCCTCATACAAAGAACTTCCAGCTACAACACCTTGCAACGCACGTGCAACAGAGGTGGGATTTGGGGATTCCCTTTTGCTGGCACTAGCCAACAAAGACTCCATAGAAGGCCTAGATCCAATAAACCTCCCTGTGGTATAGCCCAACCTCTTTGCACATTGAATATATGCATTCAAAACATCACTAACACATGCATCATAAAGTGATATCTTTTGTTTTCCACCCTCACCTACTAACCAACTAGCATGGACACTTTCTGATAAGTTTATGCTTGGAATTTGAGCATGTTCCCAAGGACTATTGTTAGCCTGTGGAGTCAAATCCAAAAATAGAATCAGTAGCTCTCCCCATTGCTACATTGTGCAACAAATCTTAATGAGCTAGAAAAAATGTCACACTTATATGAGATTCAATTCCTCCCGAGTGGGCAATTCTTTGCTCCTACCATTTCAATCACCTATCCAAAGCCTTGATGTGTTCCTTGTTTACATTTCGTGCCCACCAATCTCAGATAGCAAAGGCTTGAAGTGAGGCTAGTTGAGTTGTCGTTGCTAGCCTCCATGCTTCACACAATTCAATGTGATGCATTTGTTTATCCACAGTGACTAATTTCTTGGTATGCTTTTGCAAACTTTGCTCCCAATGAAAAAGACAAGAACGCTCCCTCCCTTCCATTATGTTATGAGGTCCTCCATTGTACACAGCCCTTATTGCCATTGTCAAGAATCACGTGGTGGGGGGAGTTGCTCAAGATGCTGCGCCAAACACACACAGAATGCACAAGGAGAAGCTCACTCAAGAGACAAGAAGAGAGATGGAGGCCAAAACGTTTTCTTGCTAGTTTCTTCTTCTTCTTTTACACTCTTTACAATGTACACAAAGTATAGATAAGATGCAACATAAAGGAAAGTGGCCTACTAAGTCAAACAATGCATAATCGACTACACTAGTCGACTGTCGCTATAACTATGCCAGCTATAAATAGGTGTAACAACCTGAATATAATAAGTAATGAGTCAGTGGCCATATGTGAGTCATAATGACTACCGACGTGGTAAGTGTAGATGTGTGGACCCATCTAACTAGGCGGTCCATCATCAATGTCCGCATGTGTTGAGATTGTCATCTCAACACTCTCCCTCAAGCTCAACTGCATCTCTGTAACTCCAAGTAAGCTTCGAAACTTTTGAAGCTTCTCTGTACCCAATGCCTTCGTGAAGATGTCAGCTATTTGATCCTGTGTGCTGACATACACCAAGTCAATCTCACCTGCTAGTACCTTCTCTCTCACAAAGTGGTAGTGTACCTCAATATGTTTTGTCCTAGCATGGAACACAGGGTTTCTAGCCAACTGTATACTGCTCATGTTGTCACAATAAATGACTACTGGACCTTCCACTTGCACATCCAAATCAGCCAATAACTTTTGCAGCCAGACTACCTCACATACTGCAACAGCAGCACCTCTATATTTAGCCTCTGTACTCGACAAAGCAACTGTAGATTGCTTTTTGTTGCTCCAAGCAACTGCTGCACTACCAAGAGAGAACATGTATCCGCTGGTAGATATTCTATCAGACATACTACCAGCCCAATCTGCATCTGTGTATCCAAATACCTGTACATCTGTACCTACCTCATAGAAAAGTCCATAATGTAATGTGGACTTCACATATCTCAATATGCGTCTGACTGTATCCAAATGTGGCTTTCTAGGTACTTGCATAAACTGACTCACAAGACCAACAGTGTAGCTCAAGTCTGGCCTTGTAATGGTCATGTAGATCAAACTCCCCACTATCCTCCTGAACATAGTAGGGTCTTCTATCTCATCCCCAACATCAGCACTCAACTTTACATTCTGCTCCAATGGGACTGAAAGTGGTTTGCATGCTGTCATACCATACTTGGACAACATATCCAAGCCATATTGTCTTTGGGAGAGCCATATACAATCATCACATCAGATCACCTCAATGCCAAGGAAGTACCTTAGCTCACCTAAATCCTTCATCTCAAACTTCTTCTTCAAAAAATCCTTGACTTCAGCAATCCCACTATCACTATCACCTGTAATAATCAAGTCATCCACATAGATGACTATGATGACCAAACCTGCATCTCCCTTTCTCACATAAAGTGAGTGATCAGCATCAGAAACATAGAAGCCAATATTGACAAGATACTCTCTGATCTTGTCAGACCATGCTCTAGGTGCTTGCTTGAGCCCATAGAGCGCCTTCTTCAATCTGCACACATACGTGGGATGCTCTAAATCTTCATAACCTACTGGTTGATTCATATACACTTCTTCCTGCAAATCACCATTCAAAAAGGCATTTTTCACATCCATTTGCTCCAACCTCCAACCTTTGGCTGCTGCCAAGGCAATCACACATCTGACAGTTGCCATCCTAGCAACTGGACTGAAGGTTTCATCGTAATCTATGCCATATGTCTGGGCATAGCCTTTTGCAACCAGCCTAGCTTTGTATCTACTAATAGAACCATCTACATTGTGCTTAATATTATAAACCCACTTACATCCAATAGCTTTCTTGTCCTTTGGCAATGATACTAGATCCCAAGCCTTATTGGCCTCTAATGCAACCATCTCCTCATCCATTGTTGCATCCCAATGAGTATGACCAACAACATTCTCAAAACAAGTGGGCTCAACATCCTCAACTAGTTCCACCATGTGAGCATAATGGTGAGCTGCATAACCTTCAAAACCAAATCTTTTAATAGGGTATCTTACCCTGCTAGACCTACGTACCATTGGATCACTCAATGGAGTCTTTGCATTGACGCGTGCTCTCTGCACACCTGGAGTCCTCACTGAAGGAATGCCAAGCTCATTATCCAAGCTCTTTGAGCCACTAGAGTCTCCATCAAGAATTGCATCAATGCCATCTAACACTTTATTCTTTCCTTTGTCTTTACCTGTAGTGCTGCTAGATGCACCTGAAGATGCAGAGGTACTCCTTAGTCTCCCAGACCAAGGACTACCAGATGATGTCTCTGGTCCACTAAGAGTCCATGATTCTTGCTTTTCAGCCTGCACGAGTGTCATGATCATCATCATCATCCAATGCATCACCACTAGATGCATACCAACTACTCATTTCATTAAAGATGGCATCCCTGCTCACTCTAAACTTACATGTGACAGGGTTATAACAGTGATACCCTTTCTTCTCTAAAGAGTATCCAATAAAGACAAACTTTTCAGCTTTTGGATCCAATTTCTTTCGCAATTCATCTGGCACATGAACATACACAATGCAGCCAAACACTTTGAAGTGTGAGACATCAGCCTTCTTACCTATAAAACATTCTTCGGGGGTCATACCATGAACTCCAGTTGTGGGGGTTCTGTTCATAATATAAACAGCAATATGAACAGCCTCAGACCAAAAATGCTTAGGCATATTCTTTTCAGCCAAGGCGCGTGCAACTTCTGCAATATGCCTGTTTTTCCTTTCTGCAACCCCATTTTTGCTGTGGGGTATACCTGCATGTGAACTGTCTCTTTATCCCATGAGACCTCAGAAAATCACTGAACTCATTTGAGAGGTGCTCTCCCCCTCCATCTGACCTCAAGCACTTTACTTTCAAGCCTGTTTCTCTTTCAACTGCAGCCTTGAAAGTTCTAAAGTGCTCAAACACTTCACTCTTTTCCTTTATAAAATATACCCACATCTTTCTAGAACAATCATCAATGAGTGTGACAAAGTATGAACTGCCTCCAAGAGATACATTTTGTGTAGGCCCCCAAATGTGTGTATGCACAACATCAAGGATATTTCTGCTTATATCTCTGCCATGTAAAAAGGGTTGTCTTGCCTGCTTACCAAACTGACATGCTTTGCATACCTTATGAAATTCTACAACTCTAAATGTAAGCAAACCTGTAACCAACCCTTTGGACTGCATTAATTTCAGCCTTTGTACATTTGCATGTCCAATGCGTTTGTGCCAAATTTCAATGTCTGTAGCAACACCTTTTCCTTTGGCATACATAGCAGCATTCATAGTAGGAATTCCAGCATCCAGAGGAAACATACGTCCAACTCTACTTCCCTTTGCTACCAACCTGCACTTGTCATTGAAGTCTTCTACAAAGCATCCCTTTGCATTAAATCTGACTTGCAGCCCTTGCTCTACCATTTGACCGACTGACACCAAGTTCTTTGTAATAGATGGCACATGTAATACATCTGAAAGACTCTTTGTCTTACCATCATGCAAGGACAAGGGAACTTTTCCAATGTGTGAAATTGGGTGGCATGAATCATCACCCATCTGCACATAACCTGCATTTTGCAAATCCTGCATCTCTCCAAACCATTCTGCATGGTTGGTCATATGATTGGATGCACCTGAATCAACATACCAAACATCTTCATGTGTTCCCTTTCCTGTAACAGCATTCAGCATATGCTGCATAACAAACAAACGTTCATTTTTGTCTTCATTCTGTCGTGAAGACGATGCATAGTTTCCTTGCTGCAACTTACCACTGCGAATATAATCTTTCTTAGCATAACATTGGGCTGCAATATGACCTATTTTGCCACAGTAGTGACACACAATACCAGAGTTGTTAGAACCTCTGTTCTGCCATCCACCTCTTCCTCTAAAGCTCCCCCTGCCTCTAAAGTTACCAAGACCTCCTGAAACCTGCATATCGCCAAATTGCTGATTCAATCTATTTTGCTGGTTGTCACTACCATGTCCTATACCACGGCCTCTTGAAGAGAACCTGCCACGTCCCCTTCCTGAACTAGAGTAGAAAGCCTGGACCTGTTCACCACTTCTTTCAGATGTCTCACTCTGCATGTTGATCTCTTCAGTGATCATAAGGGATACCAACTCATCGAAATCTGGAAATGGCTTTATAACATATATGGAAGTTACAAAAGACTTCCAAGCCTTTTCATTGTTAAGTCCACCCAAGATAGACGACACCAAATTATCATCATCGGGCATTGCATCAATAGCTACCAATGCATCTGCAATGCTTCTTACCTTCAGTGCATACTCATTGATAGACATCTTCCCTTTCTTCAATGTATTCAACTCTTGCTTGAGTTGAATCTTTCGTGCCTTTGTATTTATAGAAAACATACTTTCAAGTATGGTCCAAGCTGCATATGAATTCTCTGCATTTCTAATGTGTCCCAGTATATTATTGTCAATTACTGCAGACAACCAATACATTACCTTCTTGTCTTTTGCATTCCATTCCTTCCGTGCCTTTGTCTCTTCTGTAGTTGGAGAATCACTCACCTCCGGCTCCTTTTCTTCACTTGAAAAAAACTCGTAGAGGCCTTTTCCAATAAGGAAGTTCGTGACACGAAACTTCCATGATGGGTAGTTGTTCTTGTCGAGCTTCTCAATGATGGGGCTTCCACTATTCTCTGCCATTATCACAAAACAAATACCAAACAGCAAGCAAATCTTCTGCAACCCTCGACCTGTAGTGCACAACAATACACCAGACAGCCTTTTTCACTGTTTGCTCAACAATACATGCAATCTGCAACTAGTTTGCAGATAAACCTTGTGTTTAGTCACTGATAAACACCTTTGAACTTACAGATCTGAAATCTGTAACCTGCGCACCCACTTTCGGTCAATACAATCGAAGTCATAGCGTACCCTGAAACTGTTGTTCGCAACCTTGCGGCTCTAAAACGGGCCTTGAAACGGCCTCAGATGCCCAAAATAACTGCGGGGAAGCCTTAAATGGCTAATTTGTAGAAAACACAGTGCTCTTTGCACACACCAAATCTCACTACAATCTAAGATTTTTGCTCTGCCCTGCTTCCGGTGCCTCCACGGGCACTATCCAAGAGAAAGAGTGGAAGGATGGGAGAGCTTCTTACCCGTGGCTTGCTTGCTCGAACCTTGCTTCTTCTCCTTTGCTTCAACCTTCGAAATTAGCCTCTCTTAGTAGTGCAGCTCTGATACCATGTCAAGAATCGCGTGGTGGGGGGAGTTGCTCAAGATGCTACGCCGAACACACAGAATGCACAAGGAGAAGCTCACTCAAGAGACAAGAAGAGAGATGGAGGCCAAAACGTTTTCTTGCTGGTTTCTTCTTCTTCTTTTACACTCTTTACAATGTACACAAAGTATAGATAAGATGCAACATAAAGGAAAGTGGCCTACTAAGTCAAACAATGCATAACCGACTACACTAGTCGACTGCCGCTATAACTATGCCAGCTGTAAATAGGTGTAACAACCTGAATATAATAAGTAATGAGTCAGTGGCCATATGTGAGTCATAATGACCATCGACGTGGTAAGTGTAGACGTGTGGACCCATCTAACCAGGCGGTCCATCATCAATGTCCGCATGTGTTGAGCTTGTCATCTCAACACCATCCAATTCGCACTTGCCTCATTGGACATAAATCTAGCAAAGTCAGGTGGATCATGGCCACATTGAACCATGACAGAATTCAAATTTCTCCAAAATAGGATTTGAGACTCTTCGTCCTCCTCTTTAAATTCACATATTACAATTACTTGTAATGCTCTCATGCTAGTTCATGATTGATATATTAGTATAGTGTTCATTAACAACAATTTAATTTCAATACAAGCTTTAATTATGTTGCCACATACCCGTGATCATAAACTGAACAAGACATAGTTGCCCACCCGTCAATCCTATGGGTATGATCAAAGTGCACCCATGCACGTCATAAATCTCTAGTCCTTATTCGCCTCATATGATTCACTAAGTCCACCCCTGATGTTGGTCCCTTGGTGGACATTTTAAACAAGTAGCACTTCTCCTTGGCATCACCTTGTCCCGGAAATCTACTTCCATGGAAAAATGGAAAGACACAACGTTTTTGCAAAAGAAGTATGTTGTCATACCCATCACCAACCACCTGACCTTGTTTGGCTCTCTCTTGTGAAACAATGCCTTTGAACCTATGTGTTTATTAGAGGGTTATTTCAAATGCAGGACATACATTGTAAGCAGAAAATAATAATGCACAAGCTTACCCTTTATTCTACACAAGTGGCATCATTTCTTCTAGAAAATGATTAAGGTCCACCTCAATCACCTCCGACTCGTCTTCTTTTATTAAAGATTCAAACGACATCTGCCGAGCGACTTGCATCTGTATTTTTCGTGGGCCTCACTTTTCGATCTTTAGCACCGTGCTCACAAGCCTCCGCACCTTGTCAAGGGTTGCCCTATTTGTGCCATTTTGAACACTGTGAGCATGCTCCCCAACATGGATCACCAAACGTGTCATTGTAGGATCCAGTGACAACACATAATAGATCATGCATTTGCAAATGGCTGCACAAGTAGCAACATTTTGACAATAGTGACATGTTATCTTGGAGTTTCCCTCACTTGCAGGATAACCCATGCTCACGGTTCTATCCAAGTGACCATGGAAAAAAACATCATTGTATTTTCCCTTTGTTATGTAGTAAGGACAAGTGATCCTGAGACATTGAAGACTTCCAAGACAATAGCTCAAGCGCACAGTGCACTCAATTGCCATATTTGTTTGTGAGGGCCGCGACCACAGGTGATCATCGTATTTTTGTTCCATACCCATCATTTGTTTCTTGCTATGTGTGGCTGGAAGCTCAAAAGCAATTGTGCCATTATACTCAATTGGGAGCTCATCCACCCTTTGTGGAGGTCCACAGAGCGCTATTAAATTTTTCAATCTATCCGTTCCAGCTTTCTCCTCAATGAAGGCTACAATGGAGTTATCATAGGAAGATAAGTCCTCGCTTTGGCTGCCCACACATAGGTCCTCCTCGACATTTGTGTCATGTAGATCCTTATGGATCCCTCCGTCATTGCATGCACCTATTGAAATTGTTACTTCATCAACATCCTTCTTGTTATCTGAGGGTATGTTAAGACCCACTGGAGTTGATTTGCTACAACCAGGAGTACAATCAATGTAGTTGTCAATCTCATCTTCTATTGACTCAATACTGTTAGAGATGCACACATAGTCATTTGAGTGCATGATAGAGTAGGTGGCTGATAATGTACTATCAATCAGATAGTGCGCATGCCCTTGATGATCCCATCTTGGAGACACGATGACATTGTTTGCTCCACCATCATTCTCTATGACGGCTTGCAACCCCTGGAATTTTTGTGTTGGAGGCAATAGATTCTGTAGGTGGTACACACTCAAAAGAACCTCTCCATTTCTTAATCAAACCCTATGCTCTAAGCAATCACTGGCTAGTCTCCATGGCAAAATAGCAAAACTCGACATGTTGTGCCCTCTGGTGGTTAGTATTTGATGAAGAGAAGAAAACTCTGAATAGAGCTCACAATGTGTATTTGATGAAGAGAAGGCAATAGTTCACCGTCAGATGACCATGTAGAGAGAGAAAAGGGAGGCATGGAGGAAGTTACAAGAGGGTTAGAATAATCTTGAAGCTATAGCAACCATCACTACAAGTAGAGATGACTAAATAATGAATATGCACACTCATCAAAATTTAAGAGCCACAGTCATTCATCGATATTTAAGAGCAATAATAAATAAGCATAATCATTAGAAATTAAAAGCAAAATTTACGACTCAATCACCCACCATCCTTCACCTTTATTGCCCTCTATCATTCTGACTATATATCTGACTAAATAACCAACTATGCACTCATAATTAAGAGTTCTCACCCCATGAGTTTTTCAAAATAATGTTGTAAATTAGATTAAATTAATATTTTAAAGATTTATTTATGTTGTATTAATTAACTAATTATTTAACAACTAACTAATTACCTAATTATGTAATTACCTAGTTATTAATTATTTAACGGCTAACTTACGAGAGAGAAACTAACTAGCTTATTAGTATCTCTCTCTCTCTTCTCTCTCTCTCTCCCTTCTCTCCCTTCTCTCTTTCTCCCCCTCTCTCTCTCGCGACACACACACACACTCTCTCTCTCTTTATCCCTTCTCTTTCTCCCTTCTGTGGAAGCTCACGCTCAAGCGCCAAGACCCACGGACCGCTTATTGTTTCAAGCGTTCCAAGCCGAGCGCTAATGGCTACCTCTCACATAGCTGACGCGCCATCCATATCTATGGGCGTAGTGAGCTTACCTCCATGCCGTTCGAGTCACCTCCTCTCTCGCGCACTCCGGTAGCTCCATGATCCAAGTGCAAGCTTCAAGCAAGCTCCATCCTCAAGCTCCATGCTCCAAGCTCCATTGCCGCGAGCAAGACAAGAGAAGAGAAGAGAAGAGAAGAAGAGAGGAGAAGATGGAGAGCTTCTCCTCCTCGGTCCCTCACCCTCACACACTCACTCCCTCACACTCTCACACTCCCTCTCTCAAGCACAAGCTCAAGCAAGCAAGAACAAGAAGAAGAAGAAGAAGAGGAGAGCTACTTTTGGCCACACACAAGAATGAGCTTCTCATTCACTTTTCAACTTTATACACAAAACCCTAAATCCCTTTTGGGCGGTCATCCCCTTTTTTACATGGCCAGTAGGCCCTTTTTCCCATTGTCCTTCTATCTTCCTAGATTCCTTTCCACCGCCTGTCTACATTTACAAATTGCACGGGTGAGAGCCCGACGCTTTTTCACAAGATTTCAGGGTGCACCTTTTTATTTTAAAATGCACCTTTCCCCTTTTGTATTTGCCTTGGACTTTTAAGGTTGCCCTTGCGCTTTTGGCCTTTTCTCCTATTCTTTCTTCAATCAGGCTACCTTTTTTCCGCCTTTGCCCTGCATCTTTTTTATTTCCTTTTGCTTTCTTCGTGTTGGGGTTAACACCTTCTCCCTTCTCCCTTCTCTCCCTCTCTCTCTCTCTCGCGACACACACACACACACACCAAGGCAAAAAGACTCTTTCTCCCTTCTCTCCCTCTCTCTTGCCACACACACACACACACAAGAACTCTCTCCCCCCCCCCCCACACACTCTCTCTCTCACGCGTCCCTCCTCCCTAGAATTGCAGCTTGGACCCTCCTCAGACCTGTAGCCTGAATGCCCCGCAGCCCCTGCCCCGCAACTCTTGCCCTTGTTGAGGTATGCCTCTCTGAAGCAAAATGCTCGATTGTGTGTGCTAGCGTGGTGCAGCTCAATTGTGTGTGCTCAATCGTTGAGGTTCGTGGTGCAGCTCGATTGTGTCCATTAGCGTGGCGTGTGCAGCTCCAAGTGGCATCTGTAGCTCCTCGTCCGTGCAATCGTTGACATACAGACTCCAAACGTGGAGATTGAAGCCCCCCAATCGTCCGTGTTGTTGGAAATCAGAGTTTGCAGCAGTAGAATGTGTGCACAAGAGGGAGAGAAGAGCTCAAAGTATAAGAATGAAATCTTGCTTACTAAGTTGCTTAGAGTACAACTTGGGTACACTCTCTCACAAGTGATAGTGACCCATAGGCTGTTTATATAGCCCTTTGCCAGCTAGGGTTAGGGTTTCCCCTGCCCTTAGGGCTATTCACACCCATCTACCCTTATACTCCCTTGCTTACAGTGGGTTTCTATGCCCATCTTCTAACACCCCCCCTCAATGCCAGGGTGGCATTGGATTACAAGACATGTAAAAGATCCCCCCCTTTTTGGATGCCTTTATAAATCAGGCTTACAAGGTTGTTCTAGGTAGGTGATTTAAATAGTCAAAACAGTCGATCTTCAGATGAATTGGAGACATAGTTGGCCACCAATTCTTTGGGTATTTCAGGAGTGTTGGGGCATTTACTTGTTATATGCCCTGTCTTCTTGCATTTGTTATATTTCATCTTCTCGGGATACTTCTTCCAGCAGTTGTTTATAAGATGTCCTTTTTTCTTGCAGAAAGAACATTTAGTGAGAACTGTATGAACCAATACTTGTTCACGGGAATTTGAAGTTGCCTGACTGTTGCTGCTTTCTTTGTGGTTCCTCTTTTCTTCATCCAAACAGGATTGAATAGTAGTTGCCAAAGTAGGATCTGGAATGTTTGTGAGAGTGGTTACAAGAGTAGGGAACACCTGTTTTACAGCTTTTAGGAGAATAGCAATAGCATCTTCTTCAAGTATTGGAGCTTGTACAGAAGCAAGTTGTGCCATAAGTCCCTTCATATGAGAAATGAATTTTCCCAAATCTTCTCCTGAACGGTATTCCAAGCTGAAGAATTCAATTTTAAGGAAGATTTTAGTATTCTTCCCAGTGGCTCCATAGAGCTTTTCAAGATCATTCCATTTTTCTTTAGCAGTGTTTAGTTGATCAACATGATGAATCAGGGATTCATCTAAGTGTAGCATTATGATTGCTTGAGCCCGTTGGTCATCCTCTATATCAATCATATTTGCAGAGTTTACAACTCTATTGCCTTGAATAAGAGGCCAATACCCTCTCTCCATCATTTTGTATTTTATAAGTACTTACCATGGATGGAAATCCTTACCATCGAACTTTCGAATTTGAGGACGGACATCAGCATATGTTGTAGTCATTGGGAAGGTCTTACCACTTGTTGGAACAAGGGCAGTGTCTAGTCCCTTACAAACCTTTCACTGAGTGCGGAAGCAATTTAGACAAAGTGAAGTCAAAGTTGTAATGAAGAGAAAGGCTGAAAATCATATAAGTGTAATATTTCCAGGTATGACTTTGGTGGTCCTTTCTTATGTGCAAACTTCTTCCGTGGTTTAATAGTCTTTTTAGGTTTTAATGAAGTAAACCTAGACTGGACTTCAGGCTCCTCCTTGTGGTACGGCTTAGTGGATGAGGCTTGTGTTGGACACGGTTTGTCTATGATCTCAATGCTTGTTGCTAATGACTCTGAGGAGAGTATGATAACACTCATGCTATTGATTTTACTGACCAAAGTACTTAAGACAATGTCACTTACGGTATGCAATACACTTCTTGTGCATAATGGTTTATGTGTTTATTTTACACATAACCTTACAACAATGTATGAAGAGGAATAAAAAACTCACTGGTTTTAGTGAATGTCCAGCAAGCTATTCAACTAATGATTTATGATTAGTGTTAAGAGAACACTATTGTCAAGCTTAGTGAAGTGCTTGAATGGAACTCGGTTTGAAGTCGGCTTCCCGATGCTTGGTGATGTCCGTTAATCATGCCCAAGAGCTTTAGACTCTGGAATAGGATTCAGAGACTCTGCTTTAGTGATTAGAATCACTGTTAATGAAGCTCAGAGTGTAAAAATCCCAAAATGTCAAGCTTGGAGCTTGTTGGCTATGGCTGCCCAAAAAAACACAGTTAGGGTTTGGCTTGTAGCAGCCAGCAGAAGAGGAATTTCCCAGAGCCCTCTTGGCTGAGGATAGCCCACTTGGGGGGCTATCAAACCCCCATGATAGTTGCTGGGATTGCGCCGTCTGCTGCCCACGATTCAGCCCGAGATTCACGCCTGTCCAGACTGCGCTGTTTTTTCAATGTTGGCAATGCTGGCCTCATGCGTGGACAATGTTGGTGCTTGAGCTGACAGGGAGCTGCGCCCTGATGTGGGGAAGAAGTCTCCAGAAGAAATCTCAGGCTAATATGGCCTTCTTTGTCCTCCTCAAGTCCTCCAATGGAGGTAGGTTGCAGGCAGCTATGGAGGAAAGAAGGGTAGAGTGAAGAAAATGACAGCTAGTGTGCACTTAGTGATAACTGATGCTGAGGGAAGCTGAGGAGATCAGAGATGGCTCTGATACCATGTTGGAAATCAGAGTTTGCAGCAGTAGAATGTGTGCACAAGAGGGAGAGAAGAGCTCAAAGTACAAGAATGAAATCTTGCTTACTAAGTTGCTTAGAGTACAACTTGGGTACACTCTCTCACAAGTGATAGTGACCCATAGGCTGTTTATAAAGCCCTTTGCCAGCTAGGGTTAGGGTTTCCCCTGCCCTTAGGGCTATTCACACCCATCTACCCTTATACTCCCTTGCTTACAGTGGGTTTCTATGCCCATCTTCTAACACGTGTCCGCGTGGACAATGGGTGGGCTTATGCACCTCCGCGTTAGCGTGGCATCAGCGTCTTGCACCACGGCGTCAGCATGGCGTCTTACACCTGTCAAGATTGTGGGAGAGAAGGAAGGAGTCTCACTTGTAGCTTTCTTGCTTGCACAATGGGGGAATACACACAAGGGTGGAGGCTGAAAATAGTTTTCCTCTTCTTAGTTGTGTAAGCCAAAAAGAAAACTCATACAAAGAAATATAAGAACCCTATATATGGGTCTCAAACCAAAGACAACTAACTAAGGTGGCATACTAACTGAGCCATGAACTAGAGTAGATAAGGATAGCTGTCATCTAGCTATTATTCATGGGCGGTGTACCAACCGTATCTACAACTGACAATTCGGTGACATAAATGCACAATGGTCACCCTAGCATATCACGAAAGGAGCTCGATATCTCAACACTCCCCCTCGAGCTCAATCCCAATTCCTGCACACCAAGCAGGTCTATGAACTTGCGCAGCTTCTCTACGCCCAATGCCTTCGTAAATATGTCAGCTACCTGATCCTCTGTGTTGACGTGAACTAGATCAATAAGACCTAGTAAAACCCTCTCCCGCACATAGTGATAATGCACCTCAATGTGCTTTGTTCTAGCATGATAGACTGGGTTATTTGCCAAGTGTATACTGCTCATGTTGTCACAATAAATGACAACTGGCCCATCTGTAGGCTGATGCATATCATAAAGTAGCTTATGCAACCAAGCTACCTCACATGCAGCCATTGCTGCACCCCTGTACTCGGCCTCTGTGCTCGACAAGGCAACTGTAGGCTGTTTCTTGCTGCTCCAAGTGACTGCAGCACTCCCAAAAGAGAACACATATCCACTGGTAGATCGTCTATCAGAAATACTACCAGCCCAATCAGCATCAGTGTATCCATGCAGCTGTATCTGAACCCCAGTCTCATAAAATAGTCCATACTGCAATGTGGACTTCACATACCTGAGTATGCGTCTAGCCGCATCCAAATGCGGTTTCCTTGGAGCCTGCATAAATTGACTTACCAGTCCAACAGCATAGCTTAAATCTGGCCTGGTAATAGTCATATAAATCAAGCTTCCTACTATGCGTCTGTATATAGTAGGGTCTTCCAGAAGCTCACCTGCATCTGCGCTCAGCTTCACATTCTGCTCCAAAGGAACTGAAATAGGCTTACAGCCTATCATCGCATATTTGGAAAGCATGTCCAATCCATACTACCTCTGCAAGAGCTATATCCCACTTGGGGATCTAATCACCTTAATGCCCAAGAAATAACGCAGCTCTCCCAAATCCTTCATCTCAAATTTCTGCTTCAATAGCATTTTCATATGAAGGATATCTTCATCACTGTCACCTGTCATAATCAAATCATCAACATAAATGACAAGTAGCATAATACCTTTCTCTGTTTTTCTCACATAAAGTGAGAAGTCTGCCTTGGAAATCTGAAAGCCAATAGTAACAAGATATTGTCCTATCTTGTCAGACCATGCTCTAGGTGCTTGCTTCAAGCCATATAATGCTTTCTTCAACCTGCAAACAAACTCAGGATGAACAACATGTACATAACCTGGTGGCTGCTCCATATAGACCTCATCTTGCAAATCACCATGCAAGAAGGCATTCTTTACATCCATCTGATGTAAAGACCATTCCTTTGATGCAGACATAGCAATGACTGCTCTTACAGTTGCCATCCTTGCAACCGGACTGAATATTTCTTCATAATCAATGCCATATGTTTGTGCATACCCCTTCCTTGACTACTAATCTTGCCTTGTATCTGTTCATAGAACCATCTGCATTATGCTTCACCTTATAAACCCACTTACAGCCAATTGCACTCTTACCTTTATGCAAAGGTACCAATTCCCATGTAGCATTTTCTTCCAAGGCATCCATTTCTTCATCCATGGCTTTCTCCCATTTTTCTTTTCCCATGGCTTGCTCAAAAGAAGTGGGTTCTGGTTCCTGTATCACTTTGACCATATATGCATAGTGCATGGCTGTAAATCCATCATATTTCAGCCTATCCACAGGATACCTAGCTCTGGTAGACCTGCGCAAAGTAGGTTCACTCCCAAGTGCTCTTAAGACATCCCTGGTCTTCCTTACTCCAGGTATAACAATAGAAGGAATACCCAACTCATCATCAATGCTCTATTCTGAGCCACTGGATTCACCATCCACATAAGAGTGACTTGCATTCACATCAAACATGGGGTGATCTGCCTTCTCTTTTCCTTTTCGTGATACCTGCATACCACTATCTACATTGCTTTGAGAAGATTATCCTGATCTCAATTTGCATGTCCATGGCAAAGAATGTGAACCACTGCTAGAGGATGCTCCAGGTTTATACCATTGCCATTGCTAGAGAATTCTGTGCAGCATGGCGAAGAATGTTAACCACTGCTAGACAATCTGCATGTCCATGGCAATGGTAATGCTGCATGTGATGCCAGGAGGCATATTCCACGGTGGATTCCGTGAGGTTTTACGGTGGATTCCGTAAACTTAGATGACCGGGGCTCATACACAAAGAGGATTCTTTGTGCGAGAAGTTGATGGGGACGCCTGTCCTTTTCGGGCATTTCATTAATTTAGTGTGTACATGGGTGATTCCATAGCGGGTGATTCCGCAAAATGCATATTAAAGTAATAAACGTTTATGAGTTTAGAGTGCGCACTTGTAATAAATTAAGGTTAGGATTTATTTCTAACCAGTTGATTTATTTATGTAGCTGAAGACTGCTAGGCATTCACTTTTGTTGGTTTAATTGTATTATTTTACTAACGATTGTGAATGCTTTAGTTGATGTGTAGAGATAGCAGCAGTGGCGGAGGAAAGCATTGGAGTCTAGCGAGTATTCGACCTTTGGATTATATTTTGATAGGCACCACGCCTATATTTTGTTATGTCTATTGAGACATTGATTATTGATTATTATTTTGTATGCGCCTATGCGCACAGATATGTTATTTCTATTTGGACATTGAGATTGGGCGTGCCAGACTCTATGGGCACCGTCCATTAGCTTTATTTCCTATTTTTGTAGAAAGCAAACTCAAAAGCTAAAAGCTTGTCATATTTTTGAAAATTGGGCTATTATTGAGCATGAAGATTGAAATATACATAAAATACATGCTTTGTGAAGCGCTTACACAAGGCATGGGGGAGATTGAACCCAATTTGTCTCTTGTCTCTTGTCGTGCATGCTTTTACATTGTTTTTTGTGCAAAAAGGTAGAGTTCATTGTTCTTGGGGACCTTCAGGGATTCACTACGTGAGCTATCTGCGACCGATCTGCGCAGCAGTGGTATCAGAGCGGAGCAGAGATCAAGAGCTTCCAATCGCTACCAATCTCGGGCGAAGGCGGAGCTCCAGGAACAAATGGGCTCTACAGTCAATCTCATCGCAAACCGTCGATACAGGCAGACTTCTAGCGATCAAGAACCCCTGTTTCTACTATCAGATCGCGAAGGACCAGGCTCTGCAGGCGGAGGACCACTCCTACATCCTCACATAGAAGTCGTGGAGTTATAGAGATAAGTTTCAAATCTTCATATCTATCAAGCTTAACATTAAAGCTTAATAAGCTTAAAGGAAGCTTAGAGCTTCAAAATTTCATCACGGCCTATCAAAAGAGGCCTCCGAAAATTCCGCGCGGCCAAAAAATGGCCCCCCCGACGAAAATTTGATGCCGCCCTGTTTACTCCTCCTCTAAGCTAATTAAGCTTAAGCTTAATCACTAAAGCTTAAGTCACTCAACTCTCATCAAGTCACACAGGGCAGACAAGTCGGCAAACTCCAGGTCCTGCGCTGCAAAAGTCAAGTTCAGCAAGTCAAGTGGAATCAAGTCCTGTAAGTTCTGCAAGTCGGCCTAAGTTCAGCAAGTCAACAACTCTGCAAGTCTGCTAAGTCTGCAACTCTACAAGTCAGACTAAATCAGAATTGACTAGTGCTCAAAACTCCTAGAAGACTTATTCCTATGCAAAAAATCTGAACTGGAAAGTTGTTCGCAGCAAGGTGTTCTACCTATCTACAAGTTCGTTGAAGTACTTTTAGCAAACAGAGACGGAAATATTGCAGATTTTCTGAAAATATACAAAGAAATACCCAAAAATACATAGCCTTGTAACCCCAAATTTGAGCTACGCTCATCCCGCTAACCTGATTTTGAGTGAGAAAGGTTTGCTGAGTTTTACAGGATGACGACCCCACATATGGATGATCCTATGGCTGAAGACGACCTACCTGAGCCTACCATGGAACAAAAGCTGGATCTCATCATGCTGCAATTGGAAGAAGAGCAAAGGGCTAGGCAAGCACTACAAGCGCAATTGACAAAACTCCAAACAGCATCCACCGACAAAGAAGAACCTCAAGCTGAAGATTTGATTCGACGTACCATCGACGCCACTCTTGAAGCACAAACCATTCGCAAGGAATCCAAGATAAACGAAGTTTCAAGTTTCGCACTTTCAATGGCATACGAGAAGGAAATACTGTTTTATCATTCATTAGCCAGTTTGATGACTATTTCCATGAGGAAACTTATCCAGAAAAAGATAAAATCAAGTGTGTTACTAACCATCTGATAGACAAAGCATCACTTTGGTGGACTGTAGTCCGCAAGAGCATAGAATGTCCTGCTACTTGGGAAGATTTCAAGAAGAAGTTCATGCAGAATTTCCTTCCACCGCAATTTCATGAGAAGGCTATCAAGCAATGGGATTTACTTCAACAACGGGATCGTGAGCCTATTCCACAGTATATAGAGCGTTTTTGGAATGCACTCCTACAGCTACGCATGCTTGAAGACATACCAAAGACGACACATAAGCGGAAGTATATGTCTGGACTTCTTGGACATTACTATGCTAAAGTGAACATATTCAAGCCTGCTACCCTTGAAGACGCCATCTCCTTAGCTCACGACACTGAAGATAAGTTACGCGGAAGAGACAGACGACCACAGCAATTCCAAGCCAACGGTAATTATGGATCTAAATAATTCAATTCCAATTTTAGAAGGTTTAATCCAGGTCGTTTCTCATCACCATCTTTCCGCAAGAATTGGCCTAAACCACCTGCATTACCCTCCAATGTCAATCCAAATCCTAAGCCTATTTCACAAGCAAATCCAAATGTATCCAGACTTCCAGCCATTGCAAATAATGTAACCAAAGCCAAGCCAATAGTATGCTATAAGTGTCACCAGCCAGGGCATCTCGCAGCAAATTGTCATTCAAAGAAGCCACCAGCACATATCAACTATCTTGGAGCCATGGACGAAGACGAGCATGAGGATATGCCGGATTTCACTGAAGATGAGGATGATCCTACTATTACTTCCGACACTTTACCAGGTATGCCTACTCCACATTCATTGTTGACTATGAAATGTATGGTGCATGGAAAGGAAAGAACTATTTTGCATGATGACGGTAGTACCCATGACTTTATTTTAGCCAAATTGGTAAAGGAATTAAAATTACATACAGTACCTACGCATTATCGCATAAAAGCTGCATTTTTAGGCACTAGGTACAATGGCACACAAGAAGTTCAAGATTTAGAAATTCAAATTGGTACATACATTGAAAGAAGAAATTTCTTAGTTGTCCCATTACAGTCAGGCGACATTATTTTAGGAATGCCATGGAGACACCAGCATAATCCAAATATAGATTATTCCACACATACAATGAATATTAATTTTCAAGGAAAATCTATTACATTATATGGTATGCATGCATCTAATATTTTTCCATTGCTTTCGCATACTCAAGCAAAACGTGCATTACGCAAGAATACTAAATCATATCTCATTTGGGTGAATGAATTGCATGCAAAGGAAAATCATATGCACCCTAGGCATAAGGAATTTCTTGCATATTTTAAGGACTGTTTTGCACAAGACCTACCACCAGGTTTACCACCTTCACATCCAGAAGACCATAAGATTGATTTAATTCCTGGCACACAACCACCTTGCAAAGCACCATATAGGCACAATCAAATAGAGCAAAAATAAATCCAGAGTCAAGTTGAAGAATTACTAAATAGAGGCTTAATTCGACCTAGCAGTTCCCCATTCGGTGCACCTGTACTCTTAGTCAAGAAAAAGAATAATACATATCGTATGTGTATTGACTACCGAGCATTAAATAAGATCACTGTAAAGAATAGGTATCCTATACCTAGAGTTGATGACCTTATGGACAAATTGCAAGGATCTTCTATATTTAGTAAAATTGACCTTAAGTCTGGATATCATCAGGTGAGGCTAGATAGATCTGACATATTTAAGACCGCATTCAGGACACAGTTTGGCCATTACGAATTCTTAGTCATGCCATTCGGATTGACTAATGCACCTGCTACTTTCAGTAGAATGATGAACCGTATCTTTTTGAAATATCAGTATTGTGTGATTGTTTTCTTTGATGATATTTTGGTGTTTAGTCAAAGTGAAAAAGAGCATTATGAGCATTTATCATTAGTTTTTCAATTACTAAAAGAAAATCAATTGTTTGCAAATCCTGAAAAGAGTGAATTCTTTAAGACAGAAATAGAATATTTAGGTCATATTGTATCAAAAGAAGGAATTAAAGTTGATCCTAAGAAAATTGATGCAATATTGCATTAGCCTGTTCCTAAAAATGTACATGAATTATGCTCATTCCTTGGTCTTGCTAGTTTCTATAGGAAGTTTGTACGTAATTTTTCATTACTTGCTTTACCATTAACAAAACTTCTTAAGAAAGGAATTATTTATCAATGGACTGAAACTCAGCAGAAATCATTTGACTTACTGAAACGTGCATTAACTAATGCCCCTGTTCTACAGTTACCTAACTTTAACAGACCATTCTTTTTAGTTGTGACCGATGCTAGCGGATTAGGAATAGGAGCCGTATTAATGCAAGACAATCATCCAATAGCATATTCTAGTTCTAAGTTGAAACCCTCTGAGCTTAAATATTCCACTTATGATAAAGAACTATTAGCAGTTGTACAAGCATTAAAACAGTGGAAGCATTATTTAATGGGTTCAGAATTCATGATAAAGACCGATCAGCAAAGCATTAGACATCTACTTAGCCAACCCCAAATTTCTGACCGTCATATCAAATGGGCTTCCTTCATTCAAAGTTTTCATCCTATCATTCAATACCAACCTGGAAAAGAAAATGTAGTTGCTGATGCATTGAGTAGAAGACCTGCAATTCATAATATTTCTATCATATCTTTTGATTCTTTGATTGCTATGAAAGACACATATCACCAGGATATTACTTTTCATTCTGATTGGCAAAAGTTAGTTCAAAATAATTTCATTCTTGTTGATTCATTATCATATAATGATGGATTTATGTTTTTTGAAAAGAGACTGTGTGTTACTATTCCATTCCGATCTTTTGTTTTGAATGAAATTCATTGTCCCCCATAACAAGGTCATAGAGGTATCATATCTACATTGAGCATGTTAACTAAAGATTTTTATTGGCCGCATATGGATGCAGATGTATCTAATTTCGTTTCTGAATGTTTGATTTGTCAAAGAATAAAGAGACATCATGGTAAACAGTATGGATTACTAATGCCTTTGTCTATTCCGTCTAAACCTTGGGAACATATTTCTATGGATTTCATTACTGGTTTACCAAATACTAAATCTAACCATGACATGATTTGGACAATTGTAGATAGATTTAGTAAGCAAGCATATTTCATTGCATGTAAGAAAACTTTAACAGCATCACAAGCAGCACAGTTATTTTTGAAAACTGTTTTTACTAACCATGGATTGGCAAAAGTGATTATTTCAGATCGAGATTCTAGATTTTGTAATAATTTTTGGATTACACTGTTTGCAAATCTAGGCACAAAGATTGATTTCTCATCTGCATTTCATCCAGAAACAAATGGACAAATAGAAGCCACAAATAGCACCATTCTAGATCTTTTACGTGCATATACTATCTCTAAACCTTAGACATGGGATACTCATTTGCATTTATTATAGTTTGCATATAACAATACACCGCACACGTCTACAAAGAAAGCACCTTTTGAAGTTATTTATGGATATAGATTATCTACACCTGTTGCATCTTTGCCTAATAGAATTCAGACTGCTGATGATATTGCTACTATGCATAATACTATTTTTGATGAGGTTAAGGATATGATTGCTAAAGCCCAACAATCATATACCAAACAAGCCAACAAGAAAAGACAAGCCATGAATTTCAAAGTTGATGATTATGTTTGGCTTAGAATAGAAAAGCGTAGACTGCAAAGTGTAGATAGACATCCAGTTGTCAAATTAGCTCCTAGATTTTATGGACCATTTAGAATCATTCATAAGATTAATGATAATGCATTCAAGTTAGAATTGCCATCTCATTGGAAAATTCATAATACATTTTACATTAGTTTATTAAGACCATTTAGAGGCCAATTACCTATCCACCCTGTTTATGAAAACCCACCTTTATTAGAGGAAGACTGAAATACTTGAACCAGAAGCCATCATAGACACTGACTACATGACCACTAGAACTGGCCGAAGGTATTCTAGATATCTAGTAAAATTTAAGAACCATCCTGTAGAGGAAGCACAAGGGATGCACGCTAGAGACTTAAATGCTTTCCCCACTCTGTTAGCTCCACATTGAGCTAATAGCAATTGAGGTCAATTGCTATCCCACCCCGGGGGTATGATGCCAGGAGGCATATTACACGGTGGATTCCGTGAGGTTTTACGGTGGATTCCGTAAACTTAGATGACCGGGGCTCATACACAAAGAGGATTCTTTGTGCGAGAAGTTGATGGGGACGCCTATCCTTTTCGGGCGTTTCATTAATTTAGTGTGTACATGGGTGATTCCATAGTGGGTGATTCCGCAAAATGCATATTAAATTAATAAACGTTTATGAGTTTAGAGTGCGCACTTGTAATAAATTAAGGTTAGGATTTATTTCTAACCAGTTGATTTATTTATGTAGCTGAAGACTGCTAGGTATTCACTTTTGTCGGTTTAATTGTATTATTTTACTAACTATTGTGAATGCTTCAGTTGATGTGTAGAGATAGCAGCAGTGGTGGAGGAAAGCATTGGAGTCTAGCGAGTATTCGACCTTTGGACTATATTTTGATAGGCGCCACACCTATATTTTGTTATGTCTATTGAGACATTGATTATTGATTATTATTTTGTATGCGCCTATGCGCACGGATATGTTATTTCTATTTGGACATTGAGATTGGGCGTGCCAGACTCTATGGGAACCGTCCATTAGCTTTATTTCCTATTTTTGTAGAAAGCAAACTCAAAAGCTAAAAGCTTGTCATATTTTTGTAAATTGGGCTATTATTGAGCATGAAGATTGAAATATACATAAAATACATGCTTTGTGAAGCGCTCACACAAGGCATGGGGGAGATTGAACCCAATTTGTCTCTTGTCTCTTGTCGTGCATGCTTTTACATTGTTTTTTGTGCAAAAAGGTAGAGTTCATTGTTCTTGGGGACCTTCAGGGATTCACTACGTGAGCTATCTATGACCGATCTGCGCACGAGCATGTCCATGGTGAAGAATGTGAACCACTGCTAGTGAATTCTGTGCAGCATTACCATTTTGTGCATCTACATTATCAATCACATTTACTGGTTTATACCAGCTACTCATCTCATCAGAAATAACATCTCTACTCACTGTAAACTTACGAGTAGAAGGGTTATAGCATCTATATCCTTTCTACTACAGAGAGTAACCAATAAAGATGGACTTCTCAGCTTTTGGATCCAACTTGGATCTCAACTCATCTGGCATGAACATAGGCAATGCAACCAAAAATTTTCAAATGAGAAATATCTGGTTTCCTACCAGTATACCTCTCCTCTGGAGTCATCCCATGTATTGCTGCAGTGGGAGTCCTGTTCATTATGTAGACTGCTGTAGCAACTGCTTCAGTCCAGTAAAAATCTGGCAAGTCTTTTTCGTTGAGCATGGCACGAGATACCTCTCCAATATGCCTGTTTTTCCTTTCTGCAATTCCATTTTGTTGTGGGGTATGACTGCATGAATATTGCTGCTTTATGCCATGCTCCTGCAGGAACCTTGCAAACTCATTTGAGAGGTACTCTCCCCCTCCATCTGACCTTAGGCATTTTATTTGCAGGCCTGTTTCTTTTTCAACCATAGCTTTAAGAGTTTTGAAATAGCCAAAAACTTCACTTTTCTTTTTCATAAAATACACCCAAACTTTTCTACCATAGTCATCAATAAAAGTGACAAAATAATGACAGTCTCCAAGAGATGCAGCTTTAGTAGTCCACACATCAGAGTGGATTAAATCCAATGGCTTCTTACTCTCTTGAACATGTCTAGGAAATGGTTTCCTTGCCTGTTTTCCAAATTGGCAGGCTTCACATACCTTATGCATTTCTGCAACCCTGAATTTAGGCAATCCTACAACAATATTTTGGGCCTGCATTGATTTAAGTCGCTGTACATTAACATGACCAATGCGTTTATGCCAGATATCAATATCTGCAACTACACTGGTCCCATGTGCAAACATTGCTGCACTCAATTCAGACATGTCTGCATCTAACGTAAACATTCTACCCTTCTTCTTTCCTGTTGCTATCAAGCGACCTTTATTTTTCATATCCTCAACAAATCATCCATGAGGATTAAATCTGACCTGCAAGCCCTGCTCTACCATTTGACCAACAGAAACCAGATTCTTGGTGATATTCGGGACATGAAATACATCGGACAGGTATTTCTTTTTCCCATCCTGCATAGACAAAGGAATTTTTCCAATCTGCACAATAGGATGTGCAGTATCATCACCAATCTCCACAAATCCTGGTTTTTCCATTTTCCTTGCATCCTCCATCCATTCTGCATGACCTGTCATGTGGTTTGATGCACCTGAGTCAACATACCACACATCGTTGCTTTCTTCTGCACTTGTCACAGAATTGTTCATGTGCTGCACCATAAACAAATGCTCATTTCTGTCATCACCCTGTCTACTAGAAGATGCATAATTCCCTTGTTGCAATTTTCCATTCATGATGTCATTCTGCTTTTTATAGCAGTCTTTAGCCATATGACCCATTTTACCACAATAGTAGCATTCAACATTGCTGTTTGCATTTTGGCCTCTTTGCCATCCACCACGACCTCTTTGGCTCCCCCTGCCTCTAGAGTTACCACATCCTCCTCCATAGGATTGGTTTTCTTGAGTTTGCTGCATATTCTGATTTCTACCACGGCCTCCAAATCGGCCTCCTCTACCTCTGCCTCTACTTCTTCCAGCATTTGAGTAGAAGACAGTTTCTTTTGAAGTTCCTCCTGAAGAAGATACACCACCATTTCTCTGCTCCTCAGAAATTAGGAGAGCAATCAACTCCTCAAAATCAGGAAATCTTTCACGAATTGAAATGGATGTCTGAAACTGTGCATAATCTTTTCCTAGACCATTCAAGGTCACAGAAACTAAATCATCATCTTCCACTGGCGACCCAATGGAAGAAAGTGCATCTGCAATCTTCTTCACCTTCATGTGGTAGTCATTGATGCTCATACTTTCTCTTTGCACATTATGCAACTCTTGCTTGAGCTGTATTTTCCTGGCTTGCGTATTTGTGCTATACATTTTTGACAAAGTATCCCATGCCTCCTTTGGCGTACTTTCATCCTGAATATGCACAATCATAGAGTCTGAAATACTGATAGACAGCTAGTACATAACTTTCCTGGCTCTCTCATGCCATGCTTTGAATGCCTGCATTTGCTGTTGATTGGGAACATCAGGAAGAATTGGTTCTTCTTCATTTCCTGCAACAAATTCCCAATATCATTTTCCCATAAGGAAATTTGTCATTCTAAACTTCCATGCTTGGAAGTTGTTCTTGTCAAGCTTTTCAGTTACAATCTGTGAAAGAGAATCAGACGCCATTACAGAATACTGCAAAAAATTCTGTCACTGCAGAGAACAGAGCTTCAGCCTCACAAGGGCAAATCTGCAAAACTGACGAAAGTGGTATTTAACCACACAGTCACTTCCTAGTGACAATTTTGCATCAACAGGCAACAAGGATGATTCTGTAACTCCCAATGTCTCTGCGCATAGGCATACAATGAAATTTCTACAGTAACTTTTCACTGACCTGTAGAATAGTGGCTGCACAGCATAAAATTGGGCCTTTTCCTGAGTGTGTGCATAAAACTTCCGCCTCCAAAATAGGCCCCGAAATGGCCTCAAATCAAAAAAACCACGAAGGGCGTCTCAACGTGAGACAATGCACTCTTGCAATTTCCGACTGTGCTACCTGCTCTGCAGAGATCTGCTCCCAAAACAGAAAATGAAAGCAACACTGCTCCTCTTACCAGAACACCGCGAGCTTGGCTTGCTTTCTTGAGCTCCTTACCACGAACAAGGATTTGATACCATGTCAAGATTGTGGGAGAGAAGGAAGGAGTCTCACTTGTAGCTTTCTTGCTTGCACAATGGGGGAATACACACAAGGGTGGAGGCTAAAAACAGTTTTCCTCTTCTTAGTTGTGTAAGCCAAAAAAAATCTCATACAAAGAAATAGAAGAACCCTATATATGGGTCTCAAACCAAAGACAACTAACTAAGGTGGCATACTAACTGAGCCACGAACTAGAGTAGATAAGGATAGCTGTCATCTAGCTATTATTCATGGGCGGTGTACCAACCGCATCTACAACTGACAAGTCGGTGACATAAATGCACAACGGTCACCCTGGCATATCACGAGTGGAGCTCGATATCTCAATAGCACCTCCGCATTAGTGTCAGCGTCAGCGTCAGCTTCTTGCACCTCCGCGTGGCATCGTCCGTGTCACCTCAGCTCTCCCGTGTGGCATCCTGCAGCTGCACCTAGCATCGTCCATATCGTGCAGCTCTCCCGTGTGGCATTGTTCGTGACCTCAGCTCTCCCGTGTGGCATTGTGCAACTGCACCTGGCGTTGTCTGTGTCGTGCAACTCATCCATGTGGCATCGTGCAGCTCCGCGTGGACCTTACGGCTCGTTGACATTGAAGCTCCCCAATCGTCTGCATCGGCGTGGACGATGGGTGGGCTTATGCACAAGCCTATTTTCATTGAATTTTCTAACTTTAAGAGGTTCATTGTGTATCATGAGATTGATTGTGTATTAAAGAGGTTGATTGTGTTATTAACCTTAAAGAGGTTGATTGTGTTATTAACCTTAAAGAGATGTGTTGTTAATCTTTAACCTTAAAGAGATTGATTGTGTTGCTAATCTTAAAGAGATTGATTGTGTTGTTAATCTTAAAGAGGTTGATTGTGTATCTATTTGCAAGTGCAGAGAAAGTTATGGCCCCTAAAAGAGTGCTTAGAAAGAGAAAGAAATATGTGTCACCTCATAGTAGCCATGAAGTCTGTATGAAGCTACATTCAGGATGTGTTCCTGGGCGGATCTTAGAGCAAGAAGCATCATCGCGTTTGAGATTAGTGGACACTCCTTCAACAAAGAAAGGACGTGGTCCAAAAAGATGTGTCTACATTGATGACGAAGCACAAGTGGATGGGGACTCCAATACAATTGACAGGGTTGCGGAGCACACATGTAGTCACTTATGCGTCCATTTCATTTACATATGACTGTTTGTTCATTGTTATGTATTGTTTTATCTATGTATATATTGTCTACCCATTATATATGATTGGTTTAATGCTACTGTTTTTTATTGTTACTTATTAATATCTGCTCCTACAGAGACTAATGTACAGCATGATAGTCTAGATGACAAAGAAGAGGTGAGTGGTGATAGTGATCAAGGGGAGAACGATGATGAAAAAGAAAAGAAGCACTCAAGGAACTTAGGCAAGCAAGTCTCTCTAGGACTGATGAAGGATGTGTTGAGTCAATTTTATATAAAAAAGAGGATGTTGCCTCCTCTTGTGCCTCTTTGCAGATTGGTGGCTCATGAGGCAGTCAGATTTGCTACGAATGATTCCCAGTGGTTGATTCCTTCCTTTGATTCCACTGGTTATCTTGAGACTATGGGACACTTCCTTGTGTCAGTTGAAGGTCCGAGAGGGGAGACCATGTCTTTGATAGCCAGCAATCTAGATGAATGGGGTCCAATATGGCGTCAAAGAAATGAGGACTTTGAGAGGGCTCTTAGAAGAGAGTGGCAAGACCTTAAGGGTAAAAAGTTCTTGGTTTGGGATGGAAACCACAGGCTTAAAACGTGGTGGAAACGCATCAAAGAAAGTAAGTTGTCCACTATACATGCAAGTATTGAATGTTTGTATCCCATTCTTATGTTAGTTGGTTTTCAATTACAGAGTACTCCAACTGTGCTCACTTCCATGTTAGTGTATGGTGCCAATTCATTGAGGTGCCAAAGGCGAAGGAAGTAGAGCTACTACTCGCACTAGACACCACCAATGTGTAAGTTTTCTTCCTTTAACTATGCTCCTCTTTGTAATATTTTACACTTACATTCTCATATTATGCTTTTGTTTGTTTTCAATAGTATTTCTAGAGCTCATGTTACTCCAAATATTGCACATGAGGTGTATATGTTTCAAAAGTTTGGTACTGCAAACAAAGACTCCATTCTAGATAGATTGAGTCCAGCCATGAGGAAGTGGGCTGAGGTTGAGATGAGTATAGAGCCAAGGTATTATCATGGTGTTGCTCCATGGTATAACTCTCCTTGCAGTTTAATATCTCAGCTTATATGGAAGGTGATTTTCTATCTATGGCTCACTTGTATGAGATGTGCTTTTCTATCTCTAATTTAGTTTTTTTTTTTTGGAATGATAGGATGAATTTCATGTCTTCATCTCAAAAGAAACTGTGAAGCTTGAGGCTCTTGGTCTAGATGAGGTAGAGAGGAAGAAACGTTTGGAGAAGGCTACAAGGGTGGAAGAGGAGCGCCTTAAGGATAGGGGTTACAAGTACCTATCCATTGCTAATCCCCAAAATGGTGACAAGGTCTCTAAGTTGTTATTTGGGCTAAAGTGGAATGATGCAAGCATGCTCAAGATCACAAGAGACAAGTTGTATTGTCTCACAAGCTCAAAAGTCCCTACGGAAAGGTAATTTGTATATATAACGCAAGGTGTGTGTATGTGATGCTTTTTTCTTCAATGCTTTCTATTTGCGTATATTTTTGTGCATCATAGGAAAAAAATATTGTTGCATCTTATGAGTCTCACAAAGGCCAAAGACCCCCAATACCTGCATTTTGGTGATTATAAACTCTTTCGGGTTTACATGAAGAAAGAGACATATTAGGCTCACTTGCATTCAGAGGCACTACTTCACATTGAAAGGATACAAGTAGAAGGTCCACAGCTACCAGATTCATTTGAGGAGTTCTTTAAGCTTAACATGAAGAATCATGTCATGCAGGTTGACTCAATGCAGTGCATTCATATTGCTTTCTTAAGTTCTTTCTTAAAATGTATATGTGCTAATGTTAAGCGCTTGTGAAACTTGTGTAGGCTTTTGTACACCTCTTGGATGGAGTGAAATCTTCAGATGTTGCAGAGAAGATGCCAGAGCTTATATTTTCAGCCAAACGTGTGATTTATAGGTTAGCATCAAAACTATTTTTTTGCAAACTCTTCATCTTAAATGTAGTAGATATAGTGGCACTTGAAAGCCTATTTATGTTATTGATTTTTCTATTCTAAGCTCCACGTGAAAGCTCGAGGTTGGGTGGTTTGTTTATTATTATAAAACTATTGTCTTATATAAAGGAGATTGTGTGTCTAATTTTCATATTAGATTGCATGCATTTGCTTGCGTAATTGGCAAGAATGTTGTAGGTGGATACTACAATGTGTAGAAGAGAAGAGGCTAGATGCAGCTCCACAATTCACAAGAGAGTGGATTGATGTTCGTGATGAGAACACTATGTATTCTCCATCATTACGTGAGAGAAAATTGATGGCATGGGAGGCAAGTGTTTGCCCTTGGTGGCTGCATTACCCTGTGGGGGTTATCCCTAAGCAAGAGAAAGATCTGCATGAGAGTAAGTACTTCAATCTATGTAAACATCTCGTCGCTTTTGTAGCAATAGTTTTTGTGCTCATGCATGGGAATCTAAGGGTGAATGATACTATGTAGGATTCAAGGAGGAAGTTGATACTCATGAACCGCTTACCGCACCCACCACTGTAGAGGAGCAAGCAACCAAGGATACCAAAGGTGCAGAAGGAAGTACTCAGGCTAATGAAGCTAGCAAGGATGCTACACCTGCCACCCAAGGTACTCAAGGTAATCTAGGGAGAAAAAATGTGCCAGAGTCCTCTATGGCGCCCACCTCCTCCTTTGTTTCAGATTCATCTCTTGGTCGAGAGAATTGGGAGAGGAGACCTATGACCTGTTTAGTAGGTGAGAAGTCTTATACTAACTTGAAATTCATGTGCTTTATTGGTCGCCCATGAAGATAGTTGTGTATGATTATTAAAAATAAATTACTTTGAAATAATTGTTTCAGGGTTCCATTATCAAACATATGTCGATGCTCTATTAGTGGATGTGACCCAAATTGATAGATTTTCCCTTGATAGGTAGACATGACAATTACATATTGCAATAACATCAATTTACATGTTGCATATAGCATTGCATCATCGTTTACTTTGCATTAATGACTATGTTGTTTTGTGTATAGCATCAACAAGTTTTTTGCAACACAAAAGATGCATCTTTATAGCAAAGATGGAGTTCCATGTTAAGAGGTGGCTCAATTGATATTTGTGGATTTTCCTATGAGCTTGCTTGTGGATGCTCTAGGTCCCATCCCATTGGGTAAGTTATGCTTTCTATCACACAAGGTTTACATCAAACTCACTTCTCATATATCATAATGCCAATGTTGTTTGTAGAGGGCATGACTATTCCCAAGTGGAACACGTTCTCAAAGGGTCTAGTTATGGGTTGTATGGACCTTGCTCGCGAGTATTTGGCCGACCATGGATTCTTAGTCACTATGTGCTTAGCAGAGCATATAGGTGAGTTTATTACAGATGTGGCAAGAGAGGGGCTTGTGCTTCACCGCACTTGGACACTCATGTGTGACTCCAAGGCTTATCGACATCCCGTTACTAGAGAGGTGGTAAGATAACAAAGTTGGATACGTTGAACGTATGGTTGTATGTTCTAAATAAAGTTTTTGTTACATGCTTTAAATAAAAACATGGATCACTTATTCTATTTCCACTCGTGAATAGGTACTTGATCTTACTGTGTGTCTTTGGCATCGTGCTGGTCATGTTGTGCCTTGCTACGACAGAGAGGCTGGGGAGAAGATTTCAGAGAGATTGTTTCCAGCGTATCATAGCTACATGATGGATGATTTTTTCTTTCCCATGGATGTTGATGGTGTCATTGTTAGAGGCGGAGCAGAGAGGTCTCATCTTTTCTATCGGTAAGTAGTCTTGCATGTTTTTGCTCTCAGGTTACCTTGTATAGTATTTTCATTGTTTCTACTTGCATGGCCGCAAAGATTCTGTATCTTGATTGGTGATATGTGATTAATGATATGGTTAGGTGGTTACTAGCTACATTTACAAAGTGCTACGACTATGTTTTAGATGTGTTTGCGGGGTGTGGTGGTTTGGCGTGGGCCAGTGCAGAGGAGATGAGACATTGCATGTGTCTAGAAATAGATGATGTGCTCTATGGGGAGTGTTTGTCCACCATAGTGTGTGGACCGGTACCATGCTGAGAGAGAGTGTGTGCTTTTTTTTTGAGAGACTCTAGACATTTCATTTTGTTACTACTTTTATATGTTTATTATACACTTCGTCATGTGACTATGCTCGATTTTGTCTAAGAGATTACATGCATTGGGATCTTTGATTTGTTTTTAGGAAGAGTGTACCTTGCGACTATTTGACATGAATATATTTAACTAGTTTTCCATTGGTTTTGTTTTCTTGATGCGTGTTCATGTAAATGCAACGTGTTGTACTCCTTAAGTAAGAGTGAATAATTTCTATTTTCTTTTTGTGTCACTTTATGCCCATAGGTAGTATGACTGTAATCCTGCTATGAATGTAGACATGCAAACCACACATGACATGAGATATTTCCATTTGGGGTATGCTGCAAATAGATATTTATATGCAGAATGGATATGTTGCATGAAAAAGCTAAAAAAAAAGAGATTGATTAGAAAAGAACGAAAATGAAAGCCCACAAAAATAAAATCCCCCTTTGATAGCTACATTTTTAGGTTGAGATAAGCGATAAAAGAAGGATAAAATCAATTATGTATTCATTGGCATCTGGTCTTGAAAGAATGGTGCATCCATGCATAGAGTTCTCTTATTAAAGTTCAAAATTGGGAAGGGATGCATCTTTATTAAAATACTAAAAGCTTGAATTCGATGCATAAAACATAGGGTTTATAAGAATAGCTCTAAATGTCAATCAACATCGCATAAGGCAAGGAAAAGAAAGATCACTATAGATCCTATAGCTGCATAAAGGCAAAAGGTCTATGGTCTTGAAATTGCATATTCACCTGGAATGATATAACTCATACATCTTGTAGTTACTTACATCTTTTAGCTAAAGTATTTGCATCTCTAAGGGAAAGATCACCTTTAATCGTAAGACAATTAGATCAATTAGGTAGATCACATGTAATCGTGTAACTCACATGAGATTCATAAAGGCATGAACAATTGGCATACGACAAACACCTCAATGTGCTGGGTTAGGTTAAGTTATGTTAAAATTGTGCCTAGTATCTCACTTAGGATGCCAATCTAATATTTTCGATCTCAAAGGTCCTACACACATTCTCGAAATGTTAGGACTATCTAATCACTCGTGCAAGAACGATCTAGGGTTCTCACCCTAAGGATTAGTTGACCAAATGCTAGACTCCCACAAAGAATTTAGGGACCCTAGGGTCAAAACATTTATCAAGCCTAGTAGGGCTAGGGATTTGGATTGGGTCAATAGGACTCCCAAACCTCATATCTTGATCAAAGGTATTCTTGATCAAGAAATACCGTATGAAGAAATATATAATCCCCGCAAGTTAGGTATTGACACCTATCTCGTGCAACAAGCTGCAACGTCATATGCTCTTGTGTCTAAATCACAAAATAGCACTGCTACACTTTAGACCAAGTTTGATGAGTTTTAATTACAAGTATAATTTTCTAGAAATTGAGTAGTCTTCCTGCTTCAACACTCTTTCTTGAAGACTGATTTGTCAAGCCAGGGTAGTAATGAATTGCCAAGAAAGCAATTGACCAACCAAGTTAGGGCGACAAGGTTGCCCAGGATTTATTGACTATAATATAAGGAAACCTAAGGTAGTGATAATTTGGGTTAATAGGGTATAAACCCTAACCCAATGAAAAAGGGCAATCAAGCAACTTGGCTTACGAAACCCTTGGGATCTTTCCAAGTCGCGAATGATCCAAGATCGAATGCTGGAAGTATTCAAGGAGAAGGAATTACACCTTAGTAGTTGGCCGTACAAACGACCACTGAAATGCTCGTCATTGTACACTTAGGTGCACTGTTTGTACTTCTTTGCTCAAGGAACTAATTCAGGAAGAACAACTAATGCTTCAGGTTAAAGAGCCTGGAGGGAGAGGCAGTTTCAATTACCTCCGACTGTTTGCCTAATCCTATCCAAGGGGATTGTTAGCCACGCAGGGTACGTGGACCAAACCTGTCATGAGAGGTCTCTCCGCGGGTACTACTTGGAGTAGGAGGACGCTTGGGTGCCAGGGGAGGCTTTGGCCATAAATCCCTTGCCTCCGGATCCTGCACAAGAGGTCGATGTGACTCGAGATGGGATTTCGAGGCCCGATACTAGTCAACGGGCAGAACTTGGAATAGCGATCCTTGAGGATTGCAGGGATAGCCTTCGGGCAGGTTATTTGATGTATTCCAAACTAATAAATAAAGATCAAATGTTGAAAAAGGAACTTGCTTGACATTGTTTTTCTGTGTCAGTGCCTAAGTTGCGTGAAGAAATCAATGATTAATTGGTTAATTAAGGAAGCTATTTTTGCTTGTCAAACTAAATATGGTAGGTATTAGATAACTAAGCAACCTGAGGAAAGTGCGGTGGACATGACTCTAGGTCCATCCTACGGAAGGGTGGTCCCACTTGACTGGGAACTTTCCTCAAAGGATTGGATAGCGAGGTAACGATGACCTAGAAGCTACCTAGAGTCCCGATTTATGCTATTTTAGGGGAATGGAATGGGACTGTGCCTTACGGGAAGAGAGGTCGAGCTTTGCATCCCTCTCGTTTCCCATTCTCCTTGAACCATGTGGAGCATAAATTCACTTCGACCCTGATGTTCTATGCAAAGTGGTTTGTCTGGGGCTTGATGCTAGCTACCTCCTAGGAACTTGACTATGAGGAAAACCCTGATTCAGGTCGGTCCTAAGTGGGAACGGCCAGATGATTCTGCTTCATGGCAGACTCAGGAAGACCTTGATCGCAAACCCCATGACATTTCTTGTGAGTGCGGGGGGGCGACGCTTTCTAGACTCTCTTCCCGATGGGCTACTAAGACATGTCCTACAAGTGGACTGAGGGACACGTTACACCCATGGATCCAATGAAAGAGTATAACTTGGTTAAAGACCTAGACACCTTCAAACTAACCTAACATTTCCATAGTTACTGATGCTGTCTCCTAGCTGTCAAAATAAATTTAAAAGAATATTGATAAGAATATGTGGCCTAAGTTTTGTCCCTACAACTTCCATCAAGTCCAATAAGGCCAGAGAGCCAATAAAAAAAAGTGGATGTAGTTAACACCTTCTTGGATCTTGGCATCCTAGAGATTGGAATTTGTGTTGAAGGATTTTTTATTGTAGATGCATTGATTCATGGATTATAATAAGTGAATATAATAATAGATGTGATAATAAAGGATCTAGGTCTATAAGGCATGCAGCCTACACACAAGGGGTCTAGTAGGGTTTATCATATGGTGCCACATGAGTTTAAGGGAGGCGGGTTATTTAAGGGAAGAAAAGTACATTTTATAAGGTAAGGTCCCATAAATAGGGGGTAGATAAGGAGTATATTCATATATTTCTTACACGTAGGTGACATCTCCTTATTACTACTAGTGAATCCCCCGTGAGCCTATATAGTGGCTTATCAAACTAGTAGACTAGAGAAGAAATAATCCTTTAGGCATTCTTCCATAGGTAAAGACAACTTTGGTAGAAAGAGACTATTGGTTGACCATTCACTGGTAAATCCAAATTCCTATGGGACCTCATATTCTTAATTGCTAGGAAGACCATGGCTTTTAAAGTAAGAGCATGAATAGATTGGTTTAAGGAAACCTTGGGTGACAAAGTACCCAACAAGGTGGTAGCAAAGTTGTATAGCTTGCAAAAAGGTAATGGATCTATCTCTATGGAAATCTTAGTAGATTCCTCCAATGAAATTATAGATGGTACATCAGTATAGTAGATGAAGAGGTTACCAAATAGCTCTTTCCCAAGAAAATAGAGACACAATCCTTGATAGCAAACACTATAGGCCAACTTTCAAAAGAGGAAAGCCATTGTCCATGGGTGAATATCTTTTGTCAAAACTTGAAATGACTTCAGAAATCACCTATGATAGTGAGATAGAAGCATTCATACACTACTCTCTATGTTACATGGCCACAAGCAGAGCCAAAGTCAAAAGTACAAGCAAATACATGACTAGTCTAGACAAAAGTAGAAGATGAAGCAAAGCACCTATTCTTCTCTTATAGAGCCCCTATAGAGACAAAGATAGAGTCTAAATGGGAAAATGATGGAAGTCAAGATAAAGATAATGAAAACAAACTAGAAGAATTTATCCAACTAAAAGAGGATGATGGAAAAGTCCTAGAAGCTTCTGAAGAAGCTGAAGATCCCATGATGTTGGATAAAATGACTCTCGTACCATTTGTACTAGTCAATGAATCTCATCATATACAAAGGATTTATAAAAAATGGATTAAGAAAAATAAGCCTTCCTTTAGCAGTGGATCTTGTCACCCTAATTTATCATTCCTAAGAGAGGACAATGATAATACACCTTGCCAACAAGCATAGTTTCATAGTTTGAATAGAACTCAGATGGTTCCGCTTATGTGACATTTCTAAAGCCATCCTCAAAAGATGAGTCCTTAATTCAAGAGGTAACTACCTCTCAAAAAAAATCCAAAATAGCCATGATATCATTTGAGCATCAAAGAGCCAGTCGAGTCCCCATGGAAGGTCAAAGAGATGGTTCTTGTGGAGTATAAGACGAGAAGACCACTCCCTTGAAGGAGTTAGATCTATACCTAGAAGCACTCAGTAAGACCTTCATCCACAAAGTGGAAGGTGAAAAGCAATTAGCCTTTGTGGATGCAAATGACATTGAACATCACTTGAAGGTGGGTAGCAATCTTCCAAAAGTGGAGCTGTTGGTCTTGTGTAGACCTATTGAAGGGGAAATTGGACATGTTGGCATGGTTGTATAAAGATTTGAAGGGGATTGATCATACAATGTGTTAGCATCACATCAACCTTGAGCCCAATTCTAAGCCTTTAAGGCAAAGACAGAGGCGTATGAATCAATATTACTCATCCTTGGTAAAAGTAGAATTATTGAAGCTCCTAGAAGCCGAGTTAATCTATCTAGTAGCCAATAGTGATTAGGTCTCACCCATCATGGTAGTATCCAAGAAGAATGGAAGATTGGGGATATGTGTAGACTTTTGCAAGTTGAACTTGAAGACAAAGAGGGATCATTTTCCTATACCTTTCACCAACTAATTGTTAGACACAATGGCAGGTCATGAATTCCAAGACAAGGAAGGATCATTTCACTATCCCTTTCACTAACCAATTGTTACACACATTGGCAAGCCATGAACTATATTCCTTGCTAGATGTTTTCAGTGGATATAACCAAGTTTAGATAGTATAAGAGGATTAATCTAAGACAATCTTTACAATAGAATGGGATACCTATGCCTACAGAGTGATGCCATTTGGATTCTCTAACGTCCTTGCTACCTTTCTACAAGTCATGATGGCTGCATTCCAAAATCATCTACATGATCTCATTGAGATATATTTAGATGATTTCTCTTTCTTCAATCCACTCTATAAGCATTGGGCATTGGGGACACTTAGAGTAATACTTTGAGCGATATCGTGAGTATGGGATTTCTCTAAACCTTGAAAAATGTATCTTTGGAGTCTCTTAAAGCATTTTGTTGTTCCATATTGTCTCCATGTAAGGAATAGCAATAGACTTGCAAAGATTGAAAGATTGTAGCCCTAATTGTACCAACCAACTGAAAACAATTGAGGGGATTTCTCGACCATGTGGGCTATTATAGAAGGTTCACCGCACACTTTGCAACAACAACAAAGGTGACCCTCTACATAATCTCTTGAGGAAAGATGGAGAGTTCACTTTTGGATAGATGATTGTGAAGCCTTTAATACCTTGAAGCAGTGCCTCATCATAGCACCCATCTTGCAACCTCTTGATTGGACAAAGGAGTTTCATGTGCACACACTGATACATCTGTAGAAGGATTAAGCATAGTCTTTTACTAAAAAGGATCCTCCAAGCTAGATCAACATATCTACTATGCAATCCATAAGGTCATTTATTGGGAGAGAAACTACACAGTGATTGAATTAGAGTGCCTTGCAATAGTATTTGACTAGGAGAAGTTTTGACACTATATGTTGTTGACACACTTCAAATTTTATTTGGATCAGGAGGCACTATCCTTCCTGATGAATAAGGTAGATGCCAAAGGTCAAATGATGAGATGGCTCCTTCTGTTCCAGGAGTTTGATTTTCAAGTGGATCCCTTAAATTGAAAAAGATGAGCATGATGATCCAAAACGCCATGCTGATACTTCCTTGTTTCTGGTTGAAACAGTAACCCTATGGTATATAGATATTGCCAACCTCTTAGCCACACAATAGTACCCCTCTAGCATCTCTAGCAAAGAAAAGAAGAAGCTTATGTTGGAATCAGGTCCTTGCACTTTTCTAGGCATTGCATTGTACAAGAGAGGCAAGGATAAAGTGCTATAAAGGTGTGTTGTAGGAGATGAGATCGGAATCGTGCTGAAAGCATGTCATGATGAGCTATGTAGTAGCACACACTTTGCAAGAGAAGTGATAGCCAAAAAGTCTTTGTTTATAGGTTAATAGTGGCCAACCCTCCACAAGGATACCTATGACTACTGTAAATATTGTGATACTAGTCTCACATCAAATGGAAAATCCTACCAAATTTAGTGCCATGCTACTATAACCCATCCTTTCCCTGAAGCGGTATGAGAAGTGGGGCATCGACTTCATGGGCCCAATTGACCCTCCAACCAAAAGTATTCCAGTATGTATAGATTATGTGACAAAGTGGTGTGAGGCCAAACCTCTTAAGTGGGATAATGGCAACAGCATGGCCTTGTTCCTATATGAGAATATCATCACCCGTTTTAGCAGTCCCTTAGAGCTTGTTAGTGATAAAGGCACTTACTTTTGAATAAGGTTATGGAAGAGCTGATAAAGCTTTATAAGGTTCCTCATTGCATATTCAATAAGATTATGGAAGATTTGATAGACCTTTACAAGATCCTACATTGCAAGTCCACACATTACTATACTAGAGCCAACGGCCAAGTCAAAGTTACCAATCACATTATCTATTTGATCTTGTGATAAGGATGATTATTGCACATTGCTGTGACTAGGATGATTGACTTACAAAGACCATATGGGCATACAAAACCTCCCATAATGCTACTACAAAAGAGACACTTTTCCAATTAGTGTACAACACAAAAGTCCTCTTCCTTGTTGGGCTAGAACTACCCTCTTTGTAAGTAGTGATCATAGAGTGGCTTGGAGATGATGAGTCCTTGCAGCACTACCTCTTGCACTTGGAATGTTTGGATGAAAAATGCAAGATGGCCTTACAGTCTATGGAAGCCATACAAACTTAGCAAAAGGCTTATCATGACAGTTTCATCAAGCACAACTTGAATTCAAGGAAGGTGACATAGTCCTCGCCTATGATTCACACTTTGACAAGTTTCTAGGAAAGCTCCAAATGTGTTGAATTAGTCTCTGAAAGGTACTTGCTATCAACCCTAACGGCTCTTTCATCCAAGTGCAAGTTATCGATGCCTCTGATGATTCCTTCCTGATTAATGGATACCGCTTGAAGAACTATTATCCTCAGAAATCTTGACAATCAAAGCTGACAATCCCTCTCCCTTTTATGCATCACTCCTTACTTCTCATACTATCGTTGATATCCATGATTCTCTTCATGACAAGGTGGCATTATTATTTTAGCTCCTCATCTCCACCTCTCATTTAGTTACCCTCCTATTCAATCCAATCAACGTGGCGAGGATGGTTTTGATATGTGGTATTCTACTATTTCTTGCAGAAAGAAGAGAAAAAAAGAAAAAAATTTCATGAGAGAAAAGGACTTCAGTTCATACCGACTTGCTCTTTGAGAAAAGCTAGAAATACCCTTGGGAGCAAGGGAAAAAGAGACAAAACAAAAGAGAGAGAGAAAAGGGATAAAAATAATTATGGGACAAAAGGAAGAAGTTCCTTGTCATAATAGGCCTTGTTTGAAGAAAAGGTGGTAAAAACCCGTGGACATGAAGCTGGCTATGAAAAAGGTGGCAACATCCCTTAGTTGATGTAATGTGCTGTCCAGGCACGTTTTTAGCTATCCATCGAGAGATGAATCTAAGTGACGCCGCCCAGTGCTCCCATGGAATGCTACAGGGTTTGTCACCTAGGGTGTCCCAAGTTCCACCCTTGCAATGGAACATTCGCGGCCGAATCCACTAGGATTGACCTAAAATCTAGGTTCCTAGTGGCCAAGGTCTCTTGATAGTATTCTAGCATCAGGTCTTGGACATCCTATTTTACATAGAGATACCCAAGCCAAAGCAGATCCATACTGCACTTGGTTCAAAGAGAATGGGAAATGAGAGGGATGCATCGCTCAATCTCTCTACTTGTAGGGCATAGTCCCATTCTGGTCCCCTAAAACGGCATGAATTGAGTTCTAACTTAACAATACCTAAGGGTCGAATGACGATAAAACATTGTGAGAAGCCTCCCAGTTCTCTGGGACCACCCTTCCATAGGACGGACCTGTCAGGGGTTCCACCCACCCAGTTTCCTCAATGGGCATTATTTATTTATCTAATTAGATCCTATCACATTCATGAGTGACATTTAAAATCAGCTTCATTAATTAAGCCTTTTAGGGAATAAGGTTTGTTCACATAATTTATGGCACAGACATGAATACAGAGTAAGCAATCCTTTAACAAATAAGTTCAAAAAAATTCCTTAACTTATCTCATGTTAATATTTGTCTCTTGCCCATACAACAGAAATTATGTATCTATTTTGTCCAACAAAAGTACCCGGTCTAAATCACAGGGCACCATAATTTCCATCCATTATCTAGAATAGGATCTTCCAATGCCACAAACGTTGGGCTCATGGCAATCTTCAACTCCTTTCCAAAATAGGAAAGGGGTGTCTAGAGCTCCACTTGACCCTAAGTAACCTAGGAGTGAGACACAATCTTTGTGGTTGGCCTTTTTACCACTCGACCTTTGGCCCATGAATTGAGCAGTGCATTTTGAGTTGAAACGTGGCATGACCTTGGAGATGATCCACCTATGCAAAATATCCTTCCTTAATTAATCCAATTAAGAATCAAGGCAATCATCCCTAATATCATCTTCCAAGAAAACATTCCTTTATTCCCATGGCAACTTGTCATCATAGACCCTTGCCATGCATTTACCATCAAACACAAGCACTTGGAATAATCATCCAAATCACATCCCAATAATTTTTTTAATGCAAAAGCATTTAGGATGTTATTTAATCAATGAAAAAAAAAATGGTATCCTTTTCCAAACAATGCAAGGATAGTTGTAATAACCTTTTCATCACGTATTTGCTCTTCCCCTTGGAATCACAAGCGGTTCCATGTAAAATTTACTTAACACACCCTTATTTTGGCTAAGGCATATGTTAAGGTTTCAAACACTATACAAGACATGAGTTCTATTAATCACTTACATTGATCGATAACCCAGCCTTCTTCAACAAGCACAAAAGCATTGGTCTTTCCTTTGACTTAGGGTTTCGTAATCCCTAGAGCTCTCCACTTACCTTTGAAGCTTGGAATTGTAGTTTGTACCTAGCCCAATCCCTGAGTTGGGTTGATGAAGGTAGTATTGCTAGATGAACCCCAAGGCATCTTAGTTTTAGCCCTTATGATTGTTATTTGTGCTAACTAAGCATAACATCAAGATTCCAATCTACCAAACATGAGGTATTAGTTCATGTTGTTAGCAAGAGCTTGGGAAAATCCTAAAGTTTGTGGGATGAATTTCCTTTAGGCTAGATTGCTTACCATGCCGTTTGTCAAGCATGAAAATTGCAGCAAATACCTTTAAGGTGATGAAAACGCCTCTATTGTTGCGAGGATGGGGAGTTGACAATGCTTGAAGCCTTATATGTTGTTTATGAATTCAACACATAGCGTCTAAATAAAATGAACTTCTCTTAATACATGCATTTGGAAAATTCAATCCTTTGAATACTTGCAATGCAATTTATCATTTTCAATGTCCTATTCTCATGTGTCATAATACCGGTCTAATGCAGCATAGTACGCGTCTAATGCATCTCACGTGGGAATCAAAGCACACATCTATTAATTTGGAAATACATTACTTACGACTAGGATCATAGTTGGATTGGCAGCGATGTCCTTTCCCAAGGCTTTGTTGCTTGTTGTGGAGTTGCCATCCACGTGCGATATTTTTTGCTTGGGGGCCATTCTTGATCGTTGTCTCCCTTAGGCATGAGTCGCACAAGGCTTCCACACCTTGTACTCAATTAGTGGGGGATAATTGGGGAGAAAAATGAGCTTGTAATTGAAGGATAATCTTGCAGAAATGGGGTATGGGTTTGCGAGAATGGGGAAAGAAGGAATGCGTGTGGACAGCCTCTAAGGAGAGGAGAAGGGAAGGAGAACCTCCTATAGGTTTCTCTCTCTCCCCCTCTCTCTCTCCTTGTCCCTCTCTGTCACACCCTCTCTCCCTCCCTCTCCCTCCCTCCCTCTCTCTCTCTCTCTCCCTGTGTGTGTGTGTGTGTGTGTGTGTTTGTTGAGCCCTTCTAGGCCTCCTAACTACCTTGTAATTGGGGGGGTTTTATAATGGGGAGGGATTTTTATTATTGGGGGGTGAAACGTGAAGAGGAGGTGGAGGGGTGCCACCACATCAGTCATTTGCATGTCAAAGACAGGGAGTTTTGTATCTCTCCTGAATGGCTACAAACTAGGCATGCTGGCTAGGGAGGGGTAGCCTTATTCAATGGTCAATCCCTTACCTCAAAAGGCATATGTCCTCGGGTAAGTTACTCATGAATATATGTGTGTATCATGTGAGTTCAAAATAATATATTTTTAAAATACAATTTTTTACATACAGAAGGGTGTAATGTAAATGTGTTATTTACAGATTGAATAGAAAAGGGTTATGTTTTATCACGAAAAAATCATAGATAAGAATATTATAAATAGGCCTTGTTAAACGCATGAGATGTAAAGGATATACATATAGTAACTTCCCCGAGCATATGCCTCACTTTTTGTTGCACAGGGTAGCTACCTTCCTTTAAGGGAATGGTATGCACAACTAGATTGCGAGGAATACCTCTCAGCTCATCATAATTCTAGTTGAAAATGTCACGAAATTCTTGGATCAAGGACACATAGACCTTCCTTTCTTCTAGACTAAGTGTAGACTCTAATTTAATTGGTTGTGGATCATTCAATGTAGCAAGGTCAAGCTTTATCATATCCACATCTCTTATTCTAACTTGAGCTTCTATCGGCTCATTTAGAGTCACTTGGTAGACATCCTCTATAGTGGACCCCTCTTTTGATTTGTCACTTGATGAAGTCTCATTGTTAGATAGATCCTCCAATGCATCTAATTCTGACAAAGATAAAGGTACTCTCTCACTTTGAGGAGATTCAAGATATGCATCCATTATCACATGTCCATCACTCTGCAAAAAATCACATGACCTTTCGCTATATCAACTTGACAGTCAAATTTTAAGATCCATGGCCTTCCTAACAATACTTGATAGCTTGGCTACCCTACAAAAGTGATAACCATAAAGTCCACAATGCATTCCACATTAGCAACAATCATGTGGACTTTGGTAATGTAATCTTTAGGTTACCTTAAACTATCATTAGACATTTGGAGAATTGTGGAGGCATCCTTTTGGATTTCTAGTTGCAACCTTTCCATAAATTCTAAACTAATAATGTTGACAAAGGATCCCGTGTCCACAATGGTATGATCCATTGATATATTGTCAATGTATGCTACTACCCTTGGGCAATGCTTTTCAGCATGTTCAAATCAATCATCTCCAATCCAAGCTATTCCCAAGGACTCGACAATATACCCATTGTGAAGAATCTTCTTGAACTCTTTACACACTACTAGAGATAACTTGATCAACTATAGGAGATTCACATCAGGTTTACCTCGCCAAGAGTACTCGCTAAATCAAATTCATGATAATTAGCAATGGTTCTCTTCTCCCGCTAGACCATTCTTTCTCTTGGTCATTGAATAGGCTTTGGTGCTTCCTTCTTAGCTTTTACCTTCTTCATTGGGAGTTCCTTATTGGGGTCAAATTTGCCATCAACAGCTTTTGGATGACCAACTTCCACATCAGGATTAAGGACTTGCATCCCCTTATCATCGCGTTTAGGGTTTATCTCAATAGGTTTTACATTATCCCTATCACCTTCTTTAATATTTTGTCCTCTTGTAATGGCTTGTGAATTGAAAGCCTCAGATTTGATAAGGTTAATACCACTACTACTAGTGGGCATTCCTCTATGGTAACTTTTCCTCGTTGTAGTATTTGTTTTGGTTCCTCATCTTGCTGAAGTTGATTGCCTTGTGCTACTTGATGATTTATTGGACTTATCTACTTACTCCCTTGCTGAAGAGAGCTAATATTACTCAAACAAGTACTAGCTAGATGGCTAGACTTTCCACATATGTTGCATTTGACATTAGGAAATTTTCTCAAAAAGTGTTGATTTCCACACCACTTACAACTGAATCTTGATGGAACACTCTCTTAAGGCATCAACTTCTTATAAGTTTTGCTACTTCTTTAGGAAATTAAAATCTATGGCTATTTGTCTATACTAGTCTGCTATCATATCGGTATAATGCTTCATCATGCACTTGACTTCCCCAAGAACATTTGATGCACTAGACTCATAGTTGCAATCATCTACTTGTAATTTAGTTGGTCTAACCAGTTGATTAGGGATCAATTGCTATTGATTAATTGGAACAACATTAGGGTTTGTCATTTGACTTGCATTATTTAGCGAAGCCATCTAGCTAGCCATCATCATGGTCACATTATAAGAAGCTAGCAGCATGGGCACACTTTGCATTATGCTTCCTCGCCCATTCAAATTGGTCATGGCTGCCCCTTGACTTCCATTGGTCAATGCCAAATATTCCCTAGATGCATAGGCCACTTGTAATTGCAACTCTACCTCCTCTACTTGTGTAATAGAAGTATCAATGTCAACAAGAGAAACACTTCTCAACTTCACTTGGAGATTAAAGTCCAACCCACATAAAAAGTATTGCAGTTGAGCAGCACATCTAGAATGGGAATATAGGTTTAAAATTTGCAAAACATTTCTTTTACTTTCTTGGTATATACTCAAACATTCTCATGAGGTTCTTGATATGTTACATTGAGAACACATAGCCAATACTCTCGGGTCAATCACTATGCACAAAAATGTGTATCACCTGAGTTCAAAAAAGGGGAATATAAAAAAGATAAGCTTAAATATATACATTCACAAATGGAAATATTTATAAATTTATTTACAAAAGGGGTTTTAATATTTCATATACATGATTTTTATAGAAGGGTATTGTTAATTTACAAAATTGACCTAGATCATTCTACAAAAGGGCATGATAAGCCTCAATGAGTAAACATAGTACTTTTTTTTTCAAGGTACTAAGCCCACTTTTCCAAGTCATGATCTTACAGAGTCCTTAGGGAATTCATTATGGGATACTTACAGGATCACATTAGTGCAAGGGTGCGGGGTTTCCTCAAATAGTACATAAGTCTATATATTAGGCCCATATCTGCCCATATTAGGGGTTGACCCCCATTAATTCTCCTCCCCATCTATAAAAATAAGGAAGGGGGCTCAAAAATGTGTATCATGTGAGACACTGTGTATCCTGGGTTAGTCACTGTGTATCATTCTTGATTATTATTGAGGTATAGCAACACTAAAGTTGTAAAAAACACAAATCTAGAGCATGGCAACTATGGTGGCTCATAGAGCAACACTAGACTCATGAGTACTTTGACATGATAGGAATCAAGACTTGATTGGAAGTACAAACACAAGAAAATCAAGTACACTAAACTGAAGAACAAAAGGACAATGACATTGCATTCATCATATATGAAAGTGAATTCCAACTACAATGTTATATAGAATAGGGTAGGTTGCAATCTTCCCCTCTATGCCTATGGGATTCAAGTAGCTTGCATATCCTCGGCCCATTTGCTTCATACAAAGAGGTAGCCTAGATGTGATTTAAAATCTCAAAACCCCTCCTCAATCACAAATAGAAAGTATAAAGTGTGTAGAGGATTTATGTAACATTTTCTCACTGAAATATTGAAGATCCTAAATCTCACGCAAAAGCGGTTCAAAGTAATCTCCTGCAATGAAAACACACTGGGCTACATACTCCCTCCGTATGCATCAACAAACACCAGCCCGCGTCATGTGTAGGAAGCCGTGGCTTGAAAACTGCGAGCCATCGTAGGCCTCTGCAGGAACACCCCTTCATGGAACAAAAAGATAATGAACTTGTGCAAATTTTGTTATTAAATCCCCCTCCCCTCCAGCCGTTGCATGGCGGGGAGTGGGAGTATGAGTTGTGTGGAGTAGAGAGGAGCATGGGGAGGGGAACATGCTACCCGCCACTTGTGTGGCTACCCCCCCTTCAAACTATATGACCCCCCCTCTCAAGCTTGAGAGGGAGGGAGGAGAGAGGATCATGTTGTGCTGCCCGTTGCTGCCGCTGCCATGCTACCACCACGCTGCCATGCCATGCCTAACTGCTGCCGTTCGCCTTCACCACCACCATCATCAGCATCGTCATCATCCTCTTCATCTACTCCATCGTCATCGTCATCATCTCCCCAATCAACACTCTCTCTCAACGTCATCCCTGTGATAGAAGCTTAGAAGCTTCTATTGGAAGCTTCTAATAAGGCCTCCATAGGCCTTATTCCCCCGTGCCTTCCCCGGTTTTTAAAAATTGGTCTTGCAAGGCCCAATTTCTATGCCGGGGGGGGGGGAGGATCTCGGCCTAGTAGGCAGTTTTGGAAATCGGAAAAAGGGCAAGGAGAGTTCGCGGAATCCAAGTCCACTACAATTTTATCTACTTTTTGGTGACTAATTTGGATATGTGTTTCCTTTTTTTTTGGTTGACATGTGGCATCATGGGCTTTTAAAATTTGTTCTAGGCTAACCATGTAAAAGCAAAGCTTTCCAAAACTAAGCCATATAAAGAAAAGTAGCAAAGCTTAAGTTGATCTTTAGGTATTAAATGATTACTTTATATTTAATATTCTAATGTCATTTACATTAACGATCTATCCAAATAAGTGTATATATTATAAGCCCATGTCATTTAGATTAAATATATAGCCAATTAAATCTATATACTATTATAATTAGCACTAATACTTGGCCTATCACCAAACCAACATGGATTTCATATAGTAATTCCAAATAGACAAATAATATAAATAATGGCAAAAGTAATCTAAAAAATATATCTATGTCCTAGCTTCAATGGAAATTCTCATGGTTGATTCTGGGGGGGCTCTTAAGAAAAAGGCGAGAGGAGCACACATGGGAGCTTCCAACCCGAGTAGGCGAGTGGACAACGCCCCGATTCTTAATGCCCAGGTTCCAATAATAGTCTCGCATGAAAAGGATGCATTAAGCATGTGTTTAATTCTCATAGGCAAGTTTAAATACATTGGGAAATCTATTTACTCATTCAATCTACAAGTTAGTTGCATGTCGTGTATTTGCAATTGCTTGCACTTCCATGGTCAAGGTAGTTGCAAATTCTAAACATATGATGCATAAGTTAAAAGACGAAATTGTGCATCTCCCAAAGGAAAAGATTCATGAACTTGATATTGTGCAATTCGCATGCAATGTTAGTTACAATCTAGGTTGCGATAAGTGGTAGAAGAAGGATTAAATCAACCATGTATTCATTGGCATCTCCTCACGATAGAATGATGCATCCATGCATAGAAGCTCTTTTATCAAATTTTGAAATTGGGAAAGGATGCATTTTCATTAAAAGACTAAAGCATTGAATTTGATGTATATACATGGGATTTACAAGAAGTAGTTCTGAATGTCAACTAATACCGTTAGGGCAAGGCAAATAAAGATCATTGTAGATCTTATAGCTGCATAGAAGGAAAAGGTCTATGGTCTTGAAATTGCATATTTGCATGGAATGATGCATCTCACCTATCTTGCAGTTTTACTTACATCTTTTAGAAGAAAGTATTTGCATATTTAAAAGAAAAGATCATCTTAAATCGTGGGTTGGTTGGATCAACTAAGTAATCCGCTTATAGTTGAGTAGCTCACATGAAAATCATAAATATACGATTAGATTGCATATGACGATCACCTCAAAGTGCTAGGTAGGGTTAAGTTACGTTAAAATTCCGCCTAGTATCGCACTTGGATTGCCAAACTTCATACTTCCAATCTTAAGGATCCTATCCATATTTACGAAATGTTAGGATTATTTAAAAACCATGCAAGAATGATCTAGGGTTCTCACCCTAAGGATCAATTGATCAAATACTAGACTTTCGTATGAATTTAGGAACCCTAGGGCCAAAGTGTTATTGGCCTAGTAGGGTTAGCATTGGGTTGGGTCAAGAGGAGTCCCAAGCCCTTATCTTGATCAATGGTATTCTTGATCAAGAAAGACTGTATGAAGAAAGATATAATCCTACAAGTCAAATACTGATACCTATCTCATGCTATGAGCTGCAACGCCATACGATCTTGTGTCTAAATCACAAAATGGTATTGCTACTCCCTAGACCAAGTTTGGTGAGTTCTTATCGCAAATCAAATTTCCTAAGAATTGAGAAGTCGTTCTGCTTCAACACTCTTCCTTGAAGACTGATTGGTGAAGCCAAGGTAGTAATGAACTGCCAAGAAAGCAGTTGACCCACCAAGTTAGGGTGACGAGGTTGCCCAAGATTTATTGACCTTAATATAAGGAAACTTAAGATATTGACAATTCGGGTCAACAGGGTATAAACCCTAACCCAAGGAAGGAGGGTAAACAAGCAACTCAGCTTATGAAACCCTTGGGATCTTGCCAAGTCGCGATTGACCCCGGATCGAATGCTGCATGCATTTGAGGAGATGGATTCACACCTTAGCAGTTGGCCATATAAACGACCACTGGAGTGCTTGTATTTGTACACTTAGGAGCACTGTTTGTACTTCTTTGATCAAGGAACTAATGCCGAAAAAATAACTAATGTTTCAGGTTCAAAGCCTAGAGGGAGAGGCAGTATCAGTTACCTCCGACTGTCTGCCTGACCCTATCCAAGGGGGTTCTTATCCGTGCTGGGTATGTGGACCGAACCTGCCGCGAGAGGTCTCTCCGTGGGTGCTACTTGGAGCAGGAGGACGCTTGGGTGCCAGGGGAGGCTCTGGCCGTAAATCCCTTGCCTCTGGATCCTGCACAGGAGGCTAACGTGACTCGAGATGGGATCTCGAGGCCCGCATACTAGTCAATGGGCAGAACTTGGAATAGCTATCCCTAAGGATTGCTCGAATAGCCTTCGGGCAGATTATTTGATGTATTCCAAAGAGTGATAAATAAAGATCAAATGTTGAAAAGGAAGTTGTTTGACATTGTTTTTCTATGTCAGTGCCTAGGCTACGTGAAGGAACCAGTGATTAAATGGTTAATTAAGGAAGCTGGTTTTACTTGTCAAACTAAATGTGGTAGGTAATTAGATAACTAAAGCAACCCAAGGAAAGTTCAGTGGATGTGACCCCGGGTCTGTCCTATGGAAGGGTGGTCCCGATTGGCCGAAAACTTTTCTCAATGGAATTGACGGCAAGGTAACAATGATCTAGAATCTAGGGAGCTAGAGTCCCGATTTATACTGTTTTAGGGGAATGGAATGGGACTATGCCTTACAGGCAGAGAGGTCGAGCTTCGCATCCCTCTCATTTCCCATTTTCCTTGAACCAAGTGCAGTATAAATCTGCTTCGACCCTGATGTTTCTGCGTGAAGTAGTTCGACGCTAGCTACCTTATAGGAACTTAGGAAAACCCTGATTCAGGTTAGTCCTAAGTGGGAACGGCGGGAATGCTTCCTCTTCGTGGCAGATTTGGGGAGACCTAGATCACAAACCTCGTGACATTCCTTGGGAGTGTCGGGTGGCTCTTTCTAGACTCTCTTCCCGATGGGCTGCTAAGACGTGTCCTTCAAGTGGACAGAGAAACACGTTACAGTTGGTATCGGAGTGAACCAATGGGATCTAATATTTACAAGGGAACTTAATGAGGGAAGTAGAGCAATGTTGCCGTTAAGAACATTTCCTTACGTACTTACGGATGCTGGCTTGTAGAGTCGTGAAGCATGGAACAAATTCTTCGTGTTCAAGGTTATGTTTATGACTGCAATGCGTGCTTCGGATTATCGACGGAGGCTCGGTATGATGAATATCCTAGACTACATCTACAATCCTTCACCCCTGTATGTGGGATGGAGATGGATGGGTGATTTAGGAATTTATTACATAGCTGCCCACCGACTTGCGTACCTTCGGAACAACTTGAAGAGAATCAAGTGGATGGAGGACTTAAAGATCGTGAAGTTGTTCATCTTTGTCGAGTCTCACGCAATCGCAACCCTACATCTCGGTAGTCGAAAGGTCAAGCAGAACAAGTATGTATACGAGGAAGTGACTTGAATAATCCCTGTTGACAGAATCAAGGTGTTGGGACATTATGAGAAGAACAGGTATCAAAGGAAGGGATACCCCAAGCTTCCTATGACCTATCGATTCTTGAAAATCCATGACCCCACTCCATATTATTACTCAGTTCCCATAGTCAAATGTAACACAATCTTATTTTCCCTAAATTGATATCTCAGCTTGTTCTACCTTCCCAAAATAAATGTACTTGAAAGGGCTATGCCCACATGAATGAATAAGATTTTTATCACTATCTGTCATGGCTGTAAGTGTTGGTAAAGGAGTTAAGTGATTAGG